>NC_062984.1:6848672-7448672 GCF_023078275.1 Leguminivora glycinivorella
TATTTCCCAGTATCTTTCAGTTGTAGGCTTAGCTCACGATTGCCGCGAGAGTAGGTATGTCGCCGCGAGATAGATCACGTCTTCCTCATGACATAAGGAAGGGTCTATCTCGCGGCGACATACTCTCGGCAAGCATGTGCTAGGCCTGCAGAGTTGTTAACCTCGTGTTTTTTTAATCTAGCTAGTAAGCTAGGTATATCAAATCGAAAGAGAGGCTTCTTTCAAGTTTAGCATTGCAGTTCCCTGCTGGCCTAGTCGAAGTGCCATCATTAATAGACATTATCGAAACGCAGTCTAGCTTTGCGTCACTAAAGAAGAGCTAATTACAAGACACGTTTGAAGCGTAGGTACGCGATTGTGAATTCGGCTATAGGTACCCATTGGTAGTCTATTAGCAGCAAGAGCAGTTCCTTTCCTTGTGAGAGTTGTGAGGCCAATAGAAGCCAGAATTGAGGAAACCGAATTAAAACTGACAAGGCCAAGGCCTAGACAAGGCCTCTGTCTTTGACGATCTTTCGGGAGTATTTTAGAAACTAAATGCATACGTAAATTTTCTGGATAAAAAAGTCTCAAGAAGAATACACCTCTGGTCACCGGAAGACCTGTAAGTGACATAAAGAGTGCTGATTACTTTATTATAGCTAATATAGCTGATGTTCAGGGCAGGAAGGAATAAATCTTTTTACGCCTGCTCCTAACTACGTTTTTAACTTTAATAGTTTGAGGATGACATTATGGTTAGTGACAGTTTCTGCTAAACGTGCTAAGGAAGAAAATAGTGCTATTTAGATGATTATGAGATTTAATGGTGCTACTCAAATTATATACATTTTTAAAGCCGTTTTCTATCTGGTTAAAATTGTTTTCCAAGATTCAGGCACTTATCGTCGTTTTATCCATTTTGACAGCGTCAGACAAGAATTGTTGTATAAATGATATATAGTCGAATTTTGACGCTTAATCTGTCATTATTTTATCCTAGTACTCAATGATCGACGATAAAATTTACCGGAAGTAATAAGGTTGAAAATCACTTATTTGTTTGTGTTAATCAACTGTCAATAGATAGGATCTAAATAATATATTTACGCTTTTTGGCCACCAACGTGCACATTCTACCAAAAAGACTACCTTGTTTCCCCAATCATGTAAATTTAAGTTTCATTCATGGGTCTCTCGGTATTCACTTAATTAAAATTCTACTTGGGCAAACTACAAAATGATAGTATGAAAAGTTACGGTTGTATTCGTTTATTTATGTTTTAAATATAAATATAAAATGACACAGAGGCAGTATCTTCGAACATCGTTGTCCCGCAGGCGACACAAGCCTCAGGCGTGATGATGACGAGGCGAATGGGCTGGTGCTCTTTGTCTCCGCATTTCTTGATCGACTTCTTGTAATCACGTGATAATAAATATAGATAGGTGTACACCTTTTGCCGGTGCCGGTGTGCAATTCATTCAACACAACACAAGTTGAGTTCACTGTTTCGCAAATTAGTCTTCATTATAACAAAAACAAGTATAAACAAATATTTTTAGCAAATATAATTTTACAGACACAATTCTGTCAATGTCAGCGAATTTTTTTTTTCTGAGTTATACGTGCATACAAGAATATTATATACCATGGATTTTGCGTGCCGACCAATGAGTTGAAGCCAGGTTCATTCACCTTTACTCCTATGTTCTATCTCTTTCCGACACTGTGATGTATTGCCAGATTAGTTACTAAAAAAAACGTATAAAACATTCTTCAATCAAATTGACTTACTTTTCTTTGTATTATACGAAAAAAAACTCAATCAAAAACCTTATTTCTCCGGTATTTACCTCCTGCGTACTATGGGAACACTAATAATAAAAAAATATGCCCGATATGTCAGAATTGTCAAAAGTCATTCACCGATTCAGATATTTATTTTGCGAAATAAACGTTTTTCGACGATTTACTTAAGTTCTGCGCTATGTATTGCATAGTGAACCATTGTGGAAGTAAATGGAAACCGAAATCCGACGTAAAATTTCACAAGTAAGTACTTATTTTACCAAAATGTTCATAAACCTCGCTGGCAATAAATTTTCTGCTATTTTGCTTGTAATCTTGGTTAGTTCTTATCATTATATTGTTTTCATTGTCTCAAATTATATCAAAATTCCCACGAATAGGTTTAGAACGATAAATATGACCTTTAAAGAAAAATAATGCTATGTGTGGTTTTACGACTAGGGTGACCAATCTTTTTCTTGCATGGTATTTACTCTTATTGAATGGAGCTAAATCTATCAACTTGGTACGGTTTCTATGTTCATAGTTCATATCACAGTATAATAATACCAACTTTATTGTTTATGTCTTTACAATTAACATGAATAATATTAAACTTTTCAGTGTTCCAAAAGATGAAGGAAGGAGGCAGCGTTGGCTGTCGATTGTACCGATAAAAGGAAATGTTTCAGAGCGTTCGACAATTTGCAGATTTGCACTTTAAGCCTGAAGATTATGACACAGAAAGAAATTTTAAAAATCGGTCCAGTAACGACGGAGATATCGTGGCATAAACATTAAATTGAGATACATATATATATATATATATACATGCGAAGAGAATTGAAATACGTACGAATTGAGAACCACCTTCCTTGAGATTTGGGGCGGCGCTTAAAAATAAAGATACTGTTTTAAAACGTCCTAGTATTTCATTATTTCCCCATTGACAAATACTTCCCTTATATTTTTGTGGCTATTCCCACTAGTTACCACCAAGTTTTTACCTGTCCTAACTACTGGGATTTTCCCCACATTGTTAATTACCACACCGGGGGTTGATAGCTACTGGGATTAGTTTTCCCAGTAGTTACTACCAAAATATTATTGTGATAGTTTAAAGTGACTGAAACATTTTTTAATAAATACAGGTGTCAGTAAAAGAAAAGTTATATTTTAAGCCTCGTGTTGCAACACTCACCACGCTCTTATTCTGGAACGGTTCTGAAAAAAAAATCCCAGTAGTTTACCACTGGTAAAAACTGTACCGTATTTTGTGGCGTAAGGCAAAGTAACTGCAGAGTGGTATAGAAATGGACCTTATTGGCGGTTGACAAATTAGTAAGGTGCATTAGAGTAATTCCGAATGACAGAAATGTTCAGATAATTCCGAAAGGGGAATCTTGATATGACGGAAATAATGGTGATTTCTATGCGACTTTCCTAATTAGACGACTTTCGGAATTGCCCTAATGTACCTTACTTTTTGAGTTTGTGAGGATGGATGTTCACTTTCGTGATAAAACGATTGATCGGATTTGAATTTAATAAGTTACAAAATTAATCAGTCGTATAAACGTAATACGTCAAATTCCGCGGGATATCCCTAATGTATGCTTAATCATGGACACCCTAAAGAAAGAGATGCAAGACCGGCGTGACGTAATTCAAGGTCAAATTTTCTGGCTTCAACGTAATGTTCGGCACGCAATATCCATGGTATATAATATTCTTGCGTGCTTACGTAGTAGTAATTGTATTT
This sequence comes from Leguminivora glycinivorella, assembly GCF_023078275.1. Taxonomy (NCBI): domain Eukaryota; kingdom Metazoa; phylum Arthropoda; class Insecta; order Lepidoptera; family Tortricidae; genus Leguminivora; species Leguminivora glycinivorella. The sequence goes on from NC_062984.1 coordinate 6,852,206, forward strand.
TTCTATTCGACGCTAGATGGAGTTGTCATACTTATTGAAATAAGCGTTTAATTACGCCGGTGTAACTCTGTCAATGAGTATCATGACACATCTCACAAAGCTGCCAGCTGTCTATGGAAAATAAAAATAATGTTACATTGACATTTCACATTTCACATCATATGTATAATTTTTCAAAACGGAAATTTATTTTGAAATATCTAATGCAATAATTATTAATCGTTACTAAAAATATATATTAAAGACGGTTGGACTAAAGCAAAGGGGGCGTATGAAAAAAGACAGAAAATATATGACCAAAAGTGAAAAATATATCGGATTAATAAGGTTGGTGCCGTTGGTGGCTATTACATATACATTGTTTGTGTTCGAGTAATGGAATGTTTGAAGGCACGTGTATGATTATTTTTGTGTTTTGTTAACATCACAAACATAAGTACCTATCTATATCTTCTTCCTCTTGTAAATCACTAAGTACCTACTTAGATCTGATGATGTGGATTATAGATAAAATGTAGAACATTATGACTTATGATTTTATGAATAGGTATGCAGTAGAAGCAGCTTCGCTAATAGATAAGAGAGGAATAGATGTGTGTGCGAGTATTTTAGAAAATAATAAGAAAATAATTTAATTTTTAAACACCATATATTCATCATATTTTCGTTCAGGTGTCACACTCACAAGATATTAATAGCATAAGCCATAATAAGTACCTACTTACTATCTTAGCTTACACTTAACCGACTTCTGAATCTTAAAGGGAGCGGAGAAGATTGTCAATTTGTCTGTTTTTAGGGTTCTTTACCAAAAAGGTACAATAAGAAGCATTATGACGTGACGTGACTCTGTCCGTCCGTCCGCTTGTCTGTCTGTCTGTCCGTCTCGTCTGTCTATCCGCCTCTCTGTCCATTTGTCTGTACGGTAGTCTGTCCGTCTATCTGTCCATCTGTCTATCCGTCTGTCTGTACGTCTGTCAGTCCGTCTGTCTGTCTGTTCGTCTGTCTGTCCGTCTGTCTGTCTGTCTGTTCGTTTAACTGTCCGTCTATCTGTCTGTCCGTCTGTTTGTCCGTCTGTCTATCCGGTTGTCTTTAGATATATTATTTTTTGATAGAGTATAATTATAGTTATCCAGATTGATCCAATTTTTATCAAATCCAAGTTCTGATAATGGGATCCTGAAGAAATTGAGGGAACTCATCAAATACAATACAATAATCTATATTGCACACCTCACATAGTTTACAAGTAATGCACAAGAAACAAAAATAAATCAAACAGAGGTAACAACAGGCGGTCTTATCGCTTAAGAGCGATCTCTTCCAGACAACCTTCGGGTGTTGGAGTTAATATAATCAGAATATATGGTAGATGGCTCGTACATGCATACATACAGTATCTTTTGTATTTTTAACCCCCGACGCAAAAACGATGGGGTGTTATAAGTTTGACGTTATCTGTGTGTGTGTCTGCCTGTCTGTCTGTTTGTCTGTTTGTCTGTATGTGTGGCATCGTAGCTTCCGAACGGATGAACTGATTTACAATTAGTTTTTTTTTATTTGAAAGCTGAGTTACTCGGGAGTGTTCTTAGCCACGTTTCATGAAAATGTGACCACTATGTCGCGGTCGGGGTTTTTTCAAAATTTTAATTTTGTTGTCAGGTTAGTTAGTAATAAATGAATATTATAGGACATTCTTACACAGATTGACTGAGTCCCACGGTAAGCTCAAGTGGGTACCCAGACAACGATTTATATGATAGATAGATAAATGATTTATTGTCACAACATGGTCGTTAAAATCTGTACCTTATAATATATCTTAAAGTTCTATCTATGTAACCTAATATACAATACATAGGAAATTTAACTTACAATCTAGGTATACGTGACAAGTGGACAGTCTCAGCTTTGTGCTAATAATATATAAATACATAGAAAACACCCATGACTCAGGAACAAATATCTGTGCTCATCACAAAAATAAATGCCCTTATGGGGATTCGAATCCGGGACCGCGACTTAACAGGCACAAGGTCACTACCGACTACGCCAAACCGGTCGTCAAACATTATGATGCATTCAAAAAACAGTGACATTTGGATGATGTTATATGTTTTTATACCAAATAAATATATTTTTCTTTCATTCTGAGTGGAACTACGGATGATGGTCAGAAGGGAACTACATATTTTTCGATGCTCTTGTTATGAGATTTGATTTCTTCGTTATGGTTGTAAAGCATGTTCGGTTTTCAAGTCCCATTTTGGTTAAGCTCAAATTCTGGTGATGAGACCCATAAGGAAGCAAGGGAACTCCTCAAATATGAACGGCACACCTATAGTATATTTTTATGACAAAATCAAGGACACATTACCAATCGTGACATTTGGTGGAGTGGAATTGCTGATGATGCTCAGGAGTGAACCATTCAGTGAAACATATCGCTCATGTTTAAGTGTGCTGGCGTAGCGCTGGGACTCGCCTTTGTTTGCGCGGTGGGTCCGGCAGCTGCACGTGCCGCCAATCCCCACTCCACGTCGTTATTAAATTTATTTATATATAGTTGATAAGTATTAAGTTACTTTTAGTACTAACATAGTTCTAAGGATTTGTGATATATACTAATACTCTAAGGATTTAAAATATAATAAATATATTGAATTGAATTGAATAAGGGGATTTGTTCTCTTCGCCTGGTATGTTTGTATATTAGTTAGTATATTAGGTTTTCAAGACATAATTTTGTCAAGCTCGAGTTCTAATAATGGGATTCATGAGGAATAAGGAATACAGAAAAATCCTCAAATATTAACGGTAGGTATACGGTACGTATATTGATTTGTATTTCCATCAAATAATCAATGATTTACCTACATTAAAAACAGTGGCATTTGATGAAGCGGAACTGATTATGATGATTGTCGCAAGATTAAGCTCCTTTAAACTTTTCCAGATGATTATTAAGCAAGTTACCCGACTGACTTAGATACTGATGTGTCGAAGGAAAGTTTCCAATGTTCTGAAATTTTCACATAGGAAAACTTCGGAAACTTTCCATACTTTGTATGGACAATTGTATGGACCGAAACTTTCCATTTCATAAATTTATATTCCCATTATTTTTCGTGAAAGTTTCGTGATTTTTTCAAGAAATTTTAGATTTTTTGGTAAGTTTTCGCAACTTGCACATAACTAGACTTAGACCTTTCAGTGCTGGGTCCACATAACTTTAATTTTAAGTAATTATCTTTACAGCGCATTACCTCAAATGAATTGGCGTAAAATCGTATTCTGTGCAATTAAATGTGGTACCATAAAGCCACCTGGATACCATCTTGGACCAGAGACACGCTGTACGAATTGTTGACGATACGAAACTCACAAGCGTTATTGATTGAATCCTTAAGTCTAAGGAGAGACTTTGCGTCTTTACCTATGTGTGTTCTATCGCCTCTATACAAAGGGTTGTGTTCTGAGGAACTGGTTATGCCATCGTCTTCTCTTCATCATCGCACCGCTGCCGCAGCGATGATAAGCGCCCTGTCGATTGTGAGCGGCGCTCATCCATACACTTTGCTTTGTGCAGTTCAGAGGAATTTCCTCCCGCGGATTCTCCGACTGTGGAATGAGCTCCCTGCCGAGGTATTCCCGATGACTACAGTATGGGGTTCTTCAAAAAAGGAGTACTAGTTTCTACACCCTTTGAGTTGCAAGCGTCCATAGGTTTACCACCGACGTCCAACATTCGAATCTTTTGAAACCAGAACCCAAAATAAATGAACGCTGGGAAAAATCAACAAAATGGCATTTTTTACACAAATTTAATGATTGCTCTTGTTTCAGGCCGCCGTGTGTGAAAAGTGCCAAAAATACTAATAATAATACATAAAGATTCAAAGTCACAAATAATCTACCTACTTAATAGCAGCAAATTTTAGTGCTCCTTGGTAAGTTGGTAACCTGAATAAGAAAAATGTACAGGTAACGGTAAGGTAGGTAAGGTAGAAGGTATGGTACGGAGTGCAGAAGGCACGAAACTTGACATGAATAATAGTTTTGTAATTAGGTAAACGCAGCTAATAACGCCCCCCTAAAGACAATTTTTTAATAAACCCTAATTTTTAAGTATTCAGATTGCCCTAAAATATTGTTTTTTAATTTTTTATGCTAATTGAATGTTTATGAAAGATAAATATTAAGTGACCTGTGCTTAAATCGTAGATTTAGATGTAAAAAACATATTTTAAAGTTAAAGAGTCGATTGTTAATATTACCTACTACTAAGAGTCGATTGTTAGCTGTAGGTGGCATAGTAACCCAATTATACACCAGTTATACCTACCTATGGATAAATAGCTTATTTTTCACGTTTAAAAATACTGTATGGGTGGGTAGGTGAAACAGCAACTAAAACACTTTCAATATATCTCCCATGTAATAGATAGATAGAAAGATAGATCCATATTTTCAGAAAAAAGTGATTGATCGTATATTTTTAATGGTATGAATATAAATGATCCGCAATACATTCATGTGGCTGTTGTTAGCGATTCCTATGAGTCGGTAATAAAATGTATAAGTGCGGATGGAAAATATATTACCGACTTATAAAAAACTATGTTTTATTTATTTTATTGGCCTTCCATTTATAAAACCGTTTGTTATTTTCTTACATTTTAAATAGGAAGCACATATACGTGGTTTTAAATAGTAAAAACTTATCATAAACTTTGGTGTTTTCAACATAGTTGCTTCGAAAATATTAGAATTTTCGTCAATTTAAGACATTACAAAATAAAAATTAGATAACAAAGTGTAGGTCGTTAATCATTTTTTCATAAGATTAGCCGGCTTGGATATGTATGTACATTTCCATAAAAATACTTCTCTTGATATGATATAATAACATAAAAGAAAGAGAAACTAAACATAACGTTGATGTTATTGCCGACTCACGGGTCGTTGATAGCTGCTACAACTAGAAACGGTGAAGCTATCACCGTCTTGTTTTAATTTCATGATTTACGGTAGTAAATAACTTTTTACTTATACATTCTCATATAAAATTAAAAGTTTATAAATAGGTGAACACATTTTGCATTAAAAAGTAAATCACAGTACTAAATTTTTTCTAACTTTTGAACCATATGTTTAAATAATATGAAAAAAATCACAAAAGTAGAACTTTATAAAGACTTTCTAGGAAATAATTGTTTTGAACTTGATAGGTTTAGTAGTTTTTGAGAAAAATACGGAAAACTACGGAACCCTTCACTAAGCGTGGCCCGACACGCTCTTGGCCGGTTTTTTTTTAATGTTTGTTCCACGATATCTCCGACCGTCGTTACTGGACCGATTTTGATTTTTTTTTATTGAATGTATACGCATATATATTGGTCCTATTTTCTCAGAACCCAGATCTGATGATGGGATCCTGGAGAAATCGAGGGAACTCCTCCAATCTGAAAGGCATACATATGGTGATTTTTGTGTTTTTAAAGGATCATCAAGCATTTACGTACGGAACAGTGACATTTGGTGCAGTGGAACTGCTGATGATGGTCAGAACCAAACTCCTCAAATCTAAACGGCATGCTTATAGTAACTTTGGTATTTTTATAAGAACAGCATGTACTTACGTCCAGAATAGTGACATTAGGTGCAGTGGAACTGCCGATGATGGTCAGAACCGAACTCCTCAAATCTGAATGGCACACTCATAGTGACTTTGGTATTTTTATAAGAACAGCATGCACTTACGTCCTGAACAGTGATATTTGGTGCAGTGGAACTGCTGATGATGGTCAGAACCGAACTCCTCAAATCTGAATGGCACACTCATAGTGACTTTGGTATTTTTATAAGAACAGCATGCATTTAAGTTCAGAACAGAGACATTTATTTAGTTATGTTTGCTAAGCATATTGAGTTTTCGAGTAAAATTTTGAAAAAGCTTCGATTTCTTTATAATCAGATTCATGAGGAATTGAGGAAACTCCTCAAACCTTAACGTAATTAATTTGTGTTGCCATCAAATAATTAAAGCATTAAAAGTAGTTTTAATAAATACCTACACATTTCTACAAAATAAATACTGTAATAACTTAATGTACCTATGAAGTTGCAATAAATTACTGATTACTGATTACCTACATAATCCAACATTCGCAAGTAGCTTTCACCAGAACTCCAAAAGCGGCGATTTTTTTAAATATTCAACCTTAAGGCAGAATGCGTTTACCGAAGTTTGAAGTTAAGCGACACAATTGTAACGTTATGAAGGCTAAAAGTCTCGTACCTTACTTAGTCCACTCGGCAGGCCTCGTGGCCTAAACTCAATTCTTTTACAGTCTTCATTAAGTTACCATTCTATAATATACTATTTCACGACACCAACCTGGTACCTAACAGCTTTCTTTTCTATTCGAAAACACATAGCAAAATTGTATTTTATCCATAAGAGTCAAAGTAATTTGATACCTACAAATTTTAAGTTGATGTCTTAAGTTGGCTAGTAGATTTTATACCTATAAATGATGATTTTGAATGATAAATATTGAATGAATTGATAGAACACTTTATAACACTTTAAATATGAATTGATAGATTTGATTTAGTTTGATGTTTTGTTCGTGTTGGTGTGGTAAAAAATGTTGTGTTTCACTTGGTGGCAAAAGTTGGTTTATCCTTAGAGCCTTATTGAAACCCTCGCAACACTCAAGATTCTAGTTTTTAAACCGCTCGCTACGCTTGCGGTTCAATATTTGGAATCTTTTGCTTGCTCGGGTATCAATGGAACGTGTGGTTAAACAACTTTGCCCCCTTGTAAAACAAATAACTATTTCCACACAAAATGTTTTACAGCCTATTTTAAAATGTTACTTTTACGAAAGGGAACTAAAGAGGATACAGTCATAAGTACACAGTCCAATATCACATTAATTGCAAATTATTACACTGGGATAAAGTATTGTCAAAAATGGTCCGCTCAATTGATGTTGCCGATTGTTGACAAAGTACCTAATCAAAAACATGCTTATAATACTGTATATTACCTACAGTTTTAGTTTTAAATTTGATTAATTTACTAATGTAATAATTACATTCAGATTCAATAATTTTTTTTTTTTAAATCTGAATCTGAATCTAATATTTACATAAATAATCATCATCATCATTTCAGCCGTTAATCGCCCACTACTGAGCATCATAGGGAGGCCCCCTTCGTGTACGCCACTTATCCCGGTCCTGAGCTAGTCTCATCCAGAAGTGCCCCGCAGTTTTTCGAATGTCGTCTACCCAACGAGCCAACGGATGCCAAGCAGTTTTTTTACATCGGAAGGCGACCACCATTCTGTCAACATTTTGTTCCACCTGCCATCACTCTGCCTGACAACATTTCCCGCCATTTCAATTTCGAAATGACGTCACCCACGTCTCGCACCTTGGTGCGGCGTCGGATCTCGACATTCTTCACTGGATCTTAAAGCTTAATGCCGAGCATGGTGCAATTTATGGCTCTCTGTACTAGATATTTACATAATTATATAGACGGTCAGCTAAATCTTTTCACTAAAAAAGGCGAAAAATTTGAAAATTTAAGGTTCAGTGGCTAAGTTTTCGTAGGAGCGGAAAATCATTTGCTATGCCCTAAGCAAATGATTTTCCGCTTTGTGTTTTAGGGCACAGCACAGCGGATATCATCTCGCTTGAATCTAGAGCAAATCCCAAACTGGGGAAATACCTCCGCCTTACAGAAGACCGCAGCCAAATAGCACTAGACCATACTCACGGTGTTGTGTTCCTGCCGGTGAGTAAGGCTGCCAGGGCTCAACGAGGGTGCGGTGTGTTGGTGACGGAAGGACCTAACTACGGAACTAATTGTCCTTCGTCGTCAGCAAGCCGAACCCTCTTTGGAAGTTGTACACTCCTTTTTGCTGTGTACTAAACATAGCAAAAGGGAGTGTACAAGTTCCTAATGGGTTGGCAACGCACGAGACACTCCTTGAGTTGCAGGCGTCCATATTAGGTTACGGTGACCGTTTTCCATCAGGCGGACCGTATGCTTGTTTGCCACTCACGTAAATGCAAGCATGCCTTCCAAAACCTTGACGTTGGCGGAATCATCGACGAACCATCACTTAAAAAATGATTGAAAATGTAAAGAAAATTTAAATTTCGTGCCTTTTTTAGGGCCAAGATTTGGTTGACCAGAAATAAAGATTTCTAAATTGTTTAAAAGATTTTATTTCATTTAACCGTTTAACCACTATGAATTTTTCATAGAGCGTGCTTTGCGTTCTCATTTAAGTGCGTTCCCATTGAGGGTCCACGTTAGAATTTCGAGCTTTTGAGCGTTTCAGTACTTTAGTAGAAGTTTTCAAACGATTTTAAATTCAACCAATAATTTGTAAAAGTAGGCACTCAAATGTTACACTCGGTTAAAGGTGGACCCTCAGTCGTGCATATCAGACAAATGTAGAACGCATTGTATGCCTGTGTCTACCGATCGCACAGCGGAAACAAGGAAAGTGACCTTCTGTTTACGACCGACCCAAACAGGAACGCGGTTTCGGTCTCAGCTCCACTGGGCCACTATTACGAGGGTTCAGGCTTGTAAGTTTTATAAAACGATATTTATTACACGCACTTTATTAAATGAATTAAAATGATACAAAATGTAGTTTGCAAGATAGACTCCGGCAGAGATATGATGATCTAAGATTACACCACACACCTTCAGTGAGATGTTTTGTTTTGGTAGGGAGATTTGAAACTACGCATTCAATCACGGCTTCTGACCGTGGAGGAATAGTGTAGGTAGGTTCGTCAAAGTGGAAAGGTAGCGAGTGACCTTGAACTGAAAGGTGATTGGTTGAATACAGGACATCAGCGTTATTATTTTTCAGGAAATCATTACCTAAACACTGTCCACTGTCTGGTGAAATCTATATCGATCTACTCTCCACGCTCTACAAAGCTCAAGTCCGATCGTGTATTAGGGCTTCCAAATACCGGACCTTATCCAATACCGGTATTCATTCCGGTATTGGCGATTTCAATACCTGGATCCCGGGATCCCGGTATTAAAATCGAGAACATAAAAACCAAGTAATTTGCTTAAAATAACAAATTTTATTCAAAATCTCGTTTGTTACTTTTCATGCGTGTTATACTACAGCGAAATCTTGCCAATCCGACTTAGTTATATTTCAAACTTCATAAGTTTCGATTTCAACCCAAAACGGTTCACAAACTTATGTTGCCAAGTCGGTTCAACTTCTATTGTTTTTAAGTATACATAGTTCAAAGGGCTACGCCCATGTTTTTTATTTTTGTTATGAGAGGGACTGCATGAGGACGCAGCATAAAAGCAAGCGGGAAAGAGCGCCAGATTTCTACTCAGGTGATTCTGTAAGTTACATATCGCCGCCAGACCGGACATTTCGCAAGGAGACGCGGTCATAGCAAACCATGTTTTCTGCCACATCGATCTCTTTAGGCTCGTGCGGAATAGAACCTTGTAGTTCAGCAATCTTTTACATTGTATAGTCAGTGTTATTTAATGGTGTCATTGTACTGTAGATTTAACTAAATAACAAGCATTAAGAGCTTTTCTCGATTATACACACTCTACAGTTTCATCATTGACTTTTGAAACTAGAACATGAGATGATTTTTTGGAAACACATTGTAATCAATATCTGTGGTATAATTTAGTGGTATTTTTGTTTTTCGTAGCGCTAGAGGCGCTAAAGCACTAATAAAATAAATCTGTCAAATCATTGAACAATTAGCCAAAAAATCTTAACTGTCCGACACAGATTATTTTATTATAAATCACATTAAGAAATAATCTATGGAATCACACATTACTTTGCGGAAATCCATGATAATCAAAACCAAGGAGATTACTTCGCGGAATAGGAACACTTAATTTACGGATTAGAAAAGTAATTTTCTTGATTTTAATAATTCAGATTTCCCAATTTCGTTACTATAGGGAATGTTACGGCAAAGTTTTGCACTAGAGTTCAAAACATTAACGCACACGCACAATAAACCATTGAGTAGCTACGTTATACGTACCGTTAGTTCGTATGCATTAACCAATTTTTTTGAAAAGTTATATCTATGATATAGATGCATCAAGGCGATTTGTTTACGGAGGGTCTGTGGCCTGTTGCAACTACGTTTGACGTGTTGCTTCTCTGTCACACTAACGTGCGAATTCACAAGTGCGACAAATGTGTTCAAATAAGGTTCGCGGCAGGCCCTCCTCAATGAATGCTTTTGATACGTAGGTATCTTTAATTCTTTATAAATCTAAGTAATCATCGAAAAAACCATCATTTTCATACAAATATTGTAAAAACACCAAACAGAAAATGTGTCAAATCGAGAAACGAGAGCAAGAAGCAAGATTTACTCGTGTAGCGACCAACATGATGCGGAAATTTAACGTTTTTGATGAGTAATTTACGTTCATTTGCCATTATTTGTTAGTTACTAAAAATACCGGGATCTCGGTATTACTAAATTAAATACCGGTATTGAAATGTGCCCAAAAACAGGCGGGATCCCGGGATCCCGGTATTGGAAGCCCTATCGTGTATGTAGTATTGCAGCCACCTGCGTGACGGCTCTAAATACCAACTCGCCGCTTTGGATACATTTCAGAACCAGGAGGATGATTATTGAGCTTTTCGGTTTCAAGATGGTGGAGAACCGGATCGACATAGTGCACGTTGGTGAGGTCCACTGTCAATGAAGAAGTGCCGGTGGTGTTTACACTTACTCGTATTCTTTTTCGTTTCATGTACTCGTATGGGTATGGGTAACCCAGTGGTTCAACTGGTAAAACTACGCAGTAAGACTAGAGGGAATATAGCCTGCCGAAGGGTGCCATTTAATGAGCATTAGCGTGTCGGGACTAGAAAGTAAAGGTAGATCCTGTGGCGTTACTCGTTATTCTAACATTCGGTGAAGCAGCGTCATTAAAGTAAGTATAAAGTTATAATAAATAAGCAAGTGAACCCTCTAGGTTTTGATTGTAGGTGTATACCTAGTCATGGAAAGTAACAAAGGGAAATGTGTGCAGTGCAAGTGCAGTGTAACTAAGCATCTAGTATGAGGAGGCACACTGACATTTTATTCCGCCAGGCGGCGCTTCTGCAAGTGCCTAGCTAGTCATGTCACTGTCAGTCATTCATAAAGCTAGGAACATACTACGCGGACGTCCGTCGTAAATCGACCGCGGACGGGAATCTGGACAATGGAAATACACATAACCGTGCAAACTATTGGTCGACGGACGCGGACGTGGCCTTGAGCGCATGGACGTCCGATCGAAATCTGGCTCGCTGGATGTTTTGTTCCGTGCACACTGATGGGTCGCGGTCGCGGTCGATTTACGACGGACGTCCGCGTAGTATGTTCCTAGCTTAAATTATTATATGAGAGTGAAAAAAAATATCTATATATTGAATATAGTATAGACTGAAATTCTATTATCTTTGATCTCACGTATGAAATTTTTATCTGTGCAATGGACTAATACGGACGTGCTGTTGAAATAAGGGCGCGAGTACACGGTGCCACCTTCGCGCGGGTTTTACACCTCTCGTGTGTACAACTGCACATAGTGCAGAGGTACGGCGGCGGCGGAAGTGCGGGCTTTACGCGTCTAGTGTATTAAGGGCCCATTTAGATGATACGAGAACTCGCATATGAATTTTATTACATTGCGGTATTTGATGGCTGTGAAAAATTGTACGTACCCTCAATGCCCGCAATGTAACTAAAATCGCATACGAGTTCGCACGCCGTCTAAATCAGGCCTTAAATAACGCGGAGGCGCAGCGGCGGTGCGGCACCGTGTACCTACTCGCACCCTAATGATTGAGCTATGTCACAACAGTTTTTTTATTTCATTTACTCAGTTTCGAGCGTTAAAAAACGTCTATATAGAGCTAGCATTATCTTCTACGTACTATTCACTGTTAAATCCGTTTTTCTATCCGACACAAGATGTCATTACTGACGAAAATCTTGATTCATTTTATTAAAAAACGTCTTATTCTAGCGCAATAGACTTTATTTTTCAACAACTTAAAATCTTAAATAGTTTTTATTAACTGTCAATACAACATGTGGATAAGATGCTGATAGGCTGTCATCTAGGTTCTTCTATTCGACACAAGGTGTCATTACTGACGAAAATGTTTATTTGTTACACTAAATAACGTCTTATTTCAGCTTCCTTGGAGTTTATTTTACCAATTACTTAAAAATCTTTAATACTTTTTAGTAACTATCAAAGTCACACGTGGATAAAGTGGTGATAAGTGATAATTTGTCATTAGTAAAGTATTTGTTAAAATATGCTTTAATGAAACGGTTTTAGGATTTCTTTTTCAAACATTCTAACAATGGATAGGTTAACCGCTGGTAAAAACTACAGAAAGTGCCTAGGTAAAAACAAGTTTCAACTAAATCTACTTTATTATTAACAACAATAACAAAAAAAACACCTTAAACCATAATGATGCTAGTGCTTTTGGATTTCAAGGTTAATATGTAATAGGTAATAAATTCAATGTAGTTTCTAATGTTTCTATGTGTGCTAAACGCGTAAAGGAAGTGAGAAATATACATGTGTACGTTTAGATCGCTATCGCAGATCAAACTTTTGAGTGCGGCTATTAATTTTTAGGTACTTAATTCTATTTTTTTAACCTCTAAAACTATCGTGAAAACAGGCAAAAAATAAGATTTCGGCTTTAATTTGATTCGTACCTCATTTGAGGTTATCAAATTTTAAGTGCAAAATTTATTATCTTGGTGTCAATGTTCACGAACACAAACAACAATTATCCAACATTTTTATCATCTTTTATGTACCTGTACCTACTTATACCTAAACAAAACGAAATGATTCTGCTAAGTATGTTTTCACTCCTTTTTACTCCGAAGTAATAACATCCGTTTCCTTGGGTACCTTTTTTTCAAATATTAGTTTTTGTCACAGTAATTAACACATATGTACACATGTCATATAGGTATATGATCAGCCTGTTAATCTAATATATCTCTTGTGTTACGTATCTTTAAGACTTCGTACTTATAATTAAAAGAATAAGTACATTTAATTAAATACAGAACCGATCGGAGCACATACTTGCGCGTCATCAGCTATTACGTGATCTCAAAGTCATCTAAAAAGTGTACAGCAGGCAACACAGATTCAACCATATCAATACCGCAGTGGGAACTAAGCGTGTACTAATTCGTACAGTGCACCTCAGATCTGGTTTTGCGGTAGCAAGAAACTTGAGACGTGAGCTGGTGACTTGGTTAGATAGCGTGTCCATTGTACTATACTATGTACCTTATTTGTCGCCAATTTTTCATGGGTATTTATGAAATTTGTCTTAAGACATTTATTTGGCCTTTTTCTGCAGTAGACTATAATAAAAATAGAAACGATAGTAGTAAAGGTTGAACTTAAGAAGGATCATATCGCGCACACAAAAGAACGTAGAGGTAGGAACGGTATACCTATACGGATAATATCCTGGATAAAGCGCAAGAAGAAAATTCCTTTATTTAAAACCATTGAACGCAAACAGGAAACTCTTGTAAGGTGCATTTTCAATGCGTTCTTTTTGCACTACATCGCTATTTAATCCACACAAATATAGCATAGGTAAAAATAGGTCGCTGGTCACTATCAGCCTTAACATCGCGCATGTATTGCAGCCATAAGGTTTGCAACGACACTAGTAATTCTAGTGTTTACTCTATACACGACAGCTCCACATACACCACGTACCTAATAGTTTGCCCGATAAACATTACAAGTCGGCAAACAGCAGAAACGTACACGACTACACTAATTCATAAATAAAACATGCTTTTTCTGCAACGGCAATGATCCTACATCAAACAGCCATCGCTTAAAGCCGGCATTCACGTTACGACACGAAAGTCCGAATTAAGATCCGAATGACAGTCAGTCGATGACAGATTATATCTTAATTAACGCGAATTTCTATACCCCTAACGTTACAGAATTATAGCCCCTACTCCTTCATGCTTCAAGTTGGATTTAGCTTGGCATGGTTGAGCAGCTCTTTTCGTTATTGTTTACCAAGATGGCGGATAGGCGTTAAATATAGAATTTATATTCACAAAAAGGTAATGCTATAAATTGGCTGCAACATAACATTGACCACGTAACGCAGCTAATGATTATAGTGTTGCCGTTAAAACGTTTAATGACCGTGTTAGTTTGAAACGGTTGTAACTTTAATGTGAACAAAGCCATAAAGATTTAAAATTAAGATGAGACCTGTGCTTTGGGGAAATCGAGCCATTTATAAGGAGGCGCGTTAAAAACACTCGCTTCGCTGCATGTGGTGCGTTGAGATAAAGCTGCAACAAATCGCATGTCATGATCGAACCATACATGGCACGCACCGTTATGATCCATCTGCAGCATTGCAAGCAAAAGATTTTCTAAAACAATCTCTATTCCTTTAATACTTGGAACTATATCATTGTTAAATAAGTGTAAAGATATCGTGGTAAATGTTTGTACGACGACAAATTGGGTTCGAAGGAACGGCCTCGAGCTAATGGAGGCGATTTGGTTGAGCTCTTGCGCATATTAATTGTGGGCAGATTTTTAAGACCTGGGCGTTTGATAATGCGTTAAGGTCATTATTTAAAGCAACAATTATTTACTGTATTAAGCACAGCGTTATATAAACGTTACTTATAAAATCTCATAACATTTGAACAGTACAGGTCCCAGACTTGACCCTTGAGGCACTTCCGTTTTAATATTAAAATATTTTGAATAATAATACCAAATTATTGGCTTAGTTAAGGGAAAGGAAATCACTGTGTGAATAACAATTATTCAGCTTAAAGAGCAGATTGTCTTCCTTGCGTTCCTAGTCAAAAGCATATTATTAATGTCTACAAGTAGGCAAGCGGGGTAAGTTTTAGTAATAAGTATTCTTTAGTTTATTTTTGAATAGGTAATCTCGCGTAAAATTCTACTCAGTTATGCATTAGTATTCATGCCTTCATAACATTAGTGCAGAAGTTTAATGTTACATGCTGCATTCTATTTGTGACAAGGCAACCATAAACGCTTGTTATACAACTAAGGACAGTCCGTGTCAAGAATATAAATAGGTCAACTACTGTAGTAATTAATAATGGGAATATCTGCTGGGAGGCAGCTGGTTGGATCTGCGGCAGAAACTTGACGGACATTTTAATTGAATTCAGCCTGAAATCCGTTTCTAGGTTATTTTGCGCAGACTTTATTCCGAAGCTGATCCCGCACCGAGGAGGAGGAAAACATTGATTAAATCTATTGACATAGTATAATTGTTTATTTATTATATGAATTTCCACTAAACGAGTATATGGGAAAGTTAAGCTGTTTTCATTCCTGACTAAAAGATGTTAGTGGCAAAAAGCTATTAGAAAATTAATCCTACAGAAGCCACATATAATGACTCATGTCTTTAGACAATTTCTTCAATAATACACGCGGTTTTCACCACATCCAAAAAGCTAGGTTCTATAAGAACTGCATGAATTTTGGAACTTGTGTCTTTAGGATAGGATACAGAATAGTGTATTTTTTAGTTTTAGTGTATGAGGGGATAAATCATTCTTCTGCCCTACCGTGTCTAGACTCAGGGACAATATGCGGCGCCTCACGTACGTATACGCTTAGCAGTAAGTGTTATTGCCTTTTTCAATGTATTTGCAAAAAGGGTAGACTGTCTCGGAACTGATTGTTAGATCGCAAATAGGTACAATTTCAAGATACTTAGGGGGTATTGTGAATAGTCAGAAATCTCTGTAGTGAAGAACTCCACCATATGGCTGGAGTGACTTTCCGTTCTTACAATTATTGGTTTAATAACTTAAAAAGGATTTATCTAGAAGGATTTAGTGGGCGATCGAAAAATACAGTAAGGGCGTTGTGTTCAATTTTGAGCAAATTATTATAAGAGAATTCGTCTTGGAAGTCCAAAACGATTCCATAAGTTACTGATATGCATGATGTCTTTACAGCTGTTTTGTTTCGAGTATTTTCTTTCACAGCTAGTACTGAAAATAAATAGTTTTTATTAGTGCAGGCATTTATCTTAGCCATCATAACTTTCTTACACTTTCAACAGGTGATTGAAGCAATCCTGTCAACGGTTTAATGAGCAGATTCGTTCCACAACTCCTTAAGCCGCGAGACGAATTGAGACGCCTTGTTTGTTCAACTAATAACTATAGTTCTCAGAACCACTTTCCCATGAAACGTATTTGCATACGCAAAATTACGGCGCTAACTAAGGAACACTTGAAATACGGTAAAAAGGTGGGGCCTTTTAGTAGAAACCAGGTTAGAAGATGGACAGCTAAAAGCTTTTTTGCACTGATTTTATTTTCTTATTTTGTACATTAAATCGTTTTGCCCTATCGACGCTCGCTTGTGTCCACATCGAACTAAATCTCTTAGTTTACTCAGTTGTAAAGAACATACATTTCTATAGATCACTATTCTGAATCAACAACGTGTAAATTATTCCTTGATTTTGAGAGTCATCCGTTTTGCATAACTTCCTCTCCATGTTTTTGTCGCTAGTGGTCTGAAGTTGTGAAATTTTTTGAATTATTTACTGTAGATTCAAGAATAGCACGGATCTGATAGAACCAAGAATTTAGGTTGCGTATGCGAGACCTTCTCTCATCTACTCCCAATGAGCTATCGAGGTATAAACGTTGCCCTTTCCTTGCTAATAAAAAAATCTGCGTAGAAATCGGATGACAGCCGCTCGGAAATCTTACTAGACAATTTAAAAGATATATAGCATCAAACCGTCTGTCACACTCCACGCCATAACTGTTCCTTTCCGTTTCCATAACTATCACAGCGATATTTACTGGTGTCCACTAGAAAGTTCACCGTACAGATTTATTGTCTGAAGTGGCACTATTAATTGTGCCCCGTTCCGCTACCGGTTTACGTAAGATGTAGGGATATAATCCGTTTCTGATAGTCCATATCTTGTAATCAGTTGGAAGGTTGTTGGGAGTTGGGATCGTTGCGCTGCCAGTTGGGACGGAAAATTAGAAAACGAATTGAGCTTGTACTGTAATCAGAAAATATTGCCATTTTGCTCTACTTGATGTTAGTACCCAGTATCGGAGAAAATATTGCGAGGTGTACAAACTACATATCATAAATGCTACAGATGCAAAGATTTTTATTTGTTCAACATATAAAAAAAAACTTACACAATTTTTAATTAGAATTCTGTGCATCAACTTATTTATAACATCCATAATCCATAATATAATATTATAAATGGGAAAGTGTGTGTGTTTGTTTGTCCGTCTTTCACGGCAAAACGGGGCGACGAATTGTCGTGATTTTTTATGTGGAGATACTTGAAAGGGACGGAGAGAAAAAGAGATTTAATGTCATCCGCTGACAAGTCTGTGAAATAAATAAGGTAGACCTCTGTAGACCCTACGGATTCAAATACTTGGCGAGGTGTTTAGGTATTCTAGGCCATTACTTATTGGAGACATGATCTTTAGCAGCCATATGACACGATAGTACTAACTTCATCAATTTCACGCTAATTAATGACAATACAAGTCCAACAGCCACAAAAACATTCCTTAACAGGTCAGCGCCATTAAATAAGATCTGTTAGTCAGTAATATTGACAGTTGCTGACAGTTCTTGTTATAATGGGCCTTATTACATTCGAGATGGCATCACGGGTGAGCAGTCAAACCGATAATGCAGAGGTTTCCAACCTTTTGTTTAACGAAGATTTGTATTTTTTTTTCAATTTGGACCGTAAGGATCCTTAAAATATAAGTGACAGTAAGACCCTAAGTTACACATTTCAATGGTAACATTGGTGACACTGGTTGCTGCCTTTGGTAAACACTGGACTGGATAAGGGATTAGATTGGCAGAGAAAAGAAACGCCAATATATCAAAGTTATCAAGGGAGCAGAAGGACGATGTTATAAAAAAATATTGGCAAATTGACAATTAATCAATTGACAATAGTGTTTCCATTTTTTTATACAGGAACTGTTGTTACGAGTAGCAGAGAATAGCATTAATTTGTTGTGTGGAACTGAATATTTCTCCGCAAAATTTGCTCTGACAAATGGACACAGTTCAATAAAAAAACTTTCCATGCCCTGGCTGGCCTGGCTGTGACTGGGACGCACGTGGTCGGCAGATCGCCGGTTGGCAACTTCTGATATAACGTGTAGCGGCAATCTGCCGCAATTAGGTATGACGCGCGTCGGTAATATCGGTGCAAGGCTGCCGATTGACAGTAGGTAATACCAACTTGCAACTTTAAATCTTGGCGTCGATATAACTGTAAATTAGCTGTTATTACTTAGAGAACACAGAATATATAATAGTACAAGCTTAAAACAACATTTTTAAAACCTATAGGTACACCTTGCCGCTACGAGATTCTGCTTACGTCACACCGAAATATTTTTTAATCCTTTTTACAACCCCTTGTTTCTAGGAGGTGAATGTATGTTTACCTTGTATCGAATATTATGACTCCGAAACGACGAGCTTCAATTGTTTGACATGCACACCGCAAGCCCCGCCCCGCTGAGCACCCAATATTAGCGTGCAGTCAGGGGCAAGTTTCTCGAAAGGTACAAGCCTTGTATTACAACAAGTGCGCGAACTGTCAAATGGTATGGGTTGTCATGGAAACACACTTGTAATACTTGTAAGAAACGGGCCAGTCTTGTAACTTTCGAGAAACGGGCCACGGAATTGGTCTCGAAAACAATTATATGCGCTATGATGAAATATGTAAATTCATAATTTAGACACTCTCCTTTCCAAAGGGGCTAGTTAGAGCGAGATAGTGTAATTTTTTTTCCCAGTCTTTCGTTTTCTTAAATTTCAGGCAGAAGCATAACGTCGTAGTACATCACAAAGGTCGCGCGATAAATGATAAAATATCATGGCCGTCCCTATCGCACTTACAAATAGTGCGATAGGGATGCATATGGAAACCCTGATATTTTATCATTTATCGCGCGAAATAAGTGCAGAAGGAAAACATGTATTTGGGGTAGTTTTATTTAGTTTTTGTCTGCCTGTTTTTATTACTGGTGTTGATTTTTAAATCACTTACCTCTCAAGATATTTAATACATCTAATAAACGCATGATCAGACGAAAATGAACATAAACTCGCCCATTAAATAAACAAGTTAATCCTACTTTTATGCGCCCACAATACTCGTATTAGCAGTTTGCAAAGTGAAACGAGAATGGTCTTAATTACAACTCTAGGAGCCCGCTAGCCACTTACTGGCTTTAAGAGCAATGCGACTACACCTAAAATAGAGAAAACAGTACTGTGCTATTAAGACGATACGGTAGGGGTCAATTCTCCATACAAACGCTCTCGACTATTTCCTCCCTGGTTTCCAATGATTTTTTTCAACACAGATTGTTATTATTTTTATCTGTGTCGGACCGTTTTGATTTTTTGATATTCTGCTTTTTAAAGATTCTAGAGCCAATCAAAAATTTCCAAAAACGGCCTTTTTCATTGTGGCGCAAAAAAAGGTGTGATACTCAAGATTGGTAACAATTAACCAAAAAAGCTAAACGGTCCGACATTATTTCATTGTTATTCAGATTCTCGAATTTCGTTCCGATTGATTAAGTTTTGAAGGAGGAAAGAATCGAGAGCGGAACCTCGATTTTAAAGATTTTTTTGAAATATCTTTTGACTGAGTTGTACTTAATGGACATTTTTTTTCGATAAATCTAGTTAATAACACTTGTATATTTAACTAAAATTCCCAAGTTGAACTTTCTATTTTAGCATTTTCGCTACCGTATCCTCTTAAAAAAAGTAAGGAAAACTCTTGAAAAATTCTTTCTCTTGGCGAGAATCTGACTCGCGTTTTCGGGATAGTATTCAAAAATTTCCAAACTAGTTAAATATACTCGTACTTATACTAAAGTATGTGAAGTAAAGGAAGTGATACGGCTTGACTAAGGTATACCTGAACGTTGTAATACCTATAAAATGAAGAACTGCAATTACTGCAAATACTTCATTGCTCTTAGATATAAGCTGACCAATTTAATGAAACGTTGAATTTAACTGTTTTTTGCAGTCGTAAGATTCACAAGTCTGAATACTCCCAGCGATCTTTCACCGTCTTTATGTGGAGTTTCATTTGCATGAAGTCAATATACCGACAAAAATATCTTCACTTTGACATAACTGTAACTTAATTGTAAGCTTTCAAAGTTATATTATGTTCGTGCGGTTTCAGACCAGTTTTTCAACCTTTACGAAGATTGCTCGCAAGGTCGCTGTTTTTTCTCATAATTATGGATACGCACTTCTTTTTTTTCGTTGCTTCGCACGCTTATTTCGCCACCTCCTTAATCTGTGGGCAGTTTTTGCTCGAGATTCGGGATTATATTTGCATAATTATAGGCATTGTATCTAATCACATTGTTTTGCTAAGTTTTAACAGTCACGCTTATCAAGTTATCACGCTTTAAAGATATTTCACCATCAAACAGAGAATCCTACGATATGTACATTTAATTTATTTATTTATTGAGTTTGTGTAAAATAGGTCCCTACCTACAGTTTAAAATGATTACTTGATCCACGTAGCTAAATAAAAAATAAATATTACTTTCCTAAAACGAACGTTTCTTCATTTCTCACGTATCTCACAAATTCAAATACTGACATTTGGTCCATTAGTTACAATAGCGATGATATCATTGCACGAGCAACATGCACAGAGCATATAAAATGCCAGTTAAAGTTAATCAAATACCAATTATATAAATCCGCTTTGCGAAATCCCCATTGTGTTCGTACTTACAGATAGTAGAAAAAACGGGGCAAGGTAGAACTCGTACTTACCTGTAAAAGATACATTTGTAATTAATGCATTCGCATGTACACTGGCATAATAATGATTTTTTTCATCACACCCGCACTTTAAATGTGCTATTGCACGCAGGCGGAGCGTGAGTTATAGAAAAATCGTTCTCCCAAGGGAATAATGAAATTTCTTGTACCATACTTAACTTTTTTACATCTATTTACATATTTTTACATTGCGAGTGTGATGAAAAACATTGTGTGTAACTCGGGGTGTTGAATATTACTAACTCGAGTCTTTAAATCGCTCCGGCAAGCCATCGCGATTTAATTTACTCTCGTTAGTAATATTCAACTGTTGCACAATGTACTATTAAATTATTTAGGTATTGACGTTATCGTGCGTCTGCAGGGCTGGCACATGATATCGACGAAGTTATGTCGCCGCGACATTTGTCGTCCTATGTCACTTATTAATACAATTAGAAAAAGACGTGTGAGCTATGCCACGGCGAGATACTGCCGCGCCAATCTTGTGGTAGCCAAGCTGGCTCGTATCAAATGAATAGGACAATAGCGAGTGGATTATTGGAATCTATCGAGTTACTTATTTTTTTTTTATCTGTTTTTTTTTTAATATTTAGGAGCCTTGGTCCATGGGACTATGTCGGCTCCGTTAGGCCACTTCATATTATCAACAATAAATATACAAACTCATTATAAAAAATAACTCAAAACAAAAGTAGGTAAAAAAAAACAACCGAATTTGTATATTTATCTATAAAAGAAACTAAGTATATACAAATTCAGCAGTCTTTGACAGGGGTTCCGCGAGAATTGATTGGAACACCCCTACTTATTTAAAACATGACAGACATCGTTAGCAAGACTGTTCACATATCCAACATATAATGTACAATTGAAGGTCGATTCGCTTTAAACGCTTCTATATCGATTTATGAAAAGAATCGAATGAACTCCAGAATTGGGTGTTGAAATCTTTACAACGCGCGGAGTTAACTGCGAACAGATGACGTCAACATGTGGTTCGAATAAAATCGGTTTAATGATAAGATGAATGGCATGTTAATGTACTGTAAGTATGTTTGAATTATGTGACATATTTGGGGTATGAGACTAGGACGTGTTGGCGTAACTGCGTAGTTTTTTTATTGTGTATTTATAGGTTTTAGTGCGAGTAACGTGTATGTGTAGCATGTGAGTGATGGTCCTTCAAAGGCCCTTTAAAACAATAGTCTAAATAAAAAGTTTACTTCACTACTTCCAAGATAAAGTCAACCCACGATAAGTTTGCAACAATTTTGACAGCCTCACCGGTGCAACTGTTATTTTAAACGTCAAACTTCGATGAAATAATGACCTTTTCTCAACCCTTACAGAGGCAGGGCTATCAAAATCATGTGCTGTCACTTATCGTGAGCTGACCTTAAGAACAATCAAGGCGATCTCATACACATATTGTTTTCATATCAATATATTTTTAAATTCTGATGCAATAGTAATAATAGATGAATGGCATAAGTAGCTTTATTATTATTGTCGTGATAGTTACATTTCAGCCAGCACATGTATCATGACTTACATACCTTAACAAATACAAAAATGAGCAAAAACCGCGACCGGAGGCAGCGCGTTCCCAGCGATAATAAAAGACTATACCTACGGTAAAACTTTAATTTATTTCATTTATTGGGTACAAAATTATAAATAAAAACAATAATACTAATCATAATTTAAACCTTAATCTAAAAATAAATACCTAACTAAACTAAAAATATTAAAAACTAGGGGAACTCCTTAGGCATGGTGCCGTAGACACTGGCAGCATTTCCTCGCTGAATCGCTAGGCTTATTCTTTGGGCGAGGAAGCTGCCAGCCCTACGGTCACCGCTGACCTCTGACAGTTTTTTGGATAGTTCCTTAAATAAATTTAAGGCGTTCGGACCCCACGGGCCAAGGGTCTCAACGCCAAAAGGTACGAAATTGTATTCGGCGCCAAGACCCTTGTATTTCGTTTTCTTTAATTTTTCGGCCGCTTCAGCCGCTGCGCCGACCTTAAAAGATGTGCCGTGGAGATGAGACGGGGCTAGGGTGTCTACACATGTGGCGTCCCACACCAGTACCCGTCCCAGCTTCCACGGAATTAGTGTCATTCCGTCCGGTCTCTTACCATCATCTCTTAAAATACCGGGGGCTCGAGAAGAGCAGGCACATTGACACTGGCAAGAGACCGGCGGAGGATATCATTGACAGCGGCGTGTCTGGAGAAACGGCCTGCGCTCCTTTGGCAGGAAAGCCCGTGGTGTCCGAAGGCGTCGACGTCAGTGCCACAGGGGCACCTATGTGGAGCACAGACCCGAACGCCGAGTCGCAGGCAGGTAGCAACGCGGAGGGTGTGTGGTTCAAGAAAGGTTCCAGTATTTACCGACGGGAAAGCGTGAAGCCAGGCGCCGGATTCCCTGGCACTTGCAGCTAAAAGTCTCGCGCGTGCTGAACCTGTGCTGCGGCCCAAAAGAGAGTCGTAAATAATTTTGCATTGGATGTCATCCCAGGCCCTTTGTGAATTTAGACTTTCCGGAAAATCCTTACCCGGGCAGGCAATGGCCCAGGCGTTTTTAGACTCCGTTAAAGCAGCAATCTCGTAGTTTGTAGGGCATGCCCTTAGGATTTTACCTACGAGGGTTGCTGAGCTATGAACGGAAGATAAAAACGCCGGGGTAGAGACACTTGAAATTTTGCGGATCCCTAACCCACCGTGGCGAATGGGAAGGGATGCCTGGATCCAGGACTCTTCGCTGAACTGCAGATTTAAAATAGATTCCAAATTAAGTTTGATTAAGTCGTCCAGTGGTGTTAATAAATTTAGAAATTTTGAAAAAGGGCTGCAGCGGAAAACTATGAATGTGCTTTGTACACATATTTCAAATTTATTGTCACATACAGGTCGAACGCGATTAATTAACATTATTTTACCTTTTTTCCCAACGTTTCGGCCAGGTTGCACTGGCCGTGGTCGCGGAAGACTGACGTCCCAGCAAAGTGTCACCGGAGATGTAAACACCACAAAGATAAAATAATGTTAATTAATCGCGTTCGACCTGTATGTGACTTTAAAAGTGTGCGGTGTGTTGGGTTTTTGGCTAAGCTCGGCGTAATGAGCAGGAATTTGCGTGGTCCACACTGGATCCCGACCGGCGGGACCAGTGGAGACTATCTTTGCATCGCTGCACATTACTCCAGTCGAAAGAGAAATGGCCCTTACCCTTATACACAAACGCGTGTTACTAGTTTTATTATGATTTTAAATATAAAATCATAATAAAGCTAGTAACACGCGTTTGTGTATAAGGTTTCTTGAATAAATTTACATCTTTCTTATACTATCATCTTTAATCTAGGTATATGAGTTTAGTTATCTTTTGCTTTTGTTCGAATCCACTTTTATGTGAATAATCTGTATTGTCTAGTGACTAGACTATATCGTCACTACTTTTAAAAAATCTCGTATCTCACGCTGCTCCTCAAAGTTAATACGTAGTAAGTCTATATGCATTCCATACATACTTACTACAATTTTCTTTTCATTGACAGACGAAGATACGTTGTTTTAAAAGCAGTGACGATATACATTCTTAGTAATTTGTTTTCTGGCTAATAATGTTTGTTGTGATGATTTT
Organism: Leguminivora glycinivorella; assembly: GCF_023078275.1. Taxonomy (NCBI): domain Eukaryota; kingdom Metazoa; phylum Arthropoda; class Insecta; order Lepidoptera; family Tortricidae; genus Leguminivora; species Leguminivora glycinivorella. The sequence goes on from NC_062984.1 coordinate 6,876,866, forward strand.
GAGTTTGAATATGAACGTCTTTTATATATATTTTAAATAAAACTTATTCTAGAAGCTCAAAAGCTTCGTTGACTGGACTATTATCAGATAGGATCAAACTAAAACAAAGCCGTAAAACAAAGCGGCTTTGTTTTACAAAATACCTACATGAAAATTTACATTGTAAAAATAACCACTTAAAATAACATAATTTAAGTATAAAAAGCATAAAAAATCAGCGCTATAGAAGACAAGACCTTGTGTGTATTACACATACACAGAAGGAAAATGTCACAAATAGGAAGACATAAAACAATTATCTAATCTCAGCATATTGCTGGCGTCTTGTCTTCTATAGCGCTGATTTTTTATGCTTTTTGTACTTAAATTGTGTTATTTTAAGTTGTGTATGTTTACGAATAAATTAATTCTATAAAACCATTTTTGCACGAAATAAACAGTTTTTTGGACATTCTACGGTGCACAGTGGATCGAAATGAATAAAAAATGGACATTCGCATTTTTTTCCAAAAATGCTATTTTAAAAAATGCTCTTCGGTTGAAAATGATATGAGAAATAAAAAATGTTATATAAAATTTTTCAAAATGAGGCTTATTTTAAGCAGAAAAAAATAAAATGTGTTTTTTTTGTATGAAACTGAAAAATAGGTATCCTATTGTAAGAAAACCGTAACCGATCCCGCTTTCAAACCTTTACAGTGTCATTGTCCTACTTTATAACAGTAGAAAATAGTAAAAACCTTATCTGAGTAGGTGCCCGTTATTTTTTTGTAGTCCAATCAAAAGTCAGTAAATACAACATTTTTCTTAGTGCTTTATTTTTTTATTTTCATAAAAAAAACGGTATATTCATGACAATTTTGTATAAAAATAAAATATATGACATTTTGATACAGATAAATACAAGTTTTTACAAGGAAATGGTTAAAAATTACATTGAAATCGAAACATTTATTGCGATGTTTTTAGTAACTATGATAGTAACAAAAAGTTAAAATTTACTTGAAATCAACAATAACAATATAAGTTATAAAAAAAAATACATTGTATAGATCTATTTTATGCTGTATCGCGTAAAGTAATATACTGCAACTTTGAAAGTTTTAGAGAAGTCATAAGGGCTAGAGCCTTTGATGGAGACATTAACTTGTCTATTTTATTATTTTGTAAGCAACGGTTTACTTTATCTATATCTTCCGGATGATTCAGTAAATGATCAATAATTTTGCTTATGTCTACATTTCCACTGTGCTAAATCCACGAGAAGTAGCTGCACTCAATTCCTCGGGTGATAAGGATTTGTTTATCCGCTCTAATCGTCTTTTTTTTTGTCTCGAAGAAAGGTCTTCAAAAGGTTTGCGAGAACTTGAGGGTGTCGAATATTGAAATGTAAGTTCCTTGGTGGTTTCTGCTGGTTCAGTATTTTCAGCATTCGTTTTATGCTCTTGAAAATCGAATTCTTGAGCCAAACTTTCGTTTGGCCACACTATGGCCATGTTAAGCCAGTTACTGTGAGTCTTCAAAAAATTATCAAGTGTTCGATTAGAATCTTTACATTTTTTATGTACCTTCGAGCAAAACCTTTGGCAAAACTTCGAAAAGTTGGATGTATCTTCTTCTCGAAAATTTATATTTTGTTTTAAATATTCACATAACTTTGCACTATCACTTAGAGATCCTAAATTTTTTAATGCGTAAAACAGATCAATATTATTCACAAACTTTTCCATGTCAGTATATTCGGAATATTATCAATGCTTTGTTTTCTAGAAACTAATTATTTGTTAAGTAAATCTTCATTTTATAGCTTATTGAATCCCCACTTAAACACTTACTCTGGGATTAACCCTTTATGGTAGATAAGTAACTAATTAACGATAATTAATATGATCTGAGCAATTAGTATAAATGCTTAACTTGCATTATAGCGAGGTTGCTAATGTACCCATTACTTAATTACATATTATTGTAAATGTTAGAATATCTAAGTTATAAATTAGTGAAACGATTTGAACGTTGATATTTCAACGACACATCATTATTTATGATTATGAGCATATTGTGAATGTGCTTACTAATCTCCATGTTTTGAAGTACAGAAGAAGGTGGTGAATAATAAAGATTTTTAAAATGCATTTTTTTATTTAATTATATCGTTATTGTTGATTTCAAGTATATTTTAGCTATTTGTTTACTATCAATAAAAACACCGCAATAATTGTTTCTATTTCAATGCAATTTTCTTGTAAAAAATTGTATTTATCCTTAATAAAATGTCATATATATTTTGTTTTTATACTAAATTGTCATGAATACACCGTTTTTTTTAATATAAATAAAAAATAAAGCACTAAGAAAAATGTTGTATTTACTGACTTTTGATTGGACTACAAAAAAGAAACGGGCACCTACTCAGATAAGGTTTTTACTATTTTCTACTGTTCTAAAGTAGGACAATGACATTGTAAAGGTTTGAAAGCGGGATCGGTTACGGTTTTCTTACAATAAGATACCTATTTTTCAGTTTCATACAAAAAAAACACATTTTATTTTTTTCTGCTTAAAATAAGCCTCATTTTGAATAATTTTATATAACATTTTTTATTTCTCATATAATTTTCAACCGAAGAGCATTTTTTAAAATAGGATTTTTGGAAAAAAATGCGAATGTCCATTTTTTATTCATTTCGATCCACTGTGCGGTGGGCCGCAATACTAGTAAGTTAATGAAAAAAAAAACAAAATTGCTTTCTTTCAAACGTCTTTTAAACACGTCGAATGTGGTTCATAGCTTCTGTACCCTACATTCTTTGTTTAAAAATGTTACACTAAATCAAAAGTCGAACTAATTTTGTGCCACCCTGTAGTTAATCTTCATCCTACTTGTTTTGTAAGCTACCGTAGCTATGCAAATAATTTAGCTACTTAGTTAGCACTCTCTGGGCCGTATCGCCGGCATCACTCCGCTATCCGATCCAAACCTCGTTTTGTTTTAGCAACATTTCGAGAATGCAGTGTTGTATGCAAATATTGCAAATATGTTGAATTTTCACTTGATAAAAAAATCACACGGATAGTTTGGATTTTATGATGTACGGATTTTTAGGCCATCTACATAAATATGTGGATATTCATTTATAAGCTAGTTATTTAAACTTTTGTTGATATGTGTAGGTTTTAAGTCAAAAGTACCACTTTGTCGCTTACCTTAATCTTACTGAAGTATTAGCCACTCAAAAAGCGCCCTCATGGCAAGCGACAAAGTGGAACTTTTTGCTTTGAAACGATATCTTTATATGTAAATTAAAGTTAACATTTATCATTTTGCATACCAGAAAAAAGTCAAGGACGCGTCAATATGTTTTAATACTTCAGGCCCCGTAGCCGAATGGCATTTCTCCGACGCCAAACGAAAGCGATACGCCGCTGGCTCTGTCGCGCCAATACGCAAGCGCGATAGAGATAGATAATATAGATATCTACTAGCGCTTCGTTTCGTGAGCGTTTCGTGAGCGATTGTGCCATTCGGCTAGCCACCCTGGGTCGTTTCGTTTGGCGTCGGAGAAATGCCATTCGGCTACGGGGCCTGATAGAGCTAAGAAGCCGATATTTGGCATGATAACATCTGATAACTTATCTTTAAATTCAACGGTATACAGATTTCTGCACGATGTAAGTTACCAACAACTGGACTGGACTGTATAGTCACAACTTGGTAAAAAAATACTTTTTTTGTGAAATGCCAACAGAACATATTTTTTTTTTTTACAAAAAAACACAATATTTAGCCAACATTAGTTTTCTACAAAACCGCTCGGCGCCACGGGTAAGGCAGTTATCCTATTGTTGTTCCACCAGTAATTTGTAAGAAACAATTGCAGAATAGACTCTGACCACTTCAACCGTGACACATCTTATCGGACCAACTAAATAAAGCCTTTACAAAACTAAACATTGTTTCAGCGATCACTATAACTTGGTCCCACGGTTTGTATAGACTACAACGTCTTTTAGAGCTCAACCAATATTGGCAATTGTACGAGGGCTATCAGATATATCACAGCGGCCATGCTGTTCAAAAATATCATCACCTTTGTTGCTTCAATTTCATAATTATCAATTTGAGCTCGAACGGCGGATTTTTTCGCGAAAAATGTAAAAACTCAAATTACTTAAAAACCAATGAGTTATGACCCTACCTATAGAATAACCCTTTTGAAGAAATAGGTCGAATTACCAGTCACCCTGTAGTCATGCTATTACGTTAGATTTGATTTTGCGCATCATCGTTATACGATCTTTAATTCTATACAATAGCTTTGTGAATAATATTGTTCTTTTGTTTTTATATCTCGAGAATGCTATTAGTAAAAGTGTTAGCTAAGTGGCTAAAATGAAACGTACAAAAATCGCCGTTTAGTAAATAGAAAAGAAAGTTGTATTGAAAGCGAAGTTCCGACTGGTTTTGTTTAGGATACAATAGAGATTTAGTTATTTGTTAAGCTTGTCCGCTGTCTAGACGTTGTTATCTTCATTATCGCATTATCTGTAAACAATTAGTCGTACAATATAGCTTTGAAATAAGATACAGATAAATAAATTGGACAAGTCACTTTGACCCTTTTCATGTTTATGTGCGCAATTATGATTACCATTTGAAGTTATGATTATTCATTAAGCGAAAATAACGATGAAGTACAGTATGGGGTTCTTCAGAAAAGGAGTGTACAAGTTTCTAATGGGTCGTCAACGCGCATGTGACATTCCTTGAGTTGCAGGCGTCCATAGGTTGCGGTGACCGCTTTCCATCAGGCGGGCCGTATACCTGTTTGCCACCGACGTGGTATAAAAAAATAACGAACTAAAATTGATGTAAGTGTCGTAACTAGTAGTACATCCACTTATCACTAGAAAACGGCGGAAAATACAAAAATATATATGAAAAAATGTCACGCTTCGCGCCTACATATATTTGAGTACCTTTACGCCTTTTTCTATTTACAAAATAGGTATTTATCTGGAGTATGATATGACCTTATAGTTAAGGTTGCCACATATTAATGAATTATGTAATCCTCCGTCTAGTGTGGGACGACAATGTTAAGTATCTATAGTTAATTATATGATATGACAAGAGGGTGTTTCACTACAACTCTTTATTATATAATTTGGCGTTGTACAGTAGTACGATTTCGTATTTTGATACGAATAAATTTATAGATGAGTTTGTTATGCCTTATAAGAAAACCTACCTACCGAGGAGATGTTTAGTAGAATGTGCTGACCTGTTAGCGTATAACATTAAAGGCCCCGACGTGGCTAGCACGGCGTTTAATAATAATATGAAACGGTTTAATTTTTCATGCCCCGGTAGCGAGGGTTTCGAGATGAAGCCGTCTGGTGATTTGAATTTAAACTAACAGCTCCGACAACGAGTGCACCAGCCGGCTCCATTTTTATTGATCACTGCGATGCTAGTATGATAGGTAAAACCAATTTATTGAACCTGGTTCACCAAAATATCCAAGGATTCACTTGTAAGGAACTTGAAATTGATTTGTATTTGCAGTCGTCGAATATTGACATACTCTGTATTACTGAGCACTGGCTTAAAGAACATGAATTTATGTTTAATTTTAAGAATCATAGTATAATTAGTTCTTTTTTTAGGAAATCTAGTAACCGTGGCGGGTCATTAATAATGGTTAAGCATAACTTAAAAAGTAAAGAGCGCAGAGACATTGTTGACATGTCTGTAGAACGCCATATTGAACTTTCTTGTGTTGAGATGGACCAATTTATCATTATATGCGTGTACAGGCCCCCTTCGGCGGACTATAATGTATTTGAATCAGTAATAGATGACGTACTTAGTAGTGTTTTTAGAACCCAAAAAAGTATAATTGTGTGTGGCGATTTTAATGTCAACATACTTGAACATTCGCCATTATGTGGAAGGTTATTAAACACCTTCAAATCCTTTAACTTGGTTAACTTATTCTGCGAACCCACTCGAATCACAGCAACCAGTGCTACATGTATAGATAACATTTTTAGTAACAAGGATGCGATTAGTAAATCTGTTATTAACAACCTAAGTTCTGATCACTGTGGTCTAAAAGCTTCTTTCAATGAGAAAACAGAAGAAATTCCGCAAGATACTTTATGTAGGCCAATCTCTCAAAGGCTCCTAGATTTATTTAATCGTAATGTTACCAAACGATTATGTTGTCTTTCATGTACGCAAGAAAACCCCAATTGTTTGAGTTCTGATTTATTTAACTGCATTAAAAATGAATTTGATGTCTGTTTCACTAAAAAGAAAGTAAAAAGCAGGACCAAGACTAAATTTAGCGACTGGGCTACGCCGGATATTCATAAGACAAGACGCCAACTCTACGACTTATACGATTTAAAAGCCACTGATAAAAGGCCGGAATTTCTGGAGCATGTTCGGAATTTTTCAAAATCTTTTAAGATGATGTGTGTCGCCGCGAAAGCTAATCACTTGTCTAAAAAGATCCTAAATTCTAGTGATAAGGTTAAAACTGCCTGGCAGGTGATCGGCAATGAAACTGGGAAACGTAAAATGAAGGATCCGCACTACAAGCTACGAATTGGTGACGCTTTAGTAAGTTCCGACCGTGAAGTGGCAGATCATTTTGAGCAGTTTTTCTCGAATATACCGGTAGAAACAACAAAGTCTCTTAATTCGTCGCCAGATGTCGCTGAAGAAATTTTGAAGAGAAATGTAGCGGAATGTACAGAATTCTTCAAATTTTCGTATATCACTCCGAACATAGTTCTTAAGACTTTTAGATCACTGAATTTAAAGAAAACTGAAGATCTATGGGGCCTGTCAGTCAAAGTTTTGCATTCCATTATTGAATCTATTGCACCATATTTAGCTGAGATTTTCAACAGATGCATTGATGTTGGCACTTTTCCAGATATTATGAAACATAGCAAAATTATCCCGTTGTTTAAATCAGGAACGAAGACAGATCCTACGAACTTTAGGCCGATTTCAATACTACCTGCATTAAGCAAAGTGTTTGAGAAACTTATCTTAAATCAACTGCTGTCGCATTTCAACAGAAATAAACTGCTTGATAGCAATCAATTTGGTTTTACCAAAGGTCGATCAACCACTGACGCTGGTGCGGTACTCCTAAAGCACATCTTTGACGCTTGGGAAAAAGCTCAAGATGCTGTTGGAATTTTCTGTGATCTGTCCAAGGCATTTGATTGCGTAGATCACGAAAATTTAAAACGAAAATTAAGCCACTACGGGATAAAAGCCGGTGCCCTCGACTTAGTCTCATCATATCTGTCGGATAGGACTCAGAGAGTAGTTATTAATGGAACTCATTCGGCGGGGTCCCCGGTAGCCCTCGGAGTGCCTCAAGGTTCAATTCTTGGTCCCTTCCTCTTTTTAGTATATATTAATGACCTACCCACTCTTGTTAAAGGCAGACATGATATAGTGTTATTTGCGGATGACACTTCTCTTATATTCAAAGTGGACAGGAAGGAAAATAGCTTCGACAGTATTAATGATGCCCTATCAACTATAGTTAACTGGTTTACGGCAAACAATCTACTTTTGAACGCCAAGAAAACCAAATGCATCAAGTTTGCGTTACCTAACGTCAAGCAGATAAATAACAGCAAAATCCAAATAAAAGGTGATACGCTGGAGTTTGAAGACCAAACTGTTTTCCTGGGAGTCACTTTAGACTCAAAACTGCAATGGCACGCACATATTGCTACTTTAGCTAACAAACTTAGTTCAGCTGCCTACGCAGTAAGGAGAATCAGACAGCTAACAAACGTAGAGACGGCCAGGCTGGTATACTTTGGTTACTTCCATAGTGTTATGTCGTATGGAATTCTGTTATGGGGTAAAGCCGCAGATATTCAGACGATATTTGTGCTGCAAAAGCGAGCTGTACGTTCCATATATGGACTGGGCGCTCGAGCTTCCCTAAGAGAGAAATTCAAAGAGGTGAACATTCTTACCGTTGCCTCTCAGTACATACTTGAGAATATTATGTATGCTAGGAAAAACATCCATGAATACAAGCTTAACAGTGATATCCATAACTATAACACTAGAAACAAACATAAACTTGCCGTGCCCTTCCACCGTCTCCGTAAGGTTAGTACGTCTTTCGTTGGGAACTGTACACGTTTTTATAACAAAATCCCCATTGATGTAGTGAACTTGCCACTCGGCAAATTTAAGTCACATGTTAAGCGCTGTTTGCTAGGTAAAGCTTACTATACGGTAAATGATTTTATAAATGATAAAAATGCCTTTAAGCCAGTAGCTTGATTATGGTAGCAGAAGTTTGTAATACAACCGTACTAGTATCCAGTAAAAATGACACAGCGTAATTTTTCTCATGTGATTGTATTGTATCATTAGTTATGTTAGTAGGACGCTTAGAGACCTTATACACCTCTAAGATTTTTGTTTTCATTATATAGCGTAGTTATATAAAATTTATTTAAAGTATGATAGTACACTGACCCTTAGAGACCTTTACATCTCTAAGTCACGTTGAGCATGTAATTAGTTATGTATAGCTATACTAGGCATTGTTGCCCTCTTTAATGTCACCTACAAGCTTAATGTCGTGTTTCACTGTGTCGATTTTTCTTTTGTCAATTTGCTGTTAGCTTGAACATGTCATGCTCGCTTAAAAGTCTTTGCTTACGGTGGCGTGTTGATCGGGTCGCCACCTTCCCGAATGGAGGTTGAGGGAGGCGATGGCTGAGATACGCGTCATACTCGTGAACGGGTGCTGTTTGTGGAGACTGGTCTGTTCAAGCTTACCTGGGCCACATGTTTTGTTAGATTATTTAACTTTACTTTTGAGCGGATTGCGAGACACTACATTCGGTTCTTGTAAGAATTAAACTTAAGTAAGTAATGCCTTAAGCACAGTATAATAAAGAGTACTATCGTACAGTATGGCCACTCCCGCTCCCCGCCGAAAGTGCCGCCCACCCCCTCTCGGTTACCTGACAGTTACCGCTTGTCAAAAACGCGAACAGTCGACCTGTCATATTTCACTCATACAAGCATAGTACGCGTTCACCTACAGAAGCTTAGACTGTGTGCTAGGAACGCGCCTCTTTCATATATTTGATCGCCAGTGTCCGAGGTGTGCCTTAAGGATGACACTAGAGACCATCACGTTGTCGTTTAATTTAGTTAATTTTAGCTTTTGGACACTTAGAGACTTTATACATCTCTGAGATTTTGATTATATTTTATTTTAAAATAGACTCCTTACTTTAATGACCTTGTTGTCGTTTGATTAAGTTAATGTTAGTTTTTTGGACACTTAGAGACCTTATACATCTCTGAGATTTTGATTATATTTTTAAACTTAATTTGTAACCTTGATTGGCCCTTATTTGTAAACTTGATTTGTTCTTTAATGATTGACAACTAGAGACTTGTACATCTTTTGAAATGTGTAATTTAGCTGTTCATTTTCTGTATTTTTTTTTTTTTGTATTATTTGACAAAGGTTTTTACTTTTAAATATTTTAATTTTATAAAATTTGACTCTTGGAGACGCTATACATCTCCATGGATTATTTGATTAAGTATAATATTTTTACTTGTAATATTCAGTCTTTTACAACTATTGAAGTATTATAGATTTCTTTTATCTTTGTATCTGTTTGCACTTTCTTTATGTATTGATTATAGTTAGTAATAATATGACATTTAGAGACTTTATACATCTCTAATTCTATATCAGTGTATAGCTACTTTGCTTATGATTAATATTTTTAGTTAATATTTCTATTAATTTCATTTGTTTAACTTTAATGAATACTCTGTAATGTTGACATGTAAAAGTGCCCCCGTGGCCTATTTGCTGAATAAATGATTTTGTATTTTATATACGTATCGTTTAAAAAGGTTCCGCGTGTCACCAAACTCGTCAAAACAATGCCTCCTACCCAGATGATCGCTATCACAGAAGTGACAGATATAGCTATCACAAAGTGATATATAATGGTCCAATTGTCCGGGCTGTAAAGCACGCTTTCTCCGCAGGGAAGTGGCGCATAAATAAGTTTCGATAACCTCCGTACGGATCGGTCGTCGTTGCTTGCCGTGTCGAAATATCCAGTGGACTGGTCGGATGTCTACTTAACTCATTATCTTGTACATTTAAAGGATCTTAGTGGGTAATGAAAAGCTGAAAATTTTGAAAATGATAGGTTATATTATAATTACAGGCAAAAGTTGATATAGAGGTATATAGAGAAAAAAATCGGTACTCATTTGTTCTACGTGCACGGTGGAAAAGGTGGCCGCCTCAGTGGGCACGGACCGGGAATACTGGAAGGAAATCCTTCCTAAGAGCCCTATGATGAGGGACAACCAGATCTAATTATTATCACTCGTTTGTGCCAAAGGGCCGAACAATTTGAGTTTTAGCTCTTGATACGATTGCAATGACTCCACAGATGTCAAGGAATGGAATGCGCGTCCTACGCGTTATTAGGGCGACGACATTAGAATTGGTTCGAGGTGAGGTGATGCTGACAAACCGTGTGTTGAGAAAGACCTTGTTTAAGGTTGAAATAAACTTCCTTTGGCACCTCCATCATCCGATGCAAAAAATTACAGTACGATTAACATCAGTTAACGATTCGGGATTTATTTTATCTTGCTCGCACTTATGCGATCCCGATAAGAGCCGAAGTCAAAGGGTAAAAGACGAATTGTTAACTGATTTTAAAGGCACTGTAATAATATTAGAATTCACTCAATTAATCCCCATCCCCTTCCCCCTAAAAGCCCTACCCTTCTAAAAATCGTACATATGTAGAATAGTGCATTATCAGAGAAAATATTTTTTTAGCAAAGCTAGGATAGGAGTAAATATAGGAATCGATGTAGGTAAGTATAAAAAATATGGACTTTAGCTAGGTTAGGTGTATAAATAACAAGCGTTTGCCCGCAGCTTCGCTCGCGTTAGAAAGAGACAAAAAGTAGCCTATGTCACTCTCACTCTCCATCCCTTCAACTATCTCCACTTAAAAACTCACGACAATTCGTCGCTCCGTTTTGCCGTGAAGGACGGACAAACAAACAGACACACACACTTTCCCATTTATAATATTAGTATGGATTTACAATACCATGCCACTACCGACCGTGTGCCATAGTTGTCACATACATTCTATCACCCCATTCGGTTAACCTTTTTCTAAGACAAAAGAAACATTTATTTTACGAGTTGAACACCCGTAAAATATCCAATTCTTAATACAAGAACGCAACACGCCGTCCCGACAAAAAAACGTAATTGAAATGCCCATTCACTATGCAAAATTTTATGAGCCCATACAAATGGTTGCCGGCATAGGTTTTTGTATGACGAAACTGTGCAAGTCCAAAGCGTTACGGCACGATTACTGCATATATGTTCCCAAATTACTAACTTATTTGACAGATATTTACCAGTATAAGTAGAACCATATGTTTGTAATGTAACTAGAACAAAACAGAGACGAGGATGTGAACTGGTTTGTCTATAACGACCACAATTGTAAGCTTGTGAATGACCGTCGAATGTGAAGTTAATGTGCGCGTTTTTTCGACGAAGCTTCATAAAACAGTTCAAAGACACGTAACGTTTCAGGTGCTCCAATTTGATGACTACCCATCCATATACAGGGCTGACACAAAACAAGTTTTATATCTTTAACTAAAGCTGTACCCTTAAAGCTTTGACGATCGCCATCTGACTGTACAGGTCTAAACTAATCTATCCGTTCTTCCGGCGTAGCCGAAATGACAACTGTTGACGCTAGACGCCGATCGAAAAGTCTGGCTCTGTCGCTTCAATACAGAAGAGCGATAGAGATAACTTAGTCTATTATCGTAAGCGTTTGTACATTTGGTTACGTACCCTGCTCGTTTTATAGCTCGACTGAAACAATAATAGTTTTAATTTGTTTTCAACCAGGCTGATGGCAGCCCTTACAGTGCGTCTGTATTAGGACACCGTTTGTAACGTGAGGTGATCAGAAAGCAATATAAATGGGAACTATCGTCCCACGTGCGCCGTATTGGAAGAAAATCACTTTAGTTACGTTCGTGCCAAGTATCTCCATTACCGAGTCCAAAAAACTGGATAGCCAGGATGATTATGATTTGAAAAGAGGATCCAACCGTAAGCTTTTTTTAGAATAATATGGATAACCCGATCATTACGAATTCTTCTGATCTTAGGGTTTTTACACTTACTACTACTTACTTGGCTGGCGAGATAACCCAAAATGAGTTTTGGCCTCCAACACAAGAGCACGCCATTTTGCTCGGTCTTGAGCTGTATCGCGCCAACTTTCGCCGACGCCGAGCTCACGGAGGTCTACCTCCACTCTATTCGCCCAACGATAGTTTGGGTGACCAGCAGGACGGCGTCCAATCGGTCTCCCCAAGTACGCCCTTTGACTGCTCGATCTTCTCCCATTCTCTCAGGGTGACCTAGCCAACGGAGACGATGTGCTTTGGTTTCACCTATTATATTTGGCTCGGCTACCAGTTTTTCCGTCCTCCAACTGCCATCGTCTCTTTTAACGGGTTCCTGAATCTTCTTTAATACCCTACGTTCAGTTACGTTAAGTTTACAAATCGGTCCTGTTCCTAAAAAAATATTACTCTAAAATTTCAAGTTTAAATTGTCTCCCACTCAACATGCCGCAATTGAACGACCATTTTTATTATTACTACAATCTTTTAATGCACGAAAAAGAGTTCCGAGGATACTGCGAAGAAGTTCAGAAGAAGAATGTACAGATTTCTAAGAATCTGATTTTTTTAACTGATGCGTAATCGAAGATCGTGCTCAATATCGATGCGTTGGACTCAAGACCCGATTTGAACAGCATCCCAGGTATCGTAAAAACTGTTTTACGGGTACCGAAATGTTTTAGTGAGGCACTAAAATAAGAACGGTGTAAAATGCAGGGCTTTGTCTGTCAGTTTACGAGTTTGCGTGAAACTTTCTAGTGTAAAATGTCAGTGATATCCTGTTGATGATATGTTGCAGGGCACGGTTTTTTCAATAAAAGGTTCGTAACGACCGGCTACCAAGTTCTATTGTTATAATTTGAACTGACACTTAATGATAACAGGCCCCTGCCCTTCCAAGTTATTTCTCAATTATTTTTTCTATCCACCGTAGGACTCGTCCAATAATGAAGTGATAGGAATTATTCATATTCGTGATAGAAGTTGTTGTTTTATTTTTAGATAATTGATAGGAGATTCCGCCACGCAACCAGATAACTAGACTACAGGTAATGGAATATTTATTTATATCACAAAAAAATACAAAATAATCTTGATTTTTTTCCTGTAAGTATATTTCGTTTCATAATTTTATCAAGCGAAAGTCTATTTAGATACTAACAAAGGTACAACAGAAATAGAACCTCATGGAATTGTCATCGTCAACAGAACTATGCCAAACTAACCAAGTTTTATCGCACGGAAATGATTCGGTTACTAACAAAAGAATAAAAGGGCCGTTAAAGTAGATTTTTTACGTCAAGGGCCGCCTTGAGGGATAATGTCAGCATGTTTTCGATCCGTTTATGGTAATTTATTGCGAGTGATCTGTCTCCCTACATTTCACGAGATGAAGCGACGTTTAAATTGGTAGGTTTGGTGAGGCGGCCTGTTAAAATACCCTGTAAAATTTGTTGCTTTTGTAATTTACATGTGGGTAAAATAATACCTCATACGTTCTCGTAAGACATCTATATAAATATAATATATTTTATATTATAAAAGAAGAAACTGACTGACTGATATATCAACGCACAGCCAAAACCGTTGGTCCTAGAGATTTTCAATTTGGCACGTAGGTTCTTTATAACGTGTAGAGGAGCACTGAGAAAGAATTTTTCAAAATTCCCCTCAAGGGGGTAAAACGGGGGTTCAAAGTTAGACTTTAGTTCACGTGCGAAGGCGCGGGCAAAAGCTAGTACTTGATGTTAATAACAGTTTAAATTCTCTCGTAAAGTCACTCACAACTCGAAGGCGATTAAATAACATTATTTTATATTTTTCCGACGTTTCGGCCAGCTTGCACTGGCCCAGGGAACCAATATTTGAATTTCGAACGCACGAATTCGCCGTTCGAAAGTCTGTGGAAACGACATAATGCTATTTTTTTTTGAAACAGGAGGACTAATCTAGTGGTAATGACCACTCGTTTTCGATTCTGTTAGTAGAATTTAAATCGTTAGTAGTGCAGATATTATTGAACGAAATTCACGAAATCGAATGGAAAATATTCAAAAATCGACTCCCTGGTCATGGAAAACTGATGACCGAAACGTCGGCGTCGGAAAAAAGGTAAAATAATGTTATTTTATCGCGTTCGACCTGTGACTGACTTTACAAATGGTTGAGACTATTTGAAGTTTAGTATGAAACAACATCTTAAATATAATAAACATAGCGAAAACTGCTAGATATACACTGGTCAAAAAGAGAAATAAAAAAACAAAGTGTGATGTAAAGCTGCATTTTTGGTATGTTATTTGGGGTCCTTGGGGGAATGTAGGACTATATTTTGCAAGCAAAAAAATGGTGTGCTAACTTCGTAATTTAAAAAAAAAGTAAAAAAATCAGACTTTTTTTGGTTTTTGCCGTTTTATTAAAAAACTATGCATTTTTGGTCAAAAATTGCTGTGTAATGTTGAAAGCGCATTAAATTCCAAACAGTTTGACATCTTTTTTATCAATGTCTGTCAAATATTTTTTGAGATATGAAGCGTCAAAAAAAGAGCATTTTTCCCCTTTCTATGAAAATATTCGTTTTGCTCATATTTTGAGACTGATATCAGCAAAACAACTCAGGCTATTACATAAATTGTAAAATAAAATTTCACTAGCTTTCATTTAAGACCAAAAGAGTGCCAGTTATTTAAAAAAATAGGATTATATCATAAGTCTAGTATAACTGGATCAGAAATAATCGGTGGATGGTAATGGCTAAATGGGATAGTTTACATATATTTACAGGAGGCGTAGCGGAGAACGAATTATTATTATTTGGGGGCTATACAAGTATTACTCAGACACATATTTGCGTATATCAAATCAACATTTATTTAGTAAGTTAAGTTTACGGTCAGAAAGAGCTCAGGATCGCCGCTTGGCGGAAAAAAATATTTACGAGTAGAAAACCCTAAAATTAATTGAATCATATTGTTCCGAAATTGTTCTTGTACGGACTGGTTTTTAAAGCATATCACTGAGGGTCAATTACATCGATGCAATCTCACGAGCGTTGTCGTGGACGTGCCCGAATGATAGTATTCTCCGTTTAACGAAATATCAGTACATAGTATGTGTTGTATTGCACGCACAGGTCTCTCACCGCCGCGCAGGTGTAGTCGGACCATAACTCGACAGTATACACGCTTGTACAAAAACTGAGGAACAGCTGTCTTTTTACGCTGTCACTACATTTGGCGAATCTTCTAGCCAACATGTTTGCCCTTGCTGCGGTGGCTCGGCTCTGCCTTTCTATGTCCTCCTGGTCTTTTAAACTGGACAACAAGATGTGGCCAAGATATTTGACTTTGTGTACTCTCCGCAATTGAACTCCATCAAGCAAAAGAGGTGGTACATGTGTGGGCATATGTGCTGCCTCCATGAGCATAAATTCAGACTTGTCCGGATTGTATCTCATGTTATGCTGGCTGGCGTATCTCTCGCATTCTGCAAGTAACTTACGCATAGCTCCCACCGATGGTGCTAGTAGGACCATATGTATCGTCTGCATATGCGATGTGATTTATCATTTGCCCATTGATGGAGCAGCCAACCTCGGTACTGGTCAAAGCCTGCGACAGCCCATCCATGTACACGCTGAAGAGAGCTGGAGACATACTGCCTCCTTGTCTCACGCCACAGTTTAGCCCGCTGGCTGTGGACAGAGTTGACTTCCATCTTACTACGTTCTTCTGCTGGGAATACCATTTCTCCAGTATCTTAATAATTGGCGTGGGCGCTTTCCCTTCCCGTAGTTTATTCCACAGCAATTGGTGGTAAAATACAACTCAAGTGGACTTTCTATCACTACAGGAGTTGTGCCATCAAGATGCAGAACCAGGACCCTCAAAAAGGAAAAAGTAAAATGTAACAAATTCTGTTTTATTTTTCTAACTAGCGACCCGCCCCGGCTTCGCACAGGTACTATACCTACATGTAAACCTTCCTCTATAATCACTCTATCTATTAAAAAAAACCGCATCAAAATCCGTTGCGTAGTTTTAAAAATTTAAGCATACATAGGGACATAGGGACAGAAACAGCGACTATGTTTTATACTATGTAGTGATTCACTAAACTTCAAAATTGTACTGTATTTTATTTCTTCATTAGTAATAGTCAAATCGATGCAAAGTTAGCTTAGACATTTTTTTCAGATAAACGGATATCAAAGAAAGTAAGATCGAATAGATAGCACTTTCAACCTAAAACTTTTAGCGTAAACTATTTTACCTTAACCAATCTACCAGACTCTTGGCTTCTCTATTTATAGATTTTTTTTTGTTTACCAAAGTAACTATTCGTCTTACTGACCTTTATTTGCACTAAAACTAAAGCAAAATAAATTTTATACAATGTTATATTGCAATATATATCATATTATGAAGTATTTTGCAGATATTTGTCTAAAAATATTGGCAAAATGCTACATTTTATAAATGCGTCAAAAATTAACCTTTTTTGACGCTTCATATCTCGAAAACTATTTGACGACATTGATAAAAAAGATGTCAAACTGTTTAAAATTTAATGCGCGTTCAACACTACAAAGCAACTTTTGACCAAAAACGCATAGTTTTTTAATAAAAAAATTAAAACCAAAAAAAGTCCGATTTTTTTACTTTTTTTTTTAAATTACGAAGTTAGCACACTTTTTTTTTGCTTGCAAAATGTAGTCTTACATTCCCCCAAGGACTCCAAATAACATACCAAAAATCCAGCTTTACATCACACTTTGTTTTTTTAGCCGATTTTCATGTAAGATTTGACCGGTGTAATAAACAACATTGTGATATTTATACAACTAGAACAGTTAAGATAAAGATCATTCAAATTACAATCTGCCTATCCGTGTCCAACAAGCCATTTTGTAAAATAGATGACTATTATTCAAATGAAGTAATGTGGCTGGCATGTGAAATGATTGTGTTTACACGGCCAGTATTGATCGAGTCGGTTATTATGAAAAACACCAATTAAAAGGCTCCGGTACATTGTGGCGCCACTGGCAGGTTATTGAGGCTGTGCGTTTGCGCATATGCGGACTGACTTATGCGACTTAAGACTGCTTAGATGTGAGATGTGATACTGACCGTATCTCCAAACAAAAATTAAAATTTTGAAAAATCCCCCGACCGCGACATAGTGGAGCGATTTTCATAAAACATGGCTAAGAACACTCCCGACTAACTCAGCTTTCAAACAAAAAAAAACTAAATCGAAATCGGTTCATCCGTTCGGGAGCCACGATGCCACAGACAGACATACACACAGACAAACAGACAAACAGACAAACAGACAGACAGACAGACACACACACAGACAGACACGTCAAACTTATAACTCCCCGTCGTTTTTGCGTCGGGGGTTAAAAACTACACTATCATAATCTGATCCACATCTTAACCTTATAGTTGAAGACAGCTTTTTTGATTTTTTTTTTCAAAATGCTCTTAAAATTACCAATGCTTTCTTTGACAAGCACCTAACTTCAAAAAATCGTAGGGACCGATTTTTTTTCTCAAATACATGCCTCAAATGGTTACTAGCTGGCATCCTCAAGATGGTCATGGCAACTATGGCAAGAACAGAACTAGAAAAAAACGGCAGGGTAACCTTTGTGTGTCAGTATCAGTAGAATGGATGACATCTCTACAAAGCTCCCGCACCCAGCCCAGTCTGACGAGACTGAAATGTTTATGCTCTTGACATGGAAAACATTGTTTGATACCAGCAGAATTATCAACAGTATTTTACGTCATAATTGCCCGGGTGGCGCCAAACTCGCGTTCACCTGATTGACAGCCGGCGCCCGCGCACTGCGACGCACTATAACTAGCCGTAAAATATTAACTTATATATCACTTCGTAAGGACGTGGCATACGGGCACCAATAAATAGTATCAGTAACACCGCTGTGCACGAAAGCGAGCCAAACGTGCAGTCTGTGCGACCATCGCGCGCGTGATGCGAACTGCCAGGCTAGCCGAAATGACAATCGTTAACACTAGACGCCGATCGAAACGCAGTCTTGCTCTGGTGCGCCAATATGGAAGAACGATAGAGCGAGCTAGCTACGATAACGATGTTATCGTAAGCGTTTGTATGTGCATTTGGCTACCGTACCGTACCCTGGTCAACCAATCGCGTTGTAGCGTTCCTCCAAGGCACGTCAAACGAGTATGTTCAGTCAAATATAAGAGCTGCTTTGTCCTTAATTTTAAGGTCTTTGTCGTAAACCTATTAAACTCCCAACATTGCACGTTATTTATTGCTACTAGTATGTTACGAGACAGGTCGATCTACAAATACGAAATACGACCTAGAATCCACTATTCAAGTATATTGTAGATAAATTAGGGCATGCGTGTAAACTTGGCAGTTTAATCGCTGTTTCATGGAAGGGGATGCCCTTTCTTTGGCTCATAGGTTTAAGTGGATTTTAAACAAAATGTACCTACGAAAGGAAAGTGAGGGCATGCTTCTTTAGCAGAGATTTTAAACCAAAATACGGCCACACCACGCCCAGCAATATGTTCCCATTGTCACTTGCTCGCTTGCCATAAAGAATTAAAGATACTCCGACAGGTTATTCTCAAAAGTTTTCATGCTAGTCTCGTCCTTACGTTTTTTTTATACCACGTCGGTGGCAAACAGGTATACGGCCCGCCTGATGGAAAGCGGTCAACATAACCTATGGACGCCTGCAACTCAAGGGGTGTCACGTGCGCGTTGCCGACCCATTAGAAACTGTGCCTTATGGTAAGCGAGTTAAGAGACAAAGTGTGTCCCATTTTGTAGGCTAAAAATAGATTAGAGTAAATTCCCTAAATATGGACTACCATAAGGATTTAATGAAATAAAACGCAGAACTTTGAAGTTAGACAAGTGTAATTAAAGTCAATCAGTCGAGAAACTATCTAGTGATTATATCTTATGCTAAAATTGCATCCAAAAAGCAAATCCTCTAAGAATATTTTTGTTTTTATAAAATGTGTCAAAATTAAGTGCTACAAAAGAAGAGCTTAATATGGACTACTGGGTATTTAATTCGGACTGGGGTACAAAATATGGACCACGATACTTTTAGTGTGATACTCGTATAAGCAAAACTTTGCAAAAATATGTGAGGAACTTGTTAATGTAAATAGTCTTAAATGACAAATAAATATGTCTTTTTAACCCCTCATAATATGGACCACTAGACCATATTTGAAACCTCACCATTGGTCCATAATAAGTACCAGTGGCATTTGAACGTAAACATTTTTCAAAAATTATAGGTATGACGTCGAGTTATACATTAAATTAGAACATTTACTAACAAATCAACGTTTCTAAAATATTGAGATTCAAGAATAAGCGACCGTAAATAAAGCAGTAATAATCTTACAAAATTCACCCAAAAATTACATCAAATGTGCTTATAATTTCAAAATGGCGATCACTGACACGAGCGGACATGTAGCTTCGCTGCAATCGACTGGCGGAGCGGGGCGACGCCAGGGCATCGAATGCTGCTAACTTCACTACGATAACAGCGACATCTAGCGAATAATTGCCATAGTCCATATTATGTGACTAGTCCATATTTAGGGAATTTACTCTACACCACCTAAAAACAGCTTAAAATGCAATCAGCATTCAAATCTTCCTTATCTTAAAAAGCCGTACTAAAACCACTTTTTGCAACTATCCAGTAGTGCAATAACTTTTTTGGTCCCCAGATTTTCTCTTAAAAGGCGTAAAACCAAATAAAATCCCATCAAGATAAGCCCTTTCTGGAAAAAAATGGCAAAGTTCGAGATAAACTCACCTACCGAAGGTTCCGTACAAATTCAACTGATTTTAAAACAATCTTACAGTTTTTGTAATGAAGAGTACATTAATGAATAGTTCCGGGTCATTGGGAATTGCCTTATTAATTTTGATTTCCCCGAGAATGTTTAATATTAAGTTTAAATTTTGGCGGCAAAAACATCGCCATTTTTTCATGTATTTTTATTGTATACCTATTTTTTTTTAAGTGTTAAGGGACCAACTCTATACGCCTTCCCAAAGTAAAGGATCTTGACAGCAAAGTGATCCTATAAGTGTTTTTGAGGCGCGGAACCCTAAAAACGTTGTCACGATCATGGCGCCGGTGCGCCGCGTGAGTGGGATGGCTACCTGCGCGGGAGTTGCATATTTAACGACTAAACCTGGTCACCTAGCCAACGTCACAATCGCTTACGCTTCGTAAAGCGGGTGATAGACGAACGAGCAAGTACGCGTACTTATGGCTCGTCCACCTTTTTCTATCGTGTGTCACCGTAAGTTACGCATAAGGTACAGCGGGCAAATCTCGACTGGGGGGCAAATGTAACTGGTCCAAACTTTTACAATGTTTGCATTATTAGTGTACCGGTTATAAAGGCGTGTTAATGGATACATGTAGAAAAATCAGATGTAATAAATAATGGAAAAAATAGATTCGTTACAATTTCCCCCCAGTCGAGATTTGCCCCGCTGTAGGTACTTTAAAACCGCCGCATAGTCGTCGACGGACGACGATCCAACTGGTTTGAAATCTTTAAGTACCTTAAGCGTACTTGCTCGTACGTCTATCACCTACTTAAGCGTATCTCTCTACGGCCCCAGGCGAAGGAACTACCAACCTCCGTGCTGCGTGCTAACGGTAAGGATGCCGCGCTGTCAGCGCGCGTCTTTTGTTTTTCGCAGTTCGCAATGTCAACAGGAACAAATGCCTCATTGCACATATGCACATGTGGTCTTATGTGTAAATAGGTACTTAACCTTACTTTGTTGTATAATATTGTGTAGTGTCTGTGGTGTGAACTGTATCATCACCTGCGGTCCAATTTTCTGCACTTGTCCTATGACTCTTCTGTACTGGCACGACAGAGTCAGATGCAGATCGCCATGTAGCGTCAACGATTGTTACTTCGGCTAGGCCAGCTGAAAGTAATTTAACTTGGCATAGCTTGATCTATTGGCAGGCCATTTGTCTTTGGCGCCAGATTTGGATCAATATGAATTTAGAGGATTTTGAGCCGGTTGGCCCGTTACTTTGTTGGTTTTGTGTTTATTTAAATATGAATCATTTTAGTTTAGTTTTTACACGCATTTTTGTCTAAAATCAATACCTGGCGCAGCCACACTGGAAAGAAAGTGTTAAATGAACTATGTATTACCCGCTATAAGTAAGATCGATACCTCCAAAAAGGTTCGTCCTCTTGCAAGTTCCATGATGTTGCAAATGTCCACGGGCGACATCGTTTAATTGGTTTGTATTGTTATTTGGGCGGTTTTCCACAACTCGGCGTCTTGTCCCTATTTTGCATACTGCCGTTACCTACTAGGTATGTTAAAAGTTTCCATAACTCATATGTCACATTTTCAATAGTTGACATAGTAGATAACAAAATGCAACCATCATGTCCTTACACCACTCACGCGTTTACCGTTCAATCCGTTCATGAATTTTCTTTCACAAGCGATGTATCCAAAGTCCTAAATAACCGAACACTTGTCACAAGTGATGCCATTAAAGGAGCAATTTGCCCAACAGCAATTATCTCAGGGTTATTTCACACATGGCCTAAAACAGGGCCATTGAACATTGTCATTTGTCAACGATATTTTAAGCGCAGAACCATTTATCAGCAACTGCCTTAAACCATTATACAATTGTCAACACAAACAATCTGTTACAGTTGTCAATGCATCAAAATTGACGTTTTAAATGTAATTTGAATAAATCTTGGTCGAGAGGAATGAAAAATGCATTCGAAGAGAGATTTGAAATGGGAGCGACAGTTTTTGAAGAACAGTTATTTTAAATAATATTCTCAATACGCGATCTTTTTTATAGCAGTATTTTTGAAGTCCAAACATAACAAGTATGGTCGTCAGTAATAATGATAAAGCACACCTTTAGATATCTCATAAAATTTAAGATGAGTTTGACATACTTAACATGATATGAAAATTTAGCTTTTACCAACTATATCCAAAAGCGCCTTTGAATCCCTCTAATCATACCATAATTATCGTGTTCGACACGTGAAATAAAGCGTAACAAAATCACAAACAAAAAAACTTTAAAAATAATTAACAGATACTTATATGAACTGTCAAAATTCTAACCGTAAAAACGTTCACAAAGAGCGTCTTCCAAATGATGTCGGGCACTGTATGATATCTAATTCGTTAAGTAATTCGTGTCTGCTCCCGACAGCGGGCCATTTCTTGCGAAACGTCTCTATCGTGCGGCGACTCGTAAAATTAAAGATTTTGTCAATAAAATCGGCGTATTCGGCACATTTGGCCACAGTAGGCGTCGTTTATTGAAGAGTGTTAAAACGCTCGATTGTTATGCGTCGACCTCCGAATACGCCTTTGCAATTATTATACACACTTTTATGCTTCCTTTTTGTACGAAATGTTGTAAAGTGTAATTTGCATAATGTGCTTTTTACAAGGAAAAGAAAAAAGATGAAAATTACAATAATATTTGTGCTCACATATTGTAAAAGAACTTCCGAGATTTTACGAAAAGTAATATTGACATTCTGAACACCCTTTCAAGCACTTCTTGACAACTCACTTCACTATATTTCCACAAACGCGATATAATCCCAACCCTCATTTAAAATAAACCTGCAACACTGTTTCGAATACAAAGCTGGCAACACCGACGCAATTCATTTATTGCCAGCCGAAAATAATACCGCGAGCGAATGCTCCGCATTTGAGGCACGTCCCCCGTTTACAGCACCCTGTTTATTTTAAATAAGGTTTTCGCTAAGTAAAAGTAAACCCGAGGGTACCGGGCTGAATGAAAAATTAAGGAAAAATATTCCGATTATTCCGTTGTCCGGAATACCCGATAATTTTTCACGGTTGCCTTTTGGGGCCTGTGTTATGATTTTGGGAATTGGGTTTTGCGTAAAGTGGTTTATTTAAATATGAAT
The DNA here is from genome assembly GCF_023078275.1 of Leguminivora glycinivorella. Taxonomy (NCBI): domain Eukaryota; kingdom Metazoa; phylum Arthropoda; class Insecta; order Lepidoptera; family Tortricidae; genus Leguminivora; species Leguminivora glycinivorella. The sequence goes on from NC_062984.1 coordinate 6,900,176, forward strand.
AACAAAAGTGATGGTTTCTACTTCAAAATAAACCAACTCAAAAATGACATTTGTGTTAGAACAGTTACAGCGCTAGCCAAGTAAGTACCTAAGTATGCAAGAATTATGTAGTGGGATAAGAATCATTTTCAACCTACAAGGCATTAAATAATAATAAAAACGTCAGAAATATTTCTAACATATTTAATATAGGTAGCGATATAATTAGGCTAGTTCGTTAATAAATTCTAAATAGTAGGTCATGGTTTAGATAAAAATTTGCATTTTATTTTTCATTTTATAGTTACAAGACACGATCACGTTTTTTGCATGATAATAAAATGATATACCTAACACTACTATGACAGCAGCCGCCGTCAACATCGATCGTTAACCTCGATCGGAGTATAAAAACTATGACCTTCCTTCCGAAATTATAGTACCTATCGGATTACCTTCCGGTTCTTATCTGCATATTTTAACGCCATTTTGATATTATCCTGTTTACTTATCAAATTGAAATCTTTTACAGACACTTTTAGTGACAGAGTTTGATGGGCACGGCTAATGTTACAAAAGGGGCAAATCTCAACTGGGGGGCAATTGTAAGTAATTTGTAACTAATCCATTTTTTCCATTATTACACTATGATGTTGACATTGTTGACTTCTACATGTGTCCACTGAACACGCCTACTATATAAATATAACCGGCGATGGACACTCTATTTAATATTGCAAACATTGTAAAACATGGGAAAAACGAACCAGTTACATTTGCCCCCCAGTCGAAATTTGCCCCGCTGTACCTCATTGAAAATGAAATGAAAAATGAAAATGAAAATGAAATATTTATTTTTCAAGTAGGCATATTACAATGCGCATATGAACGTCAAATAAAGCTACCAAGCATTGAAATTGTCATTGTTATTATGACAAAAGACGAAAAATGAAGGAAGAATAGATATCCTCTAGACGCATGCACAATTTACGATGAAAAACAGGAACCCCTTTCTTAACGTTTTGACGGACTTGTGAATTGAATACATGCCAGTGCCAGTGCCAGTGTAAATGCTATGTCCCTATGTCATGCCATGTTATCCTAACACCCTCAACATATTTAACTTATAGAAAAACTATCTGCTGCATCAATTTTGCTATTGCGCGAGTCTCATTATGTCAGTGCCAATTAGATTTTTGTAATTATGATGAATTCGACCAAGTTTTCTATTTAAACTGAACTCAAAATAAACGTTTCTAAAGGAGTTAAAGTCCGACTATAATCAAAAATCGAAGCAAATATTGACAAAAGGCAATATCCTCACAGATGGCGCTGGCGCCCCTTTCACACAATTCAATGAGGGGTGCACAAATACTATCGATTGCTTCGTACCCTTACAATACAGAAGACTAATCATATTCCGATTTGTGTATAAACAAGGTTAAACGGTGAAATGTTTTATTTCGGAAGCAGGGTAATTAATAGATTAATCAAATAGGTGTCAAGATCCTGGCCTTCATAAAAGGTGAAGCAAACGGGGCTTTTTCATCGAGTTTTTTTTTATGGGATAGGAGGCAAACGAGCGGACAGGTCGCCTGATGGTAAGTGATCACTGCCGCCCATGGACACCCGAAACACCGATTTAGGTATATTTTGAGTTTGAGATTAATTAATTAATTTATTTAATCTTTATTGCACAAAGAAAAACATCGCACAAAAGATGCCGCAAAGCATTCTCTACCAGTCAACCATTAGGCAAAGCAGAAAAGTTGTAGGCGAAAGTTGTAGATTGTCTTAGAAGGATTGAAATTGTCTTAGAAACACCGTCATAAATCGTCTAAATTGAACTTTCCCTTAATTTCTCAGATCTTCCTCAAAGCACAATAACATCGCATTATACACGATGTAAATGTATGAGTCTGTTAATGAATTTGGGCTCCATCATCACGGCACGCAACCTCATTGTACCGGGCATCATAACTCTAATTTCAGAACGAAACTGTACCGGCGCGCAGTTGAGCAATTCCAGTACACCCACGGAGGTGCAAAGCTCAGTAAGTTTTCGGTTCGATACTAAAATCATTGAACTGGTTTGTTTCGTCTATTGGATGACAATAATAACAACTGCAATTGTAAGTTTCTCTTTGGCCCTGCCCAATGGTTGACTGGTAGAAAATGCTTTAAGGCATTAAGTTCGCCATTTGTACTTTATGCTATGCAATAAAGGTTAAATAAAATAAATAAATAAACTGCTTTAGGTGTGATCCATCACTTCAAATTTATAAATCATCACAAGGAACTTGGTCGAAACATATCTTATCATTAGCTCAGTCAGATTACCGTTTTCGTTCGACCGAGACCCAAATTTTTGTCCTAAATCAGATCCGCTAAAGAATTGAGGGACAAAAAGGTTGGAATTTCTGATTATCCGAACCCACGACAATATCTTTGGGTGAATTAAATGAACATGTGGATACCTACCTAAAGTAAGTCATACAAAGTCTATATACTTAGGGTTTACATTGTACAGTCAACCAATTGGAACCCTAGGCTACTCTACAACCATGTCGAAATGACAAGTGGTAAGAGATTTCTTACAATCTGATTTATACCGTCACTATGACATAGTTCTACAGTGGCCTAGGGTTCCAATTGGTTCACTGTACAGTGCGTAGCGAGCTAGAAATACAAAAGGATTACTCTGAATGTCAACCTAATTTTCGACCAGTTGCCTTGCCTCTAATTTTACGTTTTCTCCCTTTCTTTCAGTTGGCCTACTGTATTCTTGTCTCTCCGCAGTCCCAAGGAACTGTTGTTGAATAATTAATGTGTTTAGGGAAGAAACGCTAACTGATTGTTCACTCGAATGCTATTCAATGTGCGCGATGAGAGCTTATTCATTTCCAGTCGTATTCCATTTGGGAAAATACCTTTTGCAAACGGGAAAATACATATACTTACTGAATTCAATTCCATTTTCTATGACATTAATCTTATTTGTAGAAGGAGAGACTAAGTACTTCTTTGAACTTTTTAGTTTAACATTAAGTTCTTTCAAATAGAAAAACATGATTTTTATGTTTCAAATGTTTCCAAACGTGCGCTAAGTATAATTTGAAACATTTTTTTTCGGCAAATTAAAATTTTGAATAGAATAACGAATCGATAGAGACATTAGAGATTGCCAATGATTTCCATTGAAAAACAAGTTTTTATCATGACGTCCGTACAGTCGAGTGCAAAAATACGTATCGAAATAATCGTCTCATAAATATGGTACTAGTACTACGCTCTTATTACACCGGACTAAGATGATAGGACATATTTTTGAGTAAGATGTGTACACCCATATTTTTACACTTGACTGTACATGATGAATAAAAATTATGACGGTGTAAACTGTATAAAGTAAGGAATAAGAATAACATGCAAATCTCGAGGCCCTAGTGAAAGACAGCCCATAATATTAACTTTATAAATCGATCACATATTTCCATACGATAATTGCTATAAAAGAAGCGATGCAAAATGCCCGCCGATAAAAATGCAATTATGTCTCATATTTCTTAGCTCGAACGTGAAGCTTTATGTAATTTACATTAAAATCGACATCGAAGAACTTGGGTAATGTAATGAAATTTTGTAATATCTCAATACGGTGAGCTACCAAATCATAAAATGTCATGCAATCTGATGAGAGGTAAAACACAGCAAGAAAATCATTTTTAAATTACTTATTTAACGAAGTGATAGGTAATATTTAAAAATTACAAAGTTGACAAAAAACGCTGTGTAAGGCCCTCCGCTCACGAGGCTACTCTCAAGCGACTTTCGTCTCATACGCGTATGATACGCGTCGCTCGTGAGTAGCCTGCATACAAATTAACGTCGCTCCGCACACGACGAGACGCGTCTACGACCCGTATGCTACCAGTCGCACGCGACTGTCATTGCTGGTCGCACACTACTCGAGTCGCATGCACGTTGCAAACAAAAATGGCGGTGGATCAAAAGTTTAATATTCGATTTGTCCAAGAAGTGGAAAATTATCCGTGTTTGTATAATTATAAGCTGCCAGAATATATGAGAAAAGATGTGGTGGAAAAGGCGTGGAATGATATTGGCAAAAAAATGAATATGACAGGTCAGTATAGGTATTATATTTTGTTTTTATGAAATGAAGGGTTTATTTACCTACTATTATTACATTAACCTACTACAAACTATGAAGGGGTGAGTGATAAATAACGTCACGATTCAAAATTCATCGTGTTTCGCCTTCTAAATAGTACTACCTAGCTAATAGTAGTAGGTAGGTATACCAACCAAATATTACGTAACTTGAAAACATGTTTTTTTGTTTGTGTAGATATTTTGCTGTTTTTAGTGTAATTTGGTAGGTTTAGGTTTAAAACGAATGGAACAATATAATGTTGCACTGCAAATGATAAAAATCGTCTCAGTTGCGTAGCACTGTGTGCGGAAACGAGTAGCATACCAGTATGCAACCATGAATTGCATTGCAATCGCGTCGCTTGAGAGTAGCCTCGTGAGCGGAGGGCCTAAGTAATTTCTGATACCTTTATGACAGAAGCTTCGTCAAATATTCAAGAAAAAATAGTTTATTATATAATTAATGTCTTATAAACTTATATCAGACATTCCGAGTAACAGTAACCGAGGTACAAAAAGGACATTATATTATTGCATACGTAATTATATTAACAGAATACCTATCGAATACGAGTGTGTGCATATTTACAAATGGACGTCCTTCATCACAATAGCGACAGAAATGACAACACTCCACACATTCGTTCGCAGATCACTTCATACGTCAAATAGCAAATAACTGATCAAACAAATTGATTGCGAGATGCTCACAACGGTCATATAACAAAACATGCGAATGTGCATTGATATAATTTAGAATGATATTTGAATCATGTTAGTTTTCTTGCGACTCGTCAGCTCAAATCATGCAGTCTGTTGACTGTCAAATATATTAAACTTATATTGACCGGAATAATAGACCGTGATTACCTTTGATTTTTGTCGATCTCGATGCGTTTCGACGCAGCTCGAGCTCCCGATATCGAAATAACAGAAAAGTCTGCTCAAGTAGGTACAGATGTAGTGCTAAAATAGTACATTACGTAAAACAAGTTCGTAAAGAAGGAAGTTCGAAACGAGTGGCGATAAATTAAAACACTCCCGACACGAGTTACGAATTTCCTTTTCGCACGTGTATCGTACGACGTTTTTCAGTACAGATGAGACTCCGAAGTTTCGACCTGGCATATAATGAACCACTTCTCGCACTAGTGCGTAAAAAAAACAACATCTGTACTGAAAAGGTTTTTTAATTTATCGCCACTCGTTTCGAACTTCCTTTTTTACGCACTTGTATCGTAATGTACTATTTTCGTTTTTCTTCGGAAACGTTCGAATTCGTCACGCTAGTTCACTCATTGTCAGTACATCTTGTACTGAGACTGACTGAAATAGCATGACACGTTCGTACGTTTCCGTAACAATACGAAGGCAAATCTTTTCGCACTACATCTATACCTTCCTAACTCACAATTCTCATAAAACAGTCAGGTACCTCAGATATGTACAAGGTGTCAGAAATTTATTTTTGCCGTGTTGGTGAGTATTAGTGTGTGAAATGCAAAAAAACATGATTGAAATATCATTCCGTTATCAGTCTACTTTCGAATTGACTTGCCAACAGACAGATGTTTTGACAGCTTACAATTTACCAACATTATTGACTCAACCGCACGTTTTTCGCGAAACTTAACATATTCTTTTATGAGATAAGAAATTTAATTAAGTTAAGAGCTTAAAAACATAAGTTTGGCCAATTAATTTTGGCCGGAGGCGTGGCCTTACTTCTTCGAGATTATTAGCATAATCGCATACAGTATTAAGATATGACTTATTACAAACCATTAATGGACTTGGGACTGTTATTTGTGCCAGATTTATATTATTTGTTTATGTTATTTTATTTATTTGTTCTTCAAGAACTGTCGTTCCCGTTTCATATTTCAAAGCTCTCTTCGAATGCATTTTTCATATCGGAGCGATCAAGGTGCTCATAAATATCTGAACACACTCCTGTCAGGGCGCGCTCGGGCCGCTCAGGCCCCGTAGCCGAATGGCATTTCTCCGACGCCAAACGAAAGCGATACGCCGCTGGCTCTGTCGCGCCAATACGCAAGCGCGATAGAGATAGATATCTACTAGCGCTTCGTTTCGTGAGCGTTTCGTGAGCGATTGTGCCATTCGGCTAGCCACCCTGGCCCCATAGCCGAATGGCATTTCTGCAGCCCGAAACGCCACCGAAACGCCGCTAAAATGTAGTCTGGCTAAGTCGCATCAATACGCAAGAGCGATAGAGGTAGATAGCAACGAAAACGATTATCGTGAGCGTTTGTGCATTTGGCTTCACACACAGATAGGTATGTCTGATGGCGACTGTACAGTCACCGGCATAAATAAGTGATGATTTCTGTAACGACATTTCAAACAAGATGTTAATGTGACAAGGTACAGAAATCATCACTTATTTATGCCGGTGATTGTACCTAATACCACCCGCCACAGGTAGCCCGCGAATTATTTCTTTTTTCCTACCATTGCTGACGTCACTCTCATGTCTGGACTCGACATTAATCTCCTTGGCAATGGGCGGATGACGTCATCAAGGACCCTGCGTACACTGTGACGTAACGGAACAACTTTCACTGTAACTGACGTTATTTAATGTGCTGTATTTACCTTAACTATTGTGTGTATTACAGTAATTAGGATTAAGTTTATAAATTGTCACTATTTATGCTGATTATTCAAGTTGTAGAAATATCGAGAAAATGACTTCCGGCTTTAACTTAGCCTTTAATCATAAATTTGTAATAAATCAATAGATAGTAAGTACATCCAGGAGTTTTGAATGATTCACGGTTATTTTTAACCCCCGACGCAAAAAGGAAGGGGTGTTATAAGTTTGACGTGTCTGTCTGTCTGTCTGTCTGTCTGTCTGTCTGTTTGTCCGTCTGTCTGTCTGTCTGTCTATCTGTTTGTCTGTTTGTCTGTCTGTCTGTGTGTGTGTCTGTCTGTGGCATCGTAGCTCCCGAACGGATGAACCGATTTAGATTTAGTTTTTTAGCTGAGTTAGTCGGGAGTGTTCTTAGCCATGTTTCATGAAAATCGGTCAACTATGTCGCAGTCGGGGGTTTTTTCAAAATTTTAATTTTGTGGTTAGGTTATCATTAGACTTATATTGACCGGGATGTAGACCGTGATTACCTTTTTAATTTGTATCGGTGTAATAAGGTAATCACGGTCTATATCCCGGTCAATATGTCTAAGTACATCCAGACATACAACAGGTTCTTCTACAAAACTAAACTATGCTTTGTACGTTTTCGATTGGGTAGAATATAGCAGAATAAAAATAAAGAAAAACGTATACACCCAGGAACGGTATCTCTATTGGTCTGAGTAAAAGTTGCTCATTAATAATCGAAAAATGTTCTCTGTAAATGTACCAAACGTAATCATAGACATAAATTGCCTTGGAACTAGGAAGTAAAACCGGCGAACCAAAGACATATTCCACGGATTCGCGAAGAAAATGATTACTGGGATTATGGAAACAAAAATATGCTTTCACTTTACCATAATCTCCGCCCAATACGCTTCGTTTCCCGTCAATGGGAACTCCTTTCCCAGGAAAACTCTTGCGGATGAGGTTTATATTGGTACTATTGACTTATATAGTTTATTGTAAGAACGTGGCATACGGGAGCTAATTAAACAAAAAAGATCTCGACGAATTGAGAACCTCCTCCTTTTTTGATTGGTTACGTTGTTTTTATAGGCAGCAAACGAGCAGACGAGCCACTGGCAGAAAAGAGAAGCAGTCATCCGCCCATGAACATAAACATCAAAATACCGAAAGCAATAAACAAACATTCCACGTTAATCATGCCGCCGAGAAGCTATTTTTCTCGCAATTCCCGGGAATCCCGGGCGCCATACATTACGAGTAGATTAGGTTGGATCGCTCCTTTTGTGAGGTTCCCCGGGATTACTCGCGAACAAAAGGGACTAATAGCCGGTTATTGTTGCTTGTGCAGTGATATTCTTGGTTTAAAGAATATGCTACGGTAGTATATTGAGTTCAGTAGCTACACACGGTCGGTCATACAAATCTTGGTACTAAAAAAGGTGACAAAATTTGAAAATGTAGGGCTCATCAGCCCATTCTCTTCATAAAACGCGTGACTTCCTAAACTTTGACTTTGGCGGAATAATCATCGAGGTATAACACTTAAAAAAATTGAAAATGTAGGGGCGAAGCGAAGGTTTAATTTTCATAGAAAATTTGAATTTCGCGCCCATTTTTAGTGCTAAGATTTGCTTGACCTTCTACAGCTTACTTACTGCCCTGGCTCAGCGACCCAAAGTGCCTCTGACACTAGACTTTGCCATTCGTTCCTGTCTGTGCCATCTGATGGCATTCAGTCGCTTGAAGGTCACACATAGTAGCTTCGTCGTATAATTTTATCGTAGTTCAAAAAGCGATAGAATTCAACGTCTTTTCAAAGTTAGGTACTCTTCGCTCTGTCTTCAAACATAAGATAAATATGGAAGCGATTTAAGACCAGCTTTTAGCAGAGATTTTCTTCTTTTTAATTTTCAGACACAGAACTTATCATTTATTTCACATATATTAAGCTTACAGTATAATACAACCAAAACACTTATATGGTAACACTAATCTACACAACAAACTGCAAGTTTTAAAGTAGAAACATTTTCAGGACATAAAAGTTCATTTTTAAAATACAATCAGGAGCTTTTGGACTATAGTGTGATGGTGTAACGTATTAAAACAAAATCAATATCAAAACACAATCTCACGGTACATGTTTCCATATCCAATGATCTCCACATTACTAGTTATGTATACGTCCACCGATAGCATCTAGTTAAGATAATGCTTAGTGAACGTCAAGCTAGCATACACGGAATGACGGATTTATCAAACGCATCTCTGGCCTCTTGTTCAGGTATTCACCATACAGTTTATACCCATATATGTTAGACTAAATTGTTATTATTTGATCTGCTGATTTATAAAATCTGCAATGCAATCAATTGAAGTGATATTTGGGCATTTTCGCGAGAACAATCACTAAAAAAAATATTAAGGTAGGCAATTTTTTTATTTTTCCTACTCAGAATCACGAGCCCTTTCGATCTAGGGCAAAAACGAGAGATAAAAAAATAGTCCCAAAATTACTTTATTAATACTTTCTTTAAGTGGAAAAATTAAATTTGGGACGCTTTTTTCCGCCTAGTAGGATCGAAAGGGCTGGTGATTCTGAGTAGGTAGGAAAAACATTAAATTTACCTATTTTAGAAAAAAGTTTTTAAATCTATTTTCGCGAAAATGCCCATTTATCTTGCTGTAATAAATATAAGTACATACTTCTTATTGAAAAAAAAAACATTGGTCATGTAACTCATGTACAATTTCATGTGTACGATAGGAACTTCGTTAATAATAGCGTAGGCGCTAATCACAATATAAATATTTTCTCGTACCTATGTATGAAGGAAAACTTCGTCAGGAAACCGGACTAACCCCAATAAGGCCTAGTTACCCTTTGGGTTGGAAGGTCAGAAAGCAGTCGCTTTCGAAAAACTAGTGCCTAAGCCAAATCTTGGGATTATTTGTCAAAGCTGACCCTAGGCTCCCATGAGCCGTAGCCAATGGCGGGATAACGCAAGGACTAAGGATGATGATGTATGAAATTTATATGTCACCAGACATATGCATTTTAGTAAATAAAATTTTGTCTAAATACATCGTTGGCGTCTGCTACTTCTTATATTTATTCTAATATCTCACCCATTTCCAGTCTACATTTATTTCTCGATAATCGCCTGCCCGTGGCCCTCTGGGACAGCTGCCTAATGAGGCTCATTGTGTGTCCAGCAGTTGGCGCCACTAGCGAAAACGGGCATGTCATTATGGGAACATGACACTGACGATAACGCAAGGACTAAGGATGATGATCTATGAAATTTATATGTCACCAGACATATGCATTTTAGTAAATAAAATTTTGTCTAAATACATCGTTGGCGTCTGCTACTTCGTATATTTATTCTAATATCTCACCCATTTCCAGTCTACATTTATTTCTCGATAATCGCCTGCCCGTGGCCCTCTGGGACAGCTGCCTAATGAGGCTCATTGTGTGTCCAGCAGTTGGCGCCACTAGCGAAAACGGGCATGTCATTATGGGAACATGACACTGACGGTTGAGCGTTTCCCCGGGAGACCTACTAGCGCCCTTACGGGGATTTTATTGGCAAAAGCCGTTCTTGATTATTTTACTGACGATATATATTTGAAACCGAATTACCTATGTAGTTTATGTGCTTTCAAATTATTATCATTAATAACAGTGACGACGCATTAATGTGTTAACCCACATGCGTTTTTCAATATAAAGAAGATGTCAACTCAAAACTTTAGCGATTAAAGACTTGTTTCACTAAAAAAATTACACATTTTTGCTACACACCAAAATTGTCCATGAACTTTTAAACGGTTAAATACATGGAAACATCCCAAAGTGACGATACCTTTGCGCATTATTTCAACCCCCTCTAATGATGTTATTGTCTAAACATTATTCTAAGTGAAAAGGCACCATACAGCTGATGTAAGATAAGATAGACATCCGATTAAAGAGAAAATGCGTATAAACAGGGAAGCAACATATAAAGTACTTGTATTTCTATATTTCCGCGCAACATCTGTTTACACGGCAATACTTTCTAACTGTCACTAACACATCGATATAAGGCTTAATGATGACATCTTAAATCTAAAAACGACGTAAGTGACATTAACATATGTGTCACACATATAAAAGGGCCCCTAAAGCACCTGACACTTACGACATTACTAACGGGATTAAAGTTACAAATGTAACTATTTCAACGTAAGCGCCACAGCATTATTTCCCATCTTTTCTTTGTCAAGAACATCTTCTATGAACATACGACGTTGTTCAACTAAATAGGGTTATCTGGCGCCATCTTAGCATTACCATAAGATGGCCGATAAGTATGTACTTACACCGCATGTACAAGTATTTACAATAATTATGCGATTGGCATCTGGGGTCAGGTGATCGGCGATGGCCGATACGGCAGCATTCAGCAATGACCTAGATGGGTTAGTCTAGAATAGCGTTTGCATCAATAAGTTATTATAACCTCCTCAGTCCTCGTGTACAATTTTTTGTAGGTACATATTCCAAAATTTATTTCGGACACTTAAGTATTGAGTCACACAAACTTCCAAATTCAAAAACATAACCAAAGATTCCAGGGCTCTGAAGAATAGGATTGAAATGACACTACAACTTTCGAACCATAGTTTTGTGATTCCGTAGGTATTCTCAAGATTCCACTCATCTGCCTACTAATCTTTATAGTCTGTTAAAGGAATGATTCATTTTACAAGAATCGCAATGTAAACAAAACATGTAGAACTAAAAACTAGACTAAAATGTGACTTGATTATAATGGAAAGGAATGAAAAGGAAAGTATACAAAGAAGAACATATTTAAGGCAAAGTTAAAAACATGAAAACACAGACGATACTTTGTTTTGATGGTATGTCTCGCGACTTACCTATTTGGTGAATTCTATCAAGTGAAAAAGTAAATAAAAGAAAGTAGACAAAGTGTAACTTACGCTAAAGTTGTGTAATTTCAGCTGAGCAAGTCTTCAGAATAAAAACGGATGACACTTACCTGAAACAGAAAATAACATCGTTATTATAGAGCTAAAATGAAATGGCAGAAAATGATAAATGAAACGGAGCATTTGAAATGGCGACGGCATTAACATTTCTATCAAACTTCAAAGACACATATTACAGAAATAATGGACTTCCTCCCTTTAGAACAAAATAATAATAATATTATAGGCAATTTCTATAGAAATTCAAAAGGACGCTACTCAATTTCAGAAAGTTGTAAACGAATATAAAAGGAGATGTACTTATGACCTTTGGAAATTGATGTATAAGTCCCATTGTAATCTCACGCACGTGTGTAGCTCAACTTGGATTAATGATAATTTATTAAACAAATTAGAACCTTACTACTGAATATATTGGATCGATATTGGAGGAGGCGGTTAGTAAACAAATGATATCAAGTTTCCATGTAAGGAAAGCAGCAATACGGTAGTAAGTAGGTATTTGCGTATTTAGTGGCTGGAGATAGACGTAAGTTAGCATTTAATAAATAATGCAATAACCGAACGATGTTTATGGTTAATGCCAATCTTTGACTTCGTTGAACAATGGAACAGTTACACGATTGATTTATGGCCTAAGGTCAATGTGAAGACCAGCATATAACATTTTTGGTTAGGGAGACAGTGCAACAACTCCTGTATTACCACACTAGCATCGCTCAAACAAAGTCAGGAAGGAAGAGTTTCGCTTCTTCTCTTCCGACGACCAATTTCAAAATTTCGCCGTAAATGATAAATGCACTTATCGTTTTTATAACCTACCCTACTTACATATAAGGTTTAGCGTGTATGCCGTTCGGTTTGACAAATGCGCCAATGTCCTCAACTGCCTTTTTATACGAAACACATTCAAGTGACTCTACTCCAAACGTCTCAACAATTTAGAAGTAAGGCACAGGGCACAAAGGCCCAAGTAAGGCACAGAAACGAGGCACAAAGGCCCAAGGAACAATAGGTCCGGGGCACATGTGAGGGATAATGGCGTTTTTACGGCGTCGAGGACAAAAGATTAACTGTGAACATCGGAGGGTTTTTGTTTTTGAAGATTTTACGGCGAAACGCGTAAACGATAGTATATAGATTCTGTTGGAAAAACGGAGAGGACAGTAAAGACAGAACGCAGCAGTTAGTTACAGACAAGCAAGGAATTTAATGTTTACTTATTGATCGCATCGACACTTGGTACGGTGAAATATGAAATTTGTGTTTAAAACAATACATGTACATATAAGTGTGATTTGTATGGTAATCTTAAAACATATAATAATTAGGGATGTACCGAATTGATTTGGCCGACTAGGCCGACTACCGACAGTCGGCGCTTGGGTGGCCGATAGTGACAGTCGTAGTCGGCCAGTTACGATAAATTCACATTTTGAATGTCATTTTTGGTCCTTCGTTCGCGCTTTTCGTGACAGTATTTATAACATTTTCCATTTTTAACAACCGGATTGGCTTAGTGATCCTGCCTATGAAGTCGATAATCCTGGTAGGAAATTTATTTCTGTGTTGATAACAGATTTGTTGTTTTGACAAGAAAAAGGAATTACTAATAGCTACATAATACAACCATAATTTTCAGCTGGTAATTTAATTTTGTATGTTTTTCTATCACTAATGAAGTGCCGACTAATCGGCCCTTTTTGCCGACTAGTCGCCGACTAATCGCCGACTACAAATGTGGCCGGATAGTCGGCTTTCCCGAGTAGTCGGCGACTAGTCGGTACATCCCTACTTATAATCAAAAATATGTTAATATGTATGTTTTTAGTTTTACCAGAAGTGTTGAAGAATTACGCCGCCATAGCAACAAGGAACGTAACAATAACTCAAACTTTAATTTCTAGATATCGGACGTGACAAACGCCTGACCGCCGGCATCCAACATTACTTATCTATTAAACCGTCCGGCTAGAGCAAATAAACTCCCAAGGTATATATTAAATGCAAATCACCTCGTACTACCGTAAAGGGGACAATCGGAGACGCCCGGGACGTTTTGAGACGTTCGAGGAAAGATGGTGCAAGAGTAGATACGCCATTCGTGAAAAAAAAGATATGATAGACTCGAGGGTTCACTGGCGAAATCCATAAGTTGAGCATGCTGGTTTTTGAAATTTGACAACATATGTGCAATTTACACAAATTTTTTGCTTCAACGAAAAATAATCTCAGTTTCACCAGTAAACCCTCTCAGCTATCTTTCCAGTTTTTAGTCCACGAAAATCTACTGACAAGCTTTGGAATTTCAGCAAGCACGCCAAAAAATTTTGGGATTTCTACTTTCATTCAATTTAGGTACTTCAGCCAGTTCTCGTCCGTTTTCTACTCACATTTTCAAGGATTTCGCACAATAAAATAGTTTTTCAGTCTTTTATTATTAATTGAATAGAACAATGAGTCACTTTGGAAGAAACTATTTTGATTCGGACAATAACAATGTGTGTGCAAGTGAGGTATCTCCACCAATATTATTCCATCTGTGTCTTGGGGACGCAAACGCTTAACTTTTTTTTTTTATAAATGTTTGTCTGAATCTTTTGTCGCGTCTAAATCACAACAGGAAAACGAAGGGACAATAGATATTCTGAATTCAAATGTCTCTTTAGAAAAAGTTGGATAAAGTGGGAATTTGAATGGGATAAAGTTGAGTTGTCAACAAAGACTGGCAATATTATCTACCACAAGTGCCACAAGCCATTACAGTAACTTATTTATTTTATTTACTTATTAAGAATACCTACACGGTACAATTTATTTTCTACCAAAGAGGATAGAAAAAAAACTTAACATGTATATAGGAAAACTATGCATATGCATGCTATTGTATAGTATCTAAAAAATCGAAAGGTACGAGTATATTTATGTAAATGTGTGGAATTTTATAAATCTTACATGAAAGAGGAATAGCCAGTTTTCGATGAGGAATGATTAATATCACAAAAATAAAAGAAACAAGGTAGGAACCGAAATAAATAGATCTACCCTTTGCAAATAAACTAACAGATATAAATAATTCAACGAACACAAACAGGATACAAGACTAAGTGAGTTTGGTTCCGATTCCGAATGAGTATAATTCAGCTACATACTAAGCTGTTATCCTCATAACATTTCCAAATAAGTAAAGACAAGTCTGTAAAAATGTCGCAATAAATGATATAATCTTTCGCAAAAGTATGAAATTTGAACCATTAATATTAACTCAGCACAATTTTAACCGCAGAAAAGATTTACTGAACTTTCGAAACCATAATCCTCAATAATTCAATAATCATAACGGGAGTAAGTGTCAATTATATTAAATTATATGTGGACAATGCAGCCGTTTCGGCGTGATATATCGACAGAGATATTGTATGTGTAGATACGTTTAAAGAGATACCATACCACATTTGGCGCTTACGTCATTATTGACACCGCCCCAATACAAAAACGAAGTTTTTGACGTAAGTAACAAATTTCTTTGGGTTTCCTTTTTACGGATATGGACGCATAGTGATCATTGACCAACATGAACTATATGGCGACAATTTCTTATTGTCATAAGTCCTTTTGGCGTGAGAAAAGTAGTATAAAGTAGGGTGGCGATAAACATCGGGAAACAATGGTCAGTTAAAACAAAATGACAGTGCGTTATGACGTAACTAACCTCGTTTTGTTGGGCGAAGTATAATTTTGTACGGTTATTTGGGTATACGTACTACTTTACACTATAGCTTTGAAATTTAAAAATGTATGTATACATACGTAACTATTTAATTAGCAAAGATTTTATACATATACAGAGTGGGGCCTGTAACAAAGGCGAAGAATTGAACTCTAGGCTATTCTCCTTATACTGATCAACATTTGTTCGGCGACTTTTAAAAATAACTTGTATTTTGATTTTTATCACCCTTAAAAGTTTTTTCTAAGAGGTAATGTATTGCGAATTCTGTTAAGTCTAAAGTGTGACAGACAACGTCAATGACAACAATAATGGCGTACATTGAAGCTAATATTTATTTTGTATGAAAAATTAAAAATTTAAATACTTCATAATTTTTAAAAGTCGCTGAACAAATGTTGATCAGTATAAGGAGAATAGCCTACAGTTCAATTCTTCGCCTTTGTTGCAGGCCCCACTCTGTATAAATGCAAACTTTATAATAATAATGTAGGAAAAAATATTACATTAATTTAAGAAAAAAAATTTTAAAGTTAAGAAATGCTATAAACATGGTCCATTTTCGTTAACATCTGTCAGTTAACAATTGACATAGGTTTAACCCAACTGTCATTTGCAGGTAAAGACAGGAATGAGACAAATCTTGATTTTAAATACAAACAATAAGTATCTAAGTTACATTTTCTGAAAGCAGAGTTTTGCTACTATAAGGGCGAAAGAGACTATTATAATAATTATAACTAGCTTTTGCCAGCAGCTTCGATCGCGTTAGAAAGAGACAAAAATTAGCCTATGTCACTCTCCATCCCTTCAACTATCTCCACTTAAAAAATCACGTCAATTAGTCGCTCCGTTTTGCCGTGAAAGACGGACAAACAAACAGACACACAAACTTTCCCATTTATAATATTAGTATGGATTGTTCTCATATATTTAGTACTCTCTGCTACAAGATAACCTATATGTACTATGTAGATATGTATATTGTATGTACACGTAAACGAAATAAAATTACTTTAATACCGTACAGTACAAAGATTTTTTATCAAAATGTCAAATTCCCAGTGTGAAATTTCAATTCAAATAATTTCTTTGCCAAGCCAATCTTGATTAAGCTAGCCCCGCGAAACCAATTGCATTTCATTGGGCGTTATCATGTTTCAATAATAACTAACATGGCGCTGGGGGTCATACAAACTATTCATACAAACTCTATACTTGACTTTGTACGTGTTCCAAGTATAACTTGACCCATAGAACTGAAGGTACAGTCAACCAATTGGAACCCTGGGCCACTGTAGAACTTTGTCATAGTGACGTTATAAATCAGATTGTAAGAAATCTCTTACTGCTTGTCATTTTGACATGGTTGTAGAGTGGCCTAGGGTTCCAATTGGTTGACTGTACGTCTAGCGAATCCTGCGATGTTCCATCTTAGTATCTGCAATTTGTTTGTTGCTTTTTAGAATAGAAACTCTAAAAGGAGTTCAGAATAGTAAATTACGGTACAAGTGAAAAAGGAAGTTCGAAACGAGTGACGGTAAATTGACGACACGATAGAGTGACGACACGAGTTACGAATTTCCTTTTCGCATGTGTATCGTACCGTACGACGTTTTTCAGTACCTTCGAAGGTTCGACCGCACAAGAAATGAACCATTTCTCGCACTAAAATCGTCCGTAAAAAAAAACACCATCTTTACTGAATACTTGTAAAAAAAAAAAAAATTTAAAATTTGAACTGTTTATTTCATTCTAATAAATTTAATCAGTACATGCTTAATGTATTTAATCAGTGCATGTTGAGAAAGTGAACAGCGGTTACTTACTAGATCCAAAATTTACATACGTTATTTATATTATCCATGATGTTTACGCTATTAAGTAACGCATAGTAAAATGTCAAAAACAGGCTAAGACTTTATTTTCGGTTGACCCTTATATGTATTACTGAGAACTATCAATATAACAATATCGTCAAAAAGATCCACAATACCAAAATGAAACTTCTAATACATAGACGGCACAGTTTTACTGGTATACGTATACGAGAATTGTTATAGCTTTGCGAATTCTTATTTCGCCTTGCTTAGCTCGGCACGTACGAAACAAACTAAGATAGAAATAGCTATTATGATTTCAGGGGTTTGTCGAAGAGTGCTGTTTGTAATTATGTATGTAGGTACAGTAATAGTACAGTGATCGTCTATATCCGTAATTGGTAAACTTTAGAGACTCAATTGAAATTTTAACCAAAATCATTTTAAATTTGGATACCTATAGGAATAAATGAAAAGAAGTGAAAGATCCTAATTTCCGTGCAACAAGAAAACCTGACTGGTCGAGTTATTCGGGTAATATTCTACCTGAACTAGGTTTGACACGCTACCTCTAGATCTGCTGTTTCTCCAGAACTTTTGTATCATAAAAAACGACCAGAAGAGAATAAGATATGGACATATAAAAACAAAATTGCCCAAGTCAAACCATAGATCTCCTACACTAATTCTCCGGTAAATTACTCAAGGACAAAATCTCAAACTACTAAACTGACAGCATTTCTAGGTAAATGTTACAAAGCAATAATAAATCAACTGGACGGTTTAATATTCACTTCATCATCACAATACTCAAGATTAAATGTAAATGTGTCTTTCTTCTCGAAAGAGTCCTTATAATTTAAGTGCAAGTATGGAGAGAGAGAATAAAAAGGAGTCTAGAGATTTCTAAAGAAAGGGTCGGACAACGCGCAAGTACACCTCTGGAGTTGCAAGCGTCTATAGGTTGCGGTTCCTGATTACCAGGCGGGCCGTATGGTTGTTTGCCACCACGTGATGTTAAAAAAGTGCAGTAAGTATCCACCTGGCGAGCAAATCAAAACATTTTATTTATTTGTGCGATCGAGTGGGCTGGTGGTAAAAGCCCGCTGTTAGCCGCGTAAGCTGAAGACCCGTGTTCGATTCCCGGCACGGTCACAAGTGGACCTAGTCGATTTTTCTATCGTTTCTGATTCTATTTAAAATTACAATAAGTTTTATAGCAAACGGACAGCGATGCAAATTGTATTCAGATATAGATGACGGACGCCACAAATGCAGTCGCAACATTAAATTAAATGGCAAAATTACCGATCCAGCAATGTAAATCAACTGCGACGTCCAGCAATGAAGCACTTTCTGCACCATTTTATTAATGAACTGCTTTTTGGCTGAATCAAGCAAAAGCATGGGAATTGGAAATAAAATAATAGTGCGTAAATATTGATTATCTTTATAATATTAAAACGTGACATTATTTAAAAATTACAGTATGAACTACATTGGCAAAAACTTTAGTAGAGGAATCCGTCTAGTGTACGCATATTGAAAAAACCGGCCAAGAGCGTGTCGGGCCACGCTCAGTGTAGGGTTCCGTAGTTTTCTGTATTTTTCTCAAAAACTACTAAACCTATCAAGTTCAAAATAATTTTCCTAGAAAGTCCTTATAAAGTTCTACTTTTGTTACTCTTTTAAAACATATGGTTCAAAAGTTAGAGGGGGGGGACGCACTTTTTTTTCCTTTAGGAGCGATTATTTCCGAAAATATTAATATTATCAAAAAACGATCTTAGTAAACCCTTATTCATTTTTAAATACCTATCCAACAATATATCACACGTTGGGGTTGGAATGAAAAAAAAAATCAGCCCCCACTTTACATGTAGGGGGGGTATCCTAATAAAACATTTTTTCAATTTTTTATTTTTGCACTTTATTGGCGTGATTTATATACATATTGGTACCAAATTTCAGCTTTGTAGTGCTAACGGTTACTGAGATTATCCGCGGACGGACGGACGGACGGACAGACAGACATGGCGAAACTATAAGGGTTCCTAGTTGACTACGGAACCCTAAAAAGCGGGAGAACTGTCATTATTACAGACGACATATTTGCCGTGTAGAGTGAGCTACTTTTATACCTATTGTACGGTCGACCAATTTGAATTCTAGGCTACTCTGGAACCCTGTCTTTTGAAACTATGCTGCTTTTGTCATAGAAGTTACTTCAATGTTTACTATGAAAAGGTTCTACAATGTACCTTCTTGTAATTACATTACGAGTTTCGAATAGCCAATGTTTTTACAACGACTGGTTGATAATAGTTTTAGTGTTCGTATGTTAGTATTAATGAATGACAAAAGGTTCCCCTTGTTTTGGCATAATTTTATAATCAAGAATTCTTTTTGGCATAATCTATATTGGCATAATTCACCTTTCGCATAATCTGTTATGGCATAGTATAGTTACGCATAATTTGTCTAGGCAAATTTTTGTGTGTCCGAATATATTTCGTGCATAAAGGTTATTCGCCGAAAGGTTTTTATGCATAAATTATTTGTGCATAACATTGTTTACTCGAAATTTACCACGCAGAATGATTATCATAGGTAATTTACTATATTATTGCTGCAGTTCTAACCTAACTCAACCGACATTCTTGATAAAATTTTGTATTTATTGAGGTCGCAGTTCTAACCTAACCTAACCGACTCTTCCGACAGCATTAAAAATGGGTGGTTTATTCTGATTTTAAGAAATATGCCAAATACAATTATGCGAATCAATTTTATTCATAAACACAATCGGCGTAAACAGTATTATGCGAACTTATTTTCGGACAAAGTAATATTCGTATTAGTTTATATGACAAAAAAGTTTTCTACCAAATTAACATTCGTCGAAAACCGATTATGCGAAGCCTGTTATGCGAAAATCGTTTCGGACAATTAAAGGTATGCCAAATAGAGGGAACCCATGACAAAAGCATAGCAAAATAATTACCAATTAGTGTAAAAGGACGGAATCATAAAAACGTAGGCATTCTTTCCGTCACCGAAATTCCGACATTAAAAAAGTCATCAAACATTCAAACGTCAAAGCGGGACTCAAAACCAATTTCGCTAAAAGTAGCCTAAAGCGAAGCCCCCTCCGGTAATGTATTATTTCCCGGCCTGTGACTTTTGTTACGTGCGTAAGCATACTAGCTCATGTATAATTGATGTGTTGATGTGTGAGATAAACATAGATCTTGAATAGATTTGTTGCACCCTTCTTTCTGGTAATAGGAATTGTATGAGTTACTGTTTCGTCAAGCGTGGATTAAGTTGTGATAGATTTAATTAAATCGTTTTTTTTCTTCTTCATTACAATATACATATATGTAAATAATTCAGATGACTTTGTTAACATACCCAAATAACAAATCAATTGTAGATATGTAGAATTGTAAATGCCACATTAGCTACTTGCATAACAAGTAATCAAGTATTAATTGTCGCATATTTTTCAAGAGATATATATTATTTGTGTACTTTAACAAAGGATTGTCTCTCTCGTATTTTAATCATACGCATCACTTCCGCAGTCAATTTGCAATAACCAATTAAAAAATAACTTTTTTTAAATAAAACCTTTTTTTCAACAATCAGAAGGATTCCATTACTTAACGGCCTACAATATGTAGGTCCCTATAGGTCAGTGTTTTTTCAAAGAGCAAGTAAAGTCAAGATTTTTTTATACTGTGACGTATCGATTTTACTTGTTTCTTGTTACGGAGCAAAAAAGACAAAAATTTGTGCACAATTACTATCATAGTTCATACTTATTTATTCATTAACAAAATTATTGTGTATGAAATATAAAAATATACAAAAAGTCTGATTTGGTAAGCGCAACGACTATACCCTATTCATAGTGTATTATCTAGAGCTAAATTTTGAACTATACTAAGTTCAAATCAGTTTCTAAGTGTGGTCTAACTCTCCCAATGGGGTAGACCACTAGCCCCAGTTTCTTTTAAAACCATTCGCTCGAAGTTCACAGAGTACCAGTCTTGTAGTACCATTAGCGTTCGAAGTTCAAACTATCAAGTGCGGTGTAACGGAAAATTAAAAGGGGCAATTTTCTTAACAAGTTCACTCGCTTTTGTAGTTTTAAGGGTGAAATTCCCATAGCTGGGCACCGTTAATCAAATAGTTAACTTCGTTAATCGCTAATCCGTTACTAAAAAAGTTAACTTCGTTAATCGTTAAAGCGATACATTTCGACCAATTTAACGTAAGTTAAAGTTAATCGTTAATCCGTTAACACGTGAAAAAAATGAACTTTTCTTTAAATATTTAGTTGCATCAGTATCCACTATAACGTATAAATCGCATTATATTTCTGTAAAATGCCGAAGTACAGCTAGCCTATTGAACTCTAGGCTGCACGTGGAAGGCAGTGATCGCCTGAGCTACTGCCAAGAGCTGTGTCAGGAGAGATGCTGGCGGTGACGGGACTGTTGTGGCACTTTGGGCGGTAGAGGCTAGGGAAGCGAATGTGGTCGTAAATAGGGCTCGAATTTGCTGCCCTATCACTACAACAGTCGCCATGGTAAAGCTTAGGATTCACCGAATCAAAGTTAGTAAAAGCAAATCCACGTGAAGAATACTTTTTTAGGTAATATTTCGGACTTTTAGCAATTGACATCGGTAAAACCTAGGATTTACCGGCAAATCATAGGATTTGCCGTACTTCGGGCTTTTATAGTAGCGTTCAGAACGTGTTTTTCGCAGCGCAGATGGCGCCTGTGCCCTACTAGATTAACGTTTAACGGACTCGGAGAAATTTAACGGAAGTTAACGAGTCCGTTAACATTTTGTCAAGTTAACTTAAAAGTTAATCCGTTAATCGAAATGTTAACTTCGTTAATTAACGATTAACGGATTAACGAGTTAATGCCCAGCTATGGAAATTCCTGTATATTTTCTTCATCTACATATACTATAGAGTAGAAAAGTGCTTTCTGGATGTAAAGAAGATATGACAAAAGATAAATTTAAATTGAACTAAGATAATAAACTATAATAAACTATATTTAACTATAATAAAGGCAGATCAAATTAGAGATGGCGGGAAGAAAGGGGAGGCCTTTGCCCAGCAGTGGGACACAAAAATGGGCTAGAAAAAAAACTTATCATCAAAATCTAGTATCACCATCATGCTGAATTACATGGCTCAACTATGAAAAAACCGGCCAAGAGCGTGTCGGGCCACGCTCAGTGTAGGGTTCCGTAGTTTTTCGTATTTTTCTCAAAAACTACTGAACCTATCAAGTTCAAAACAATTTTCCTAGAAAGTATTTATAAAGTTCTACTTTTGTGATTTTTTTCATATTTTTTAAACATATGGTTCAAAAGTTAGAGGGGGGGGGACGCACTTTTTTTTCTTTTAGGAGTGATTATTTCCGAAAATATTAATATTATCAAAAAACGGTCTTAGTAAACCCTTATTCATTTTTAAATACCTATCCAACAATATATCACACGTTGGGGTTGGAATGAAAAAAAATATCAGCCCCCACTTTACATGTAGGGGGGGTACCCTAATAAAACATTTTTTCCATTTTTTATTTTTGCACTTTGTTGGCGTGATTGATATACGTATTGGTACCAAATTTCAGCTTTCTAGTGCTTACGGTTACTGAGATTATCCGCGGACGGACGGACGGACGGACGGACGGACGGACGGACGGACGGACGGACGGACGGACGGACGGACGGACGGACGGACGGACAGACAGATATGGCGAAACTATAAGGGTTCCTAGTTGACTACGGAACCCTAAAAAGAGGCTAGATTATCTCATTCTAACATAACTACAAGATAAATCTAGCATGATGTAATTACAGCACCATAAAATAATAAGATGTCATCACCAACGTCAATACGCGAAGTTCCATTACTAAAGCCTTACGCAAAAACTTACTTAACGTTAACACTAGGTTAGCATTAAATGTGTGTAGTCGTTAAGCATATGAAGCTTCAACTACATTCACTTATCAATTTTTCACTTTAAGTTAAATTACTATCTCTCTCACGAAGATCCAAAGTCTATATTGCAATCACTATGTCTATGAGATGCGAGGATTTGAAAGTAAATGTTTTATTCGGAGGCAGCTTCATAATAAGGGGTAATCGCAGGTTGTATTAGCCCATTTGTATGATAATAGCATTCTAGGGTCCATATAGGGTTCAAGGATGAAAGTTTGCTGACTCCGGTGATCTGAACACAGATATAGTAATGATAATGTGCATACTGAATCTGAAGAATATGTCAGGATTCTGAACAGGAATGTGCGCTGGGACATATGCATTGTCGGGATGGCCGAAAGTAAGGGTTGGTGTACACCAAGCCATAAGTATAGTGTTAATTGGTTAAATAATTTGTGGCAACTGACATTTTCTACATATACTTCCCTCGATGGTATGAGGCGAATTTTAAATGAATTAATTTATGAGAGTGCATATAGTAAAAAATATTGTACGATATTAAAAGTAAAAATATAGTGATGACCTGATGGCATTATAATTTGACTTCCAAATAAACTTACGCTGGCAATTTTATGTCTATACTTTAAGCCTTATTATTCTGTATACTTCCTTATCGACTAAGACAATCCTTTAACGTATAAATATGTAACCAATAACTATATATATTATTCACTTGTACTGTAATGAGATAAATTGTAAAATGAGGAATCAAATACCTAAATGTATTTGTTTTGGCTCGTCGATTGAGTCATAGAACGGAATGTTGTTTGTAATTATGTACATAAATACATAAATGAGGAAGATAACTTAGGGCCGATGATAATTATCATGATGTTGCAGTTTGCAGATAGAAAATAAATACTAAGTTATCAATTGAATGCACGATGATACTTGTAGGTATGGCATGAGGAAAACCATTAAATGATCTATTAAAAAATATGATGGAATGTCTTAAGGCTAGACTTTGTACATACTTTAATAAATAATATAAATACTTTGAAAGATTATTGTATTCATGGTAATAAAATAATCTCTACGTACGACCAATCAACAGGAAACGTACTTAGTTTAGCAAAAAAATATACGATATATCATATATGTAATAGAATTAATAGAAATTTACAATCATATTTTTGTAGCCTTCACCCTTTTTCCTTAAACAAGTTTACAAAATATTCTAGGACATAATCCCAATCTCCAGCCTAGGTCTATATAGATAATGAAATGTCAATATTTCATTCGTAATCGACCAAAAATAGTTCGGGAGTTAATACCATAAATTTATTAATGCCAACTCTAGTGCCAACAATATAAATTAATTCAATAATCCCAATTAGCACGCGTGTCATGATTTAGCCATGAAATATATTCCGCAATTTATAACAGTATCAAGTGACGGATATGATTAATACAAACGATTAAATGATAATGTAACCCATCGATTCCGCTCAAAATCTTAAACCAAATTAATAGGCGCTTTAATAAACGCTCGGTAAATACATCGTCCACAAACAATTGGTTAATTTACATAAAAGAAAGCGTTTTAATGTTAAGCTGTGCGGTTAATCTGCTTTGTGTGAACTTACACACCATTTACCTAAGGCCGGAGAGTCTTACTCGTTAAAACCAGTTGACCTTGAACCTTAGAACACTCTAAAACCTTTAGATATTACAGACTAGGCTTATGCTGGTTTGTCCGAGTTTCACTCACCGGCGCTTGGTAAGCTTTTACAACGACCCCTGGTCATTTGTTCCCGTCGCCCAATAATTAAGTCCGACAGCCCAGTTGTAAACTTAACTGCCTCTAAATAACAGAATAATGAGAAGCAACCGGATTTCCAAAGGTTAGAACGCATGGACCGAGTTTAATGGATGATTAACTTGTTAAATGACACTCTGGGGTGATTATGTCTTGACTCACGTAGTAAAAGGTTCTTCCAGCTGCCGCCGAGGGCGCGGAGACAGCGGTGGAGCCGAGGCGCCGGCGCCGGAGCCCGGACAGGCACCGGCCTCACATCCCCTTCCGAAGAACTCCTAGCGAGTAAAGAGCTTCCTCTATCACGCGACAAGGAGCGACGCCTTCCAAAAGGCGCTCCTCTAACTGTAGCAAAATTATCCTCATGAGTACTGAAAGTGTCCATGGGAATCCCTTCAGGTTCCTCTCTTCTGCTTCGTACGGAAAATGTTCTTCTGAAACCGTTTGCGAAACCTTCTATCGTTTTCCTCTTAGGTTTTGGGACCTCTTCAGAGCTGATTACGGTGATGTCGTCGAAATCCTGTGCGTTGTATGTTCTGTAGGTTCTGGACTCTAAGCCTGTGAGGTCTTCTATGCCACCGTGGCGGTACCGAAGCGGTCTTCCTCTGTCGATGATTCCGAGTTCATCGTAGCTTCTGTAGGTTGAGGAGGCCCGCCGCGGTGCAGGCGGCCTTCCAGCCCTGTCTATGGTCATCCTGAACTCTTAATTATCACGAACCTGACGAGAGAACGATACAATTTTAATTAGAGGTCATCCAACACTGGATATTCAGATCCTTTGTTTTCCAAGACGCACATTTAATTTCAACATTCGAGGTTCGTAGTTTCTGCTTATCGTGGCTGCTGTTCCGTTGATTAATTCAAATGGCTCCTTAGAGTGAATAAAACATGTTTATGTGTGTATTAATTAAAGGAAAAGTGTTAATTTCCTGTGGCCTTGGCTCGGCTGCTTTCTCACGGAGTCATGTTTATTTCCTAGTGCTGTTTTCACGTAGCCTTTTGAGCTTGTTTTTAGAATATTTTACCTCGAGATTTGAACAAGTACGAGTCATTATTTGACAGACTAATTCTGGTTGAATTTAACACTTTCGAAACCGGGCTCTACGCGGCGCTACGACATTTTCGCTACATACGGGGAAACCCATGTAATCGGCTACGCTTCTACGAGCGGTGTGCCCGACAGTCGGGTTCTTGGTAGCGAAAGTGTTAAAGGTGTATTTTTAAGAAATCTTTATCGAATGTGACTGTGAACACGAAAATTTGTCGGTTGCGTGCGCGAGCCACGTTTGGCGATACCGTAACTTGTCTAACTTCTGCGTAACATAATAATAAAAATTGTTTACATGCCCAATAAAGAGCGGTAGTGGCATTTTTTCGAACAAATCTAGCGATGTCACGCCACATTTTTCACTGAGCTTTGCGACGAAACAATGCGACCGCCGCCGCTATCGCTCGCCATCGTGACTGTCTACAAATGACGTTTAATTTGCTTTGAATACCATTTTATTTTTAATATGCTACTGTTTTTTTTCTGTTGAACATTCAAACGATCAAGGCTTGTTAAAAAGCGAGCTATAAGAGCAAAATGTGTTGTCAAAAACTCTCGTGTGATACGCCCTAAAGAGAAAATTTTCTATACGATATAGTAAGTCGCAGAGAGTGCAATAATTTTCCATTTAATATTCAATTAAATTATCAATGAGCTTCCTCTACTCTCTTCAATTTATATTTTATTACCTTATTCATCGTAAAAGTAGTCATAATATAAATTATAGATATTAATAACAAACCAGTAAATGAATAAACTGCAGACCGGTAGTTCGCGCCCTATATGTGTATCAAAGAAGGAAACCCTACTAAGACACAAAAGAGGTTCAGTGATTTCGGTGGCAGTTTTAATAAAACAAAATTTCAATTGAAGTCCCTTTTCATTTAAGTAAGATTTTTTTTAACTATCGAGTTATAATGATGATAATAGAAACTTAAACGAACAACAAGGAAAATACCTAGTTTACAGACATGACACTCTGTTAAATACGGTAGTTAGTTTCAGAGCTCAATGCAGTTGACCAACTAGTTATGAGCATGTCACTTTTAACTAGCCATTGCAACTTCTGCCTCAGCCGTCACAGTCAAAAAAATACACAGTAGATCTGTTTCATTTGCGTTATTAAAAACAAAACATTTCACGTGACAATCTACATCTAAAGAACGTCCAACACAGCACGAGTGGTACCCATTGGAAGCACAATTTACTTCAAGCCACTCTCTCTTCAGCCCACAAGATTTGTATTTTGAATTTAATGGTTCAGTTGTATCATAATCACACTTATTTTGATGGGTTTTTGTTTGTGGGCAACTGTAGTAGCCAATAATAGAGGAAAAAAATAGAAAACAAGAGCGCGAGTAGCGCAAAAATGGCTTAAATACTGCTTAAGTTTTGTAATCTTAACTACCAAAATACACATTTCCCAAAACTCCTCCAGTTCCATTCATCTCCGTTGTACTGTAAAATGTTCGACATTGTGCAACGTGGACCCATTAGCCGTCGCAACGGATTTCAAACAATTATCGAATTAGGAACTGTATCCTGCCAGTTAGTGGCATCCGCGGCGTCTTGTCTGGTGGAATTTCGAGAACATCGCTATTGCTGGACGATTAAAGTGAATGCGCTGTATTGTTTTAACTGTTTCTTTTTGTTAAAAAAAATATATAAATCCGATTAGTGTAAAAATGTGATCAACAACTACCTTTTGATAAAGCAGAGTCTGAAACCATCTATGTCCATACGTTGCGAGGAATATAAGTTAGATGATCTATATAGACTTCATAGTTTGCATACAAATAAAGAACGTAACGTTCAAAGGTTTTAAAAATAAGCATGAACATTTAGAGACTCTGAATGCTTTTTCATCGTGGGAAAATGTCATTAATACCCAGATCCATAGCCACATAACTAATTCTGTGTCCATAGCATTTCATGTAAAGAAAATAAAGCCATTACACACAATTGGCAATAAACCATCTCAAACACTAAATAGTTGTAACAGATCGCTACAACGCGCTGGTTCACACGATTAATTTAGCCGACAACATTGTTACAGCGTTTTGTTACGCATTTGTCTATGGTTGGAGTGACACGCGCGACAAAAATAACAAAAAGCGAGACCAAGAAAATTTATACTAGGCTTGTGCCGTTTCGTTCGTTGATTGGAGCGCTCCGATCTCGTTCAATCGCTCCCACGAACTAGTTCGCTCTTTTAGGTCTTTTGGTCATTTAGTTCAGTCAGACCAGGGACCACTAAGATCAGAACGAATGGGACCGAATAGTGTCAAAAGGATACGAATAGTCCACTATTCCGGGCCGAAAGGTTTTAAGTACTCGAAGCTTAATATGAAATCTTAACGTTTTTGTATTGCTCTGCTAAGTAGCGCTCGTTCGTTCTCGTTCCGAACCGCTCGCGCTCGCTGGTCCGATACTGAACTAAATGAGCAAAGACCGATTCACAGAGCACGGAAAGATTCAGTTCCTTTCGGTCACTCATGGGATTTTATTCCTAACAGTTCATAGTTCGTGAACGACACAATCCTAATTTATACCCGCAAATAGTGGTCGGACACTGTCCCGATCGGGTGTTTCCGGCTCTGTTTCGCTAGCATTGCTACGTAGCAATTATTTGTTCGTACAACATGATGGCCTTTCGCATGCGCTACCACAGACTTTACGGTAAGTACGAGTATTTTGATTTTTGACAACCCTAAATTTTCGGAACAATTCAACCCTGAACCGCGGTCAAATTTCGTTTTTGAAGGAAGTGTTCTTTCTGTGCGTTATTACTATTATTTCTTCTGTGGTTAAAGTGACGAGTGCGCGACAAAAAGCGCCACAGAGTGAAAATTTACACCCGCAAGCGTTTTTGTAGCTTCGTTACTTTCTAAAACGTCTTGTTTTAATTTAAAATAAATGTAAAACGTTGTAGGCCGGAAATTTAATATTCCTTTATTTAGATTGCATTTATTGTAGGTGAAATCACAAGTAAATTGTGTTTGGGATGAATGTCTACATTACTATGCAACGGCAACGAGCATTTTCGTATTCAATGAAAGGGACTGGTCATAAAGTGTGGTTTGCTAATATAAGTCTTTCTATAGACTTCTACTTGGTAATGCTAATGAAATAATGGTAATATGTACTATCATATCAACTGCAATTTATCAATGAATACATAATTTCTCCATGCACTTTTGCAGCTCATAGTACCTAATTGAAAATTGCTGGTTTATTCATGCTTTCTAGTTTCGGTGAAATGGTTCAAGGAAATGTTTCTAGATGTTGACTATAATTGTTCAATTTACTGTGGACTATAAATTAATTCCTCTTTGGTTACTTTTTAACCTCCGACGCAAAAACGACGGGGTGTTATAAGTTTGACGTGTCTGTCTGTCTGTGTGTGTGTGTCTGTCTGTGGCATAGTGGCTCCCGAACGGCTGAACCGATTTAGATTAAGTTTTTTTTGTCTGAAAGCTGAGTTAATCGGGAGTGTTCTTAGCCATGTTTCATAAAAATCGGTCTACTATGTCGCGGTCGGGAGTTTTTTCAAAATTTTAATTTTGTGGTTAGGTTATTGTTCAAGATTCAAGCTAGAATACTATTTCCTCAGTCTTACATCCTGCCGTGTGACACAGACATATCTTTGAGTTAAAATAAATTACTGACCCCATTTTAAATACGTTCTATATAAATAATCTTTCTGTATGTGTTCGAAAAATCTTCTTTTATGGTCCAAGAGCTGGCAGGATTTTGGAGTAGGTCCTTGAGGCAACCTGGAAAGGTGCTCAGATGCTTCTCTGATCATAGCCAACATCAGGTCTGCAAGTCTGGCAGCTGGGGAGCGGGGCTTTATCGAGCTATGAATTTTTAAAGATTTAATTTTTTGAGGCCCAAAAAAGGTGTTTGAGGCAACCCGGAATTATTAAAAAGTGAAAATAGAGTTCCTCAGAAGTCGCATAGTATTTATGCCAGATCATTTGGCCGGGTCCTTCACCGTGCCAGAACGGTACAAAGTGGTAAAAAAAAAATTCCAAAAAAGGTTCTTGAGGCAGTCTGTCATTTTTACCAGTGAAAGATGAGGGTCTAAATAGCCATGGAAAAATAATGCCATGACATGAGGTGGGGTCCGTACCCTGCCATTCGATCTTGAAAGTCAATTTTTTAGTTTTTCGTAAATAACTCTTAAACGGTGGCCCACAGCAAAAAAATATGTTAAACAGAAAATATCTACATAAAATTTCCTACAAGAAAGGTTATGTACGTTTTTTCGATAGGATCAATATATAAACGGATAATTTAGTAAGAAAGTTTTTTTTAATCGATTACATGCTCCGTTTTTCGTCAATACCTCGTAAACGGTGGCCCAAAGCAAAAAATTATGTTAAACAGAAAATATCTACATAAAATTTCCTATAAGAAAGGTTATATAACTTTTTTCGCTAGGATCAATTTTTTAGTTGGAAAGTATTTTTAAATAGATATTTGGGCCGTTTTTTGTTGATAACTCAAAAACGGTGGCTCACAGCCAAAAATAATGTTAGACAGAATTAATCTACATAATATTTCCTACAAGAAAGGTTCTATACGTTTTTTCGCTAGAATCAATATTTTAGTTGAAAAGTACTTTTAAATACATTTCATGGGCAGTTTTTTGTTAATAACTCGAAATCGGTGGCTCACAGCCAAAAATAATGTCATACAGAATTAATCTACATAATATTTCCCACAAGAAAGGTTCTATAACATTTTTCGCTAGAATCAATATTTTAGTTGGAAAGTATTTTTAAATAGATTACATGGGCCGTTTTTTGTTAATAACTCGAAATCGGTGGCTCACAGTCAAAACTAATGTTACACAAAATTAATCTACATAATATTTCCTACAAGAAGGGTTCTATAACATTTTTCGCTAGAATCAATATTTTAGTTGGAAATTATTTTTAAATAAATTTCATGGGCCGTTTTTTGTTAATAACTCGAAATCGGTGGCTCACAGCCAAAACTAATGTTACACAGAATTAATCTTCATAATATTTCCTACAAGAAAGGTTCTATATTATTTTTCGCTAGGATCAATATTTTAGTTGGGAAGTATTTTTAAATAGATTTCATGGGCTGTTTTTTGTAAATACCTCGTAAAAGGTGGCCTACAGCTAAATAAAATGTTCACGAGAAAAAAATCTACATAAGATTTCCTACAAGAAAGGTTCTAAGTATACGTTTTTTCGCTAGAATCAATATTTTAGTTGGAAAGTATTTTAAAATGGGCCGCTTTTTGTTGATAACTCAAAAACGGTGGCTCACAGCAAAAAATAACGGTATACAGAAT
Organism: Leguminivora glycinivorella; assembly: GCF_023078275.1. Classification (NCBI taxonomy): domain Eukaryota; kingdom Metazoa; phylum Arthropoda; class Insecta; order Lepidoptera; family Tortricidae; genus Leguminivora; species Leguminivora glycinivorella. The sequence goes on from NC_062984.1 coordinate 6,931,684, forward strand.
TAATCGTCATAATATTTCCTACAAGAAAAGTTCTATAAGATTTTTCGCTAGGATCAATATTTTAGTTGAAAAATATTTTTAAATAGATTTCATGGGCCGTTTTTTGTAAATACCTCGTAAACGGTGGCCCACAGCTAAATAAAATGTTCACGAGAATAAAATCTACATAAAATTTCCTATAAGAAAGGTTCTTTACGTTTTTTCGCTAGGATCAATATTTAAGTTGGAAAGTATTTTGAAATAGATTACATGGGCCGCTTTTTGTTAATAACATCAAAAACGGTGCCCCATTACCAGAAATAATATTAAACAGAAATAATCTATATAATATTTGCTACAAGAAACGTTATGTAAGATTTTTCGTTAGGATCAATATTTTAATAGGACAGTATTTTAAATAGATTACACGAGCCGTTTTTTGCAAATAACTCGAAAACGGTGGTCCACCGCTAAATCAATCTTCAACGGGAATAACAAATATAAAATTTGCTACAGTAAAAGTTTTGTACGTTTTTTCGCTAGGATCAATAATAATTAAATAGATTTATTTATTTATTTACACAAAGAAAATTACACAGTATGACAGTATACAAAACTAAAGCACCGTGAATTTTAAGTAAACATTACAACAAGTAACACAAAATTAAATATTAAATAAACAGCAAAATCAAAACATGACGCTCAACATGGGTTCCGTATAGCCCGGTCTACTGCCACGAACCATATCTGTTTTTTTGATTACATGTTGGAAAAGATGGACTCGCACCACCAAGTAGATGCGATATACTTCGATTTCAAAAAGACATTCGACTTGGTCGACAATGACGTACTACTGTAGAAATTTGCAGCACTCGGTTTCACCCCAAAGCTCTTGTCGTTTTTTGCTAATTACTTGAAAGATCGTAGCCAATACGTGCAAATGTCGAACTTCCGGTCTAGAGAATATTATACGCGTTCGAGAGTTAGCCAGGGGAGCAACTTGGGTCCGACACAGTTAACTTATTATGGTAAACGACCTTTGCAGTAGTATTGTTGGGGCGCATTTTCTCCTCTTTGCTGACGATCTCAAGTTAATGTTGCCAATAGATAGTTCCTTGGACTGCGACTTTCTCCAGCAGATGGTGGATACAGTGTCACGGTGGAGCGCTAAGAACAAGCTGGAGCTTAACGCTAAGAAATGTAAAGCCATCACATTTACTAGGTCAAAAAACCTGATCACAGCGAGCTACCATCTTTCTGGCGTTCCGCTGGAGCACGTTTCCGCCATCCAAGATCTTGGTATTGGATTGGATACTAAGCTCAACATGCACGATCACATCATAAGCATTTGCAAGAAGGCTAACAAGACGTTAGGTTTTATCATGAGAACAGCCGCACAATTCAGTGACGTGAAAATTGCCCTACTATTGTATAATGCGTATGTCAGAAGCAAATTAGAGTATGATGCGATATAAACGCGTATAAACGCCCATCTGCTCGCAAGAATATCAACATTAGGTGCCACGGCTAAAAACTCATTCACTATTTGCAGTGCACGAACTAGCGGTTACTTGCGGCAAAACACGGTGCGAGCGGCCGGCACCGCCAGTAGGGGGTGCCTATATTCACGAAAAGCATATTTCGTCACAGAGAGAACAAATAGACGGACCAGCTGGGATACTAAAACCGGGCAATCTGACTCCCCCTTCAAAATACCACATGCAACAGACATCAGCACGACATTACACCTAACTTCTAACGAGAAGAAACCCAACGTCCCCAAAAGGAATTTTGTTGGGTACAAGAATCGGTAATACCCGTACATTTTTTTATAAAAGAAACGCAAAAATGTTTTTTGGACCTTTTCGAGCAGCAGGATGTAGGGCGCTTCATGGGGATTCCAAACGGCTGAGGCTGTCTCAAGCTTACTTCTCACCAGGGCAGTATAAAGAAGCTTTATGTCCCTGGGATTGTCAAATTCTTTGGCGTTGCGGACAACAAACCCAAGCCTGCGGTAACAGTCTGCAGCAAGCATTGTCATGTGCTCATGAAAGTTAAGGTGGGAATCTAAAACATAACCGCACAGTTGTCAACATTGAACTGAAGTTTCAGAAGTTTGTTTACAAGACTCAATTCATAAACCCGATCAATATCACTTTGTAAAGATTGTAAGTCAGAATCTTCCTGGACCCTGTAAATTAGTTTCAGGTCGTCAGCATAGAGTAGGCATTGCGCATGCTTAGGCACCAAGGCCAGATCATTGACCATAACACCAAAGAGCAGAGGACCCAGAATAGAGCCCTGACTGACCCCGGAACGGGTGGGGTAGGCACTCGACACAAAGCATCCGTGCTGCACATATTGCCGTCTATCACGTAGATAACTAGCAAAAAGGCAAAGCAGTTTAGGCGAGAAACCAATGCTGCATAATTTGCTTAAGAGTACGTCGTTATCTACGCGATCAAAGGCTTTTTTGAAATCAAAGTACAGCACGTCCACCTGCATCCCTCTATCTAAGTAGCGCGAAACGGAATCAACCAAGGTTAAGAGGCCTTATTCCTAAAGAAGAGCGTTTTTTGCAAAATGTAACATTTTTCATTCAAAGCTATAATGAAACTATACTTAAGTGATTATTAAAAAACTGATAATGTTTCTAAAAGAACATATCTTAAGCTAGTTAATCATAATATAATATTTTAAAATATGTCTTTTTATACTTAAAACAAATCAGTTTTTTTCGGTAGACGTTTTCAAATTTCGTAGTGGGATCACTCGTTTAGAATCGTGATTGTGCTGTTAAATATGTTATTTGGGGTAATAAATGATCACAAATCACAATCCTATTTGTTATATCCAGCACGGGAAGCATGGTCGCGCGATAGACGAAAAAATATCAGGCCGCGGCCGTCCGGATATCGCACTTACAAATAGTGCGATGGACGGCCTGCTATTTTATCGTCTATCGCGCGACCATGCTCCCCGTGCTGTACGAGGTAATCATAGTTTGACATTTTAAGATTTATTTGAAATGGTGGATAAATAACCTTCCGTATCTTCCTCATTTTTTCGATAAAAAGAGGTTTACATTATGTATTTTTCCTGCGATTCCTGCATTTATTGTAACTCTTAAATAATATTATCCTAAACTAGAACTTCTTGTTGACATATAAGAAAAAAATTATACATATAGGACATACCTTTCTGTCGACAGACATTTTTTTAAAGCACCTAAAATTCGAATAAAATACACTGTTGATACGGGCCCGCTCAGTCTGCGCCGAGCGCTCGTAGACAACGGACTTGCGTTCGATCGTCCGGCGCTCCTTGCTTTCGTAAGTAGCTAGATAGTTCCGAGAAATGCTGTATACTGCGACTTAACAAATCTTGATCCCGTGGGTGGCAAACAGGCATACGGTCTTATATATAGCTGCAACCCCACTGATTTCTAACCTCTCCCTATATCTGGAGAACGGCTAAACCGATTTAGACGGTCGAAGTGTCTTTGTATAGAGGGAGCGGGGAGACGTGTGGGAAAAATATGGAATCTGGTCTGCGACTCTTGGGTCAAAAAATGTTGGACGGCCTGGCTAAACGGGGGGGGTGCTCGACCAAATGTCATAGAGGACCCTGGGTAGTTTTTGAAGCCGCCATTTTTTTTTTTCAAAATGGCCGACTTTTTTTTTGTCGATTTTTCAAGTTTATCCTAGACTTCCTAGAGTGCTCAAATTTTGGTCATAGAATCTCTCTAGGGTCTAGATTAGAATGATATAAAAATTTTTTGAAAAATGCTACAAATGTGAAAAAAATTTCCACTTTTTTTGTATGGCAACTTTTAAACCGTAAGAGATAGCCGGGGGGTGCTCGATCAAATGTCATACAGGAGCCCGAGTAGAAAAAAGTTGCATCAAAAAATTCAAAATGGCCGATTTTTTTTTTCAAGTTGGTCCGAGCGCGCTGAAATTTTGCATGCGGAGAGGTATGGGCCCCTAGAATACAAATGTCAAAAAAATTTTTTCAAAAATCCAAGATGGCCGCCGTTGTGGCAAAATAAATTTTTCAAGTATTTTCGCGAGCCCGAAGGGCGAGCTTCAGAGTGGGAGGCCGAAGGCCGACCCCGCGGAGGGCCGCAGGAACGGAGCTCACCTTTAGGCTCCCACCCGGGCCAAATCCAAGTAATTTCACTGCGGGCATAAAGTGCTCCCATACAATTTCCTTACAAAAGTGTCTTAAACAAGCGTAACCGGCGGGCCGAAGGCCCGGCGGTGGAGCTTCGAGCCGAGCGAAGGCCGAAGGCCGAGCTCCGCGTAGGGCCTAAGGCCCGGAGCGTCCCTGATCGACTCGCCGGCGGTCCGGGAAGTTGGAAAAATACTTTCCAACTAAAATATTGATCCTAGCGAAAAATATTATAGAATCTTTCTTGTAGGAAATATTATGAAGATTAATTCTGTGAAACATTAGTTTTGGCTGTGAGCCACCGATTTCGAGTTATTAACAAAAAACGGCCCATGAAATCTATTCAAAAATACTTTCCAACTAAAATATTGATTCTAGCGAAAAATGTTATAGAACCTTTCTTGTAGAAAATATTATGTAGATTAATTCTGTCTAACATTATTTTTGACTGTGAGCCACCGTTTTTGAGTTATTAACAAAAAACGGCTCAAATATCTATTTAAAAATACTTTCCAACTAAAAAATTGATCCTAGCGAAAAAAGTTATATAACCTTTCTTATAGGAAATTTTATGTAGATATTTTCTGTTTAACATAATTTTTTGCTGTGGGCCACCGTTTACGAGGTGTTGACGAAAAACGGAGCATGTAATCGATTAAAAAAAACTTTCTTACTAAATTATCCGTTTATATATTGATCCTATCGAAAAAACGTACATAACCTTTCTTGTAGGAAATTTTATGTAGATATTTTCTGTTTAACATATTTTTTTGCTGTGGGCCACCGTTTACGAGTTATTTACGAAAAACTAAAAAATTGACTTTCAAGATCGAATGGCAGGGTACGGACCCCACCTCATGTCATGGCATTATTTTTCCATGGCTATTTAGACCCTCATCTTTCACTGGTAAAAATGACAGACTGCCTCAAGAACCTTTTTTGGAATTTTTTTTTTTACCACTTTGTACCGTTCTGGCACGGTGAAGGACCCGGCCAAATCATCTGGCATAAATACTATGCGACTTCTGAAGAACTCTATTTTCACTTTTTAATAATTCCAGGTTGCCTCAAACACCTTTTTTGGGCCTCAAAAAATTAAATCTTTAAAAAATCTACTCCAAAATTAGCAAAGGAAGTGTCTTTATTTTATCTGCGTGCCTTACCCAAAATCGGTTCGAGTAGTTTCTTAAAACTTTACAACGGGTTTTAAGAAACTACTCAAAATAACCCGATTCACACAATGTTGCATTTTGATACAAATATCTTCGCAATTGCGGCTTTTGTGGAGGAAAACACTCATTCCGCTCGCAGGCCCTTTATAATGAAGGGCCAGTTTTTGCCCCGCTCGTGCGTAAAATTAGCGCCTCGACGTTTTTCAACCATAATGGCCGCGGTTATGTAAACAAGTTTGGAAACTCTCGAGCTCCAGATATTCGTAATGAGAACTTGATAGACTTCAAGGTGTAGTACAGTCACCATCAGATATAGGAGCTGCCAAAGGTCTTACAAATATGCAACAACTTAATGTACAGTCAACCAATTTGAATGCTAGGCCACTGTAAAACCTTTTCACAGTAAACGTCGAAGTGACTTCTTTGACAGATACAGTACGATGTCAATAAGAAAGGGTTCTAGAGTGTCCTAGGATTCAAATTGGTTGACCGTACGTACTAACAATAGAGGCGTGTTCCGATATTTGTGATAGTTTTGACAGCTGCAATATATCTGATGGCGACTCACTTACACATACTACAGATAGTGAAAAATTGTATTGGGCTAAAAATTATAATGATCGATGACGAGAAGGTTGAATATCAACAAATACACATTAATTACTCATATGTAGGTGAATATTGCACAATATGTAACTCAATATATGAATCGAGTTGGCGGATTGAACCTTGAAAGTTACGTTATTTAAAAGTATGGGAAGCAATAACTATTGCACTAATAAGTGCCCTATAGGTACTATAGATTAATCATTATTACTGTTGAGTTTATACAACAGTTCATTAGTTTCATATGATTCCAAAAACAAATGTTGCAAATATTATCACATAATACCTCTTTTTATGACGGATAGTATTTGCTTCACTAATTATACCTAGGTATTTAAAGTTACACAATTATAAATTTATAACAATAGAAGTTACAAACAGCAGAATTAGGTAAAAATTGCGTTGACCGTGACTGAGTAGTTCAATGACGTAATATTAGTTCTAAGAATACTTAAAATTGACTTAAAAGTCTAACGGCTGTTGCCATTGCTTATGTAAACATAGACGAAGCACGTTCTCCAATGTTTACAAGTATGATTATCGTCTTTATGACTTAGTAATTACATTGACATTTTAGAAAATGTTATAAGTACAATTTTAACTAATCCACCTTCATACGATTTCCATACGACTATAATAAGGGCCACTCAACATCACTAAATTTACCGGCAGGTTTTTTTTTTTAACAAATAAGTACATTATATTATTCACAGTTATGTTTCTCGCCAAACTGTCTTGCAGTTTGTTGGAGAGATTCTATCTTATCCTGTTAGTTGTTACAAAACTGATAGATGTGACATAAACGTAACTTAAGTCAAACTTTAAAGTAAAGAACAAACAACGAAGGTTATAAGAGTCAAAATGTAACTTTTATGAATACATTAAACCCCTCACATGTGAAAAATCACTCAACGGAAGTGTAACGTTGTAAATGTCAACTTGCATTGTCTTGAACTTTGAAATGGATGACAATGTCTTTGTATCGTATAGAAAACATATCTTTTACAGTATTTTGATAATTTTACTCTAAGAATAAATGTCCAATACGACTCTAAAATTATGTTAAGATTAGAAAACAGGAATTAAAGAGAATTTATAGGTACTCGAGATCATTCAGAGTGTCGAAACTAAGCAACGACCAAACACTCGACTATTCATAATTTCAAACACTAATGCGCTCTCTTAACGTTCTAAAATCAGTCTCCAGTGGCACTTTAGACTAAACAGCTCGATATGAAGGACATGTACAAACAAACAGGAACAAACGGCGTACAAACGACGTATGTCCAGAAGAAAATGACGTTTATATGACTGTTTTAGTGCGTTAGGAACGCAAAGGCATAATGAAATGGCCACTCAACTCAACGGCGTTAAAAGCCAAGTGGGAATTGTTATTGGTTGGGGATATTTTTGATCAGAAGAATGAGAGCACGTGCGTGATTTCTTCCTAAAGCTTTGAGACTATTTTGAAATCATGAATACTTTGTAAGTCGAATATTTTATACAACAAAGAGAAAAGAACTAAGCCTAAAAAGCTATTGACAATTCTCTTAACCTTTTTTATTCAGCCATTAGTGATTTTATAAAAAGGAGAATAATATGGACTTCGTTTATTTAAATGTAACAACCTTCATAACATAAGCAATGTCTCGCGGCTCCATGACTAGGTATACCAAGCATTTTGGTGCCTGATAAGTTATAGCGTCGCTCGGGCCAAACTATATTTAGTCAAATTAAAAATATTAATAATCTGTAGAAGTATGTGTTAAATATCGAGCAGGATTATAAATCCTCGATACAGGATATCTCCACGCTGCATTCTCGAACCCTTCAGACGATCTAAAATTATCACTATATTTCAACACTCATAATTATTTATCACTTTCCCTCCTCCTCGGGACATTATATTTCCCATTATTCTTCCGCTTTGTTGAGTGGTAATTTATGGCCAAAATAACTCGAGATGGTTTGGCTGATAATTTCGAAATCAGTCCAGTAGTTGGACTGAAACGGTGGCTGTTTACGAGTTTCCATTTCGGTTTATATCTTTGAAGATTTGAGCCGTCAAATCTCCTCCTGAAGTATGACTCTTATTGTAGGTCCCTACTAATAATAGAGGTGGAAAATAATAATAAAAAGACGAATGAAGATAATAAACTTACATCATTATTTTAATAAAACAGACAAATAAAATGAACTGCATTTTCAAAAGAGATCAAGAGACAAACAAAAACAATCGACAGATTAATTGGAAGCGAATCTTAGAAAAATTGGAATAATACTAATTACTGGAAGAAGTCAAAGTTTAGAAATACACAGCAAAGGAGGAAAAACGGCCACTACCAGAAGACCCATATTAGGGTTGCATTAACTTACATCGCTCCTCTTTTTGGACTGATCCATAAAGACTAGTATTATTTTACAATGAATTCGCCATTAACATCACCCACGTATTAAGACAAGTGATGTAGATGCATGCCGCGCGGCTTGCGCAATGCTTTCAATGCTCCCGATATGGGCACGACCAAATTACATATCTTTGGCAGTCGGGAAACGTGCCTTATTAAATCGATATTATGCTGTCGACATATTTTGTTAAAAAGTGCTGTTTACATTAGAATGTTGCTGAAGGATGGATTCTGACCAAGTACGGTTTGGATAAAGTAATGACTAGAAATCAATTGAGAAGATAGAAAGATTGACCTTGGAATAATCTCTTCGACGTCTCGACGTTTTACTGTAGTATTTCATTATTTAATTTACATTCACATTAAGTTTTGATGTTGTTACAGTTACTTAACTGACTGCTAAATGAACTATATACACAGGCATAAAATGCAGGCAATATTGAGTTCTGACTGTACACCTTTACAAAGCTCGTAAACCGGCATCGAGCGATCATTAATATTAATTTTATTGTACGATGCACAGTGACTCAGCTTATTTTATAATTGCTAATTTCCCTCACCACGCATAAATTCTATTCGAGTAAGCAACTTGAAGACTAGCTACACTACAATAGACACACAGTTAAGTGCGATTTTGAATCGTAACTTAAGGCAAGTAAAGACGGCTTTGAACTGGAACGGTGGTGCGATTACACGGTTCGTATTTCATTGTTTGATAGTTCGATCAGGTAGATTAGATTTGTTGAGTACGGTGTTAACAAACACTTTCGATAAAAAATTAAACGAGGACATGTTTGAAATAAAACTATGGAAACGGATTAAATCGCGTATAATGAATTTAAAATACATCCCGACGTTTCGAACTCTTTACAGCGTTCGTGGTCAACGGGTGACTGAGGAAAAATTAAAATGTGCAAAAGCTACCCACTTACAAGAAATATTAACGAACCATGACCACAAATAATATAGATTTCTAAGGCAGGTTCACACACTATTAATAAAGCCAGTTATACAATATTCAAAAATTTTGTTTGTTTCTTTGTCAATTTTGTGTAGATTAATTGATTATTTTTTTTTTTTTAACAGAGTAATGGTAAAAATTTTTGAATATTGTATAACTGGCTTTATTAATAGTGTGTGAACCTGCCTTAGAAATCTATATTATTTGTGGTCATGGTTCGTTAATATTTCTTGTAAGTGGGTAGCTTTTGCACATTTTAATTTTTCCTCAGTCACCCGTTGACCACGAACGCTGTAAAGAGTTCGAAACGTCGGGATGTATTTTAAATTCATTATACGCGATTTAATCCGTTTCTATAGTTTTATTTCATGAGTAACTATCGCGGTAACCGAAGACAATATTGAGGACATGTTTCCTTATAAATAAATGTTTAGTACATAAGGTAGATCTGATAATAATGAAGAAAAACAAACTATGACTACTGAGACTGACATATAATGACAAAGAATAATATTAGCCATTAATGACGAAATTTATAAAAAATACTCAATTTATTATATTTACTACCTTCACAAGAGCATGTGAGCATAATAAGAGCGATAAATTAGAAGAAAGTGATACAACGGCGAGTAACAAAGGAGTGTTATGCTCCCGTTATCGTTATGAGTATGAGAGCATTTATATTAGTGGCACTATTAACCCTGTTGTGGACTAATTTATTCTAAAGATAGCAAGTAATGTAGTAATAAGTGATTAAACAATAATAATGCGTAACGTAATCAAAACAAAATGCTTGCTAACCTGGACAGTAAAACTAAAAAAGTTTTTTTTTAATGTACCAGTCTATGTCTGTTTCAATACTGAAACTGAAAGACAATTTCACTTTAAAGTAGTCTTGCAAGCTGTCTGAGCCATGGCTCTGTGGCAAAAACTTCAAACATATTTGATAATAATTGATAATAACTATTAAAAATCATTGACGTCATAAAACAAAACTGTACACTGACACCGGTTTAGCCAATGATATAATCAAACAATTTCAGAAATCGAGTCATCACATCATCAATAACAATAACTTACTGATTGACGCTAATAGAAAAAAATCCAATGCTTTGAATCATTAATTTGTACAAAATAATCAGATCCGAGTCATGTAGACACGATAAAATCTTGTGAATGAAACTGTGTAGCGTGCTCGCAGTGACATGTAATACGGCAATTACGAAGGCACGCCATCCGACGACGATGACATATGTGGGAGCACGAACATTACCAGGCTTAAGTTACAAAGTTCACGAATGAAGGGACACTAAAACATAGATAAAGGTTAATTACGAGAGACAAAGGAAAGTTCAGGACACAAAAAAATCTTACGAAGATTGAGCACGCGGTAATTCCAACCAGGATAATAAATATCTCAAGAAAACCATTATAAAAGCGATTTCAAATTGTTTGACGATGCTTACAAATTTGAGGTCATATTACATTGGATTCCACACGACCTCGCAAAGAACCAACGAGAATAACAGAGAACCTTACTAACGAGACAGGGGCAGCGCGACCCATCCATCAGCCGTGGAGAAATCTGCCCGACTGATAGCGCCAAATTACCTGCAGGGTGACCACCACACAATAACCTGACCCCGGAGAAAGTGCAAGTGATTAATAAAATAAGCTACACATATCCCCGGGCGATCCAATAAAAATACAGTAATAACAGATCATATCGAAGCGATTGCAAATTGTTAATAAGAAAAATCAACTGACAGAGCAATTGGTGGTTGCGAAAGAATCATTGATTTTGCGGTGGTTGTAAATTCACTTACAGGTCTTATAGTAGGTATGCACATTTCTAAAGATTTTGTACCAGTTTAGCTGTGATCTCAAGATCCGTAACAACTATTTGTAAGCTGAGACAGCCTTTTACTGGTTTGGCAAGTGTCTGGAATAATATTCCTGAGGATCCTTGTCGACGCGTTGATTGTTGCGACGCGGACACTTTAACGAGAGCCTTGTAAATGAAACTTCACGGAAACAAGACGGGGAAAGCGTTGAAAGAGGAACGATTTGTGTAGCGCCCGGTGTCACGAGGCGCGAGGAGGGTCCCCAGGTCATTCATAAGCAGTGAAAGCGAGACAGTGATATGCCTAAATTACCCCAGGGCATGATGCGTCAGGTTTAATAGATTTGAAAATCCCACAGTTGCTGTTAGAAAACAACCGTGATAAACAAAAAATGTACGTTCGCACAGACAGGTCAATCTAGATTGAATCAATAAAGTCTGTATTGAGTACTGCTACTGCTACAAGTATGGAGATTGAGGCCTTTGACGTCAGTTTAATATAAAAGTATTGTTTTACATTTTGCGAATAAGGTAGAGTGGAACAACGGCCCGCTTTCGAGCGATGTCCATATTGAGTAGCGGAATTGCGAAGTTTTGGCAATCTCTCCATTTGCATTTCGAGTGCACGATGCGCCTTTGTTTTATCTTGACGCGGACAGATGTTTAATGAAAGTCAGTTTTTGTGCATTCCTCTCAAATTTTAACGAGATCCTGTGACAAAAACGCGGGCTTTGACAGTTATTTAAACATTCTCTTGTTCTCCCGAGCCTTGTTTTTTTTTTCGAGGGGTAAAGGTATGAGAATAAAAGTTTGTAAAGATTTTAACGAGACGCGTTCTTATTTGAATTATTTCCTGGTTTTGAAATATCTACTATCCCTCTTAGTTGTCAATATTATGAATTGTTGTAGTTTAAACGGAACTGCATTTGTTAATTTTGTAACTTTCAAACAGTTTTGTTAGACATTTTGTCCATTAGCCACATTGTTTATTTTGTGGTTTGCGGTTAAGTCGAATTGTTCGGTGACGTAATCCCGAAGGTGGCAAGTTGGAGTGACGAAGACGTGAGCTTGTTAGCAGTCGTTAGCGAGTCGATGTTACTCCGGTTATCCGGTAACGGGACATGATTGCCTCACTTTTAGAAGTAACTAGGGCGACACCATGCAAAATATGTAATCTAAAAGATAATAGTTAAACATGTGAAAAGCATTTGCTGCATAAAAAACCCGGTGTTTGATATTTTTGAAAGACTCAAATTTTCAAGATTAGTGAAATTTGTACACAGCCGTAGGGCTGTTAACTTTTCCTGGAGTTTCTAGAATGTCTAATGACTAGGTTAGAGGCTTAATAACCAGTAACAAACTCTATTTAACTTTATCACTTGTAGAGTGTACTGTATATAAATACGTCACCATCTTAAAGGTTACTATTATAACTACATATTTTTATTGCCGCCATCCGCCATCCAAGCTGACCCAGTCTCTAGAGACACTTCTGCTTTCATTCAGTTTTAATGTTCTTATATTTTTCGAAATCTGTTTTTTTCGACTTTGACTACCTATCCATCAAAATAAAAACATCCAGCTGCTCTTTTATACATAACTTTTCATTAAACTGTTTCTCGCCATGACTCCGCATATTTCTAATCGCCCCAAAGTCACGCGTGACATGTCCATAATTATTGAACCGATAATCAGACAACTCCATGCATCGATCAAACAGGTACTTTCAAAATCACAAAGCTTGTATTAGAAAGCCGAATGCCAATAACGATAAAATTGTTGGACTATGTCATGTGTTTCAAATTTGTCCAGTGTAACGTGGCCTACAGTACAGGTACTATAAGTTTTTAAGATAGCAACATTCATCTTAGCCTTCTTTGACAGGCTTGGTAAGCTTTTGTAATACCTCTCTAGTTGAAAGACTGTTCATACTATCATCGACATTATATTGACCATTCCTAAACCTTAAGGCAACGTCATAGCTTCTACAATTACGAATAATTTAAGTATCGCTATTCGTAATACGTGTAGCCGTAATTGCGTATCATGAAAAAACGAGTCGTGCAAAAACTTCGCTCCACAGAATCGATTGTGGTGCTGCGTGGTGATTAATATAATTTTTATTTGCTTTCATTGTTGTGTATAAGTGAATCTACAGGGTGCCGTTACTATGGGTCTCCAAAATAAAATAAAAAATCGGTTAAACGCCTTACAAGAACAACTCTTGAGAACAACTCTTGAGAGCATTTATCAAATTATCACAAGTGAACAAAATGTGACACTGGAAACTTAGGTCTTAAATTTAACTAAGTTAAATAATAAAGAGCAAGTACACTGAAAGAAATAATTAACTGAACTAATTAAGTTATTTCAGAAATAATTGAACTCAAGTTATAGCGAAACAAATTTTAGTAAAATTTACATAACTAATTTTGTGGTGTAATACAATACTAGTCATGTTATTTTGTATTTGATGTGCAGTAATTTAATATTAGGCTGTTATTAACTTAATCAACTTAAACGAAGTAGTAGAGCTGCTGCAACAGAACTGTCTGTTTATAATTAACTTAAATGTATCCTTAATTATTATCAGTACGTTAGACTACGTTTTACCAAACTATGTATTGTTGCTCCAACAAACTGTATATGTTTGCAGACTGTTAAAGTGTTTGATTGATTTTAACCAAATCTAATAGCATACTAATAATTTTACCTTACCTAACTACCAGGTAACAATTTCATTCAAATATTAGACAAACAATTATGTTGTCTTCAATTTACTACTTTATTTATTAGTAATAAATAGTTTTGTAACAAATAAGTGATTTTACTTCTTTGTTACTTACTTAATCAAATGTACGAATTTATAAAAACTATAGTTATAAAGTACGTAATGTTTAGTAAAACAGGTACAAAACTTTTGTTATCTGTAGCACGAGCGATTGTTTACGTGAAACGGACCGAAGCAAACCTGTTCGTTCCTGTTTGTGTTTCCTTTCTCATCTCGGCAGGCGTCGCAAGTTTGTCAGTCCGGTAATCCGGTTGTTATTAATAAACGTATTCTTAAATTCATGCTCTTTGTGAGAAAACCTTGGAGGCAAGGGCGGGTGCACAATATGAGTGAATTTGAGGAGGCGGCGGCGGCGGATTTAGCCGGAACCTCCGAGCGTGATGCTTCGTGTGCCAATGTTAGTACCACAACAACGATGGAGGAGTATCTAAAGTCGTGGGGTCTCCCTATGTACATAGATAAATTTAAAGGTAAGTAACAACATCATTAAATAACATTAATTAATTACATGTAGCGTAAGTAGATATCCACCTAAGGGACCATCCACACTCATGAGACGCACGTGGCGCGTGCCGCGACGCCGCCGCGCCTCCTGGGGGCGCGTCTTACGTCCTTCCTATACAAAATGTACTGAGGAGATGTTTTTTGAATTACATTCAGGCAGCGTGGCGGAGACGGGAGACGTCCGTTGCGCGCCGCAAAACATGCGTCTCATGAGTGTGGATGGTTCCAAATAGTAACAGAATAGTAAACGAGTGGTCTATCACTAGGTTCCTTTCCGTGCCCGCGGCCCCGCGTTTTCAAATCACTTTGGTAGTTATGTACCTATAATATATAGGTACAATAGAATTTTCCAACAATTTCAACGAATAACAATTGTAACCCATAACTACCAATGTGATCTGAAAATGCGGATCCTTCACCAGTGAACGTTGGTATGCTGACATGTGTATGTTTTAATTTCAGAGCACAGTATCGATATTGACACCTTGCAGTTGTTATCAGGAGAAGACCTTAAAGAACTGGTTCCTGTAATAGGACACAGAGCAAAATTAATTACACAAATAGCCATCTTAAAAGACATAATTACGGATGCATTCTCCAAAAAGTAAGTATGTACCTATACATACAATTTCTCATCAGGCAGTGCAGGATCAGTACAGTTTTTGGCAGTGGCAGTGGTCGTTCCCCCTTTGGTGATTTTGTGGCTCAGGTCAGATCCACCTATTTGTTACTACAGTAGACTAGAGTTGTAATATTTTTTTAAGTTCGTGTATATATGTAGTTACCTAGCTTGCAGCCTGTTTTCAAAATTGAGGCCCTTAATTGTAAAACCAAAATATTATTTTTATTACATACTTTTCTAAATGATTTGTGAATGTGCATGGGAAAATGTCCCACTATGTCAATTGCCATAAAGCCGCTTTGTCAGTTTATTCATATAAAGATACAAGTAAATCTCGCCTTAATAGTAACTGACAAAGTGGGACGTTTTGCTTAACACACTCACATTTATTCCCTCTACTTAAATATTTCTACAATAAACTCACGTCTGTATTCCCAAACGGGGTAGGCAGAGGACATGAAATTATAAGTTTCAGTGCCACTCTTGGCAATTCCGGGGTGAAAGAAAACTAAATTATGATACAGTGACAGGTTGCCAGTCCATCACCCACATCTCAATGAAACCCATATCCCACAGTCTACTTTTAAGACACCCACGGGAGGAAAGGGGATGGTGAAATTCTCAATGATTAATAATTCTTAACCTGGCACTACACGGGATACCTACAATACACATTTTTTTTTTAAGTAATTACAGTACTCTACAGGGCGTCCCACAGCGATGCCACATGGAGGGAAAGTAGTACCTTAAATATCATAGATAGCATACTTTGCTGAAAGAAGACTTAATTTTATTTTTAAAACTTAGTAAAATTGCATTCAATTTTTTTTATTTTTACTATGAGGACTGAGGACTTATATTTTTTTTTTTTTACTTTTTACTTTCCTCCGACGACGCGGTAATTTTTTTCCATGCAATTTTTGAATGCATGCAAAAATATGAATGCAATTTTACTAAGTTTTAAAAATACAATGAAGTCTTCTTTCAGCAAAATATGCTATCTATGGTATTTAAGGTACCATGTTACATCGCCGTGGGACGCCCTGTATATACAAATTATAAACGGAAATAGATTAATGTATACATTACTTAATTAACTGTAACTCAGTGGCGGTACAGCCCAAAAGCCGGGCTTGCCCTAACATTTTTAAAACCGCGCGCCAAATTCTCCATAACCTTAAGTGAAGCGCATGGCGACCGACCGCACGGTACAGTACAGACCACAGCATGTTGCAATTTTTTGCCGTGGCGCTAGTGCAGCGCGGAAGGAACGAGACTTGAAGTCTTGTTCGCTCGCACTCTGGCTTGCAACGGGGCTTACTCTTTCATCCTGCTCTTTGAGCGTTTTGCCTACATTATGCCTAGCAACCAATAATACCAATATATTTGTTGAACGATATTAAGCCGGGCTTTTGGTATGAAGTGAGGCGCGTTAGAGGAACAACTTCAAGTGTATTATTTAGTCGTTTATTTGCGTTAACTGAATCAAAGAGTATTGTAATATAAATGAAAAAGTGAATGTGCTGACTTCCGGTTGGCACGCCATCTTAGCGGTTTCGTGTTGTGTTAATTTATTTTTGTTTTACTCATTAATATTGTTTAAAGTGTAATATCGATAGCTTATTATGCAGTAAACTAATGTTGTATTGAGAAGCTGATGAAGAATTAATCTCGAAACGCGTTTAGCCTCTTTTTTGTCGTCAACGGCCGGTAGTCCACGTGCTCTTGTAAAATCTAGCTATCAATTTACAAGCGCTATTTCACCGTACACTGTCGTACTATCCGTACAAAAACTTAACTTCAGGTAAGTTCATTTAATCTTGTCATTAGCTCATATCACCTGAACACTGGCGAAATAGTCCCAATGGACTGAAGCCATTCACTTTTTAAAAACTGAACTGAAGTGAATGTCCTCTTCATCGTTTCCTTATTACTAAGTGCTTAATTCGTTTAAAAAACCAATCGACAATATATGAAGTTGTTCCTTGTGACGGTGATAAATGCGTACACATATTAATCGACGAAGGCAAGGTAAAGTCATTAAATTTTGCCCAAAAACGAGACATTATTTCCGCGCCAAAACCAACGCCTGACTTGTGTATTTCTCAGAAAAGTGAGGCGCATAAGAGAACATTTTGTAGGGCTGTGAGTCCGAAAACTGAAGATTAGTTAGATATTGCGAAAACGTATCTTCCGGATTGCCTTATTTCAAAACCCTAGGCACGCCACTGCTGTAACTGGGTGATTCTAAGTTAAGAGGTAATACGTTGTATGGAGTGACGGCGCGGACTTTTTTTTTGTTTTTTACCTATTCGGTTGGGGGACAGGTCAGGGGAGAGACATTTTTCCTACATTAAAGCTGATTGTGACTAATTTACATAAATTTCTGTAATAATTTTGAGTGTCCATGTAGAAAACATTTAGTTTTATAAAATAAATATGTTATTATGAAGTTTTATCTTGAAAAAATATATTTTATTGTCAGTGCCGTCGAAAGTACCTCTTAGAATCACCCAACTCTTAAATTTCATGACACCTTGATAGACACATTTTTACTTTTTAGGCGGAGGAGGATGAAAATGACGCCGTGAAAACAATTTATTTAATTGAAAAATCATCATGCTCACTAGAGGCACAGCCAGACGAACAACCACCTACTGAAATAAATGTCCATGGAGAACAGGAAGAGAATTGCGTAAGTAGAGTTATAAAACTCGGAAACTCCTATTAATCATATCATATTTTAATAGTTAATTGTTTTACAAGGAGGCAAAGTTGTTGTTTAACCACACGTGCCAATATCTTGATACCCGGGCAAGCGAAAGATTCCAATATTGAACCGCAAGTGTAGCAAGTGGTTTGAAAAGTGGAATCTTGAGTAATGGCACTGTTTCAAGGCACGAAGGTTAAACAAATAAAATAATTCAGCACACCAACACTGAGAAAATACTAACTTTAAGACATAAAAGTAAATCAGATCCATCCAATTTACTAAACATGTATTATACAAAATCAGTATTTGAAGGTAATTTTTACCAGCCAGCTTAGGACATCAAGTTAAAATTTGTATGAAATTACTTTCTTATCACTTTTTGAAGCATCTAGACAGCCAATAGAATAGAATATACTTTATTTAACATCAAATTTGATAGATACAAGATAGATAGGTACATACAACACAAACTACTACTAGTTGGCGTGGTGAAAATGAAAATTTGTTTCCTCTAGGCTACTTAACTTTTCTAGCCATAATAGGGAACTTGCCTATACTAGTATACTGGCTATACTTAAAATAAAATATTTTATACTATGCACAAAATAAAGCTTCAGATGATTATAAGAAAATCATGGACGGTAGTTATTTTTATTTTAAACCTAATTTCTATTTTGTAAGTTGGATAAAAAGAAAGATAGAAGAAATATGTAAAGTAAATGAGTTGACTGTAATATTACTTAGACTCGTTTCCATATTAATAAATTTCATTCGATATTAGGATTACTGCCTATTGTTGAAAGATACAGTTAATTTAAGCTGGTAAATATTACCCACTTCTGTCTGTCTGTCCACACGGTCTGTCCACCTGTCTTATTTTCACGCTTTATCCGCTGCACCAATTTTGATATGGAGATAGTGGTAACCCCTAGAGAAGAGAAGAATGGCTTTTTCCCACCTTTTAACCAAATCAGTTACATAACTAAAACCTAGGCGGACAGTCTGTTACACTACTTGGTTATTAATTGCTTTTAACATAATTTAGAAGACATTTTAGGTAAACTTATTTTTTAATTACAGAAGTTGTATGAAACATTACTTAAATACAATGAAGGAAAAGGTCTTCTCCTACGCTACAAAGAAAAAGGCTTACTGGATAATGCTGCGAGGAGGAGACTTTGCAGCATTATTATAAATGATGAATTAAAAGATGATCCTCAAAAAACCATCACCAGCTCAAGATTATATCAGTTGGCGTTTGAAATTACTCAAATCTTCAAAAGGAAAGTTCCTCCGTGTATTTTATTCCGTTTGCTAGTTTTAGCCCACAACAAAAAATATCAGCTAAAGGAAAATTGCTTGATTGCTACCGACAACGCAGGAGGGAGTATATAAAATCGGGTATTATAAAAGGCAGAGAAAAACGCTGTGGTTCTACTTCGTCATCCTATAGTGAGCCAGAATCGCCACGAGCTAGCAGTAGCACTCAAGCTGCTGTCATGCAACTGCAAGATCACTTGGAATCTGATATAAATGAAAAACTGTTATGGCTGAAAAACTGTTGCGATCCCTGGGAAACTGTCGAAGACTACTGGACCATCACTGCCAAAACACGTTTGACCCGTTTACAGTCTAATGAATATACGATCCAACAATATTTTTCGGAGTTTAAACCACTTAACCAGCCAGGAGGTATATTCTTGGTATGTACCTAAACTATTTAACTGACCTTACTTATTGTTAGAAATCTCATTCAGGTCTCTTACGGTGCTCTTAAGTAGCTCCTACACGGGCGACACATTGCCAAGCAATTCGCATACCATTGCCGCGTTTGTTCAAGACGCACCAACTATGGAGCAATCGCGGCAATGGTATGCGAATTGCTTGGTAATGTGTCGCCCGTGTAAGAGCACCGTTATTCAATGATGTGATGCAACTGCTTTATGAAATGTCCTTCATTCATCAAACCCTGCCAATACTTCATTATTAGTAAAAGCTTCATAAAGAGTGCTTCTGTCTTACTAAATTTACATTATTTTATTGTTAGGTAACTCTAATTTATGTCATTCAACAATTGTTCACAGCTTTTAAAAGATTACGCACATCTGTACCCTGGTAATAACCAAACACTATCAGGAAATTGGCTTTTAATGAGACCAAAATTAATCAAGTTAGCCAAAAACCGCTCTGACGCGTTTTTGAAAGACATGTTAGCAGATATTGATCATGGTAAATATAACAAATATTTATATTTCTCTCTATCATAATTAATTCCTCTAATTTAACTACCACTTTGGCCAAGTCGGTAAGTGACCCTTCCAGCTAAGTTCATGGTCCTAGGTTCGAAAACCCATATCTAAGGCAGCGTTCCCACTTATATGCGTCGCGTGTCTCGGGGCGCGCAACGGACGTAAGGCGCGCCGCCAAGCGGCGCGGCGCGCGCCCCGCCGCCGCCACGCCACCTGGGGCGCGTCTTACGTCTTTCCTATACAAAATGTACTGAGGAGACGTTTTTGAATTACACTTAAGCGGCGTGGCGCGGACGCCCCTTGCGCGCCCCGAGACACGCGACGCATAAGTGGGAACGCTGCCTAAGGCCATTGATTTGTATGATGAGCATAATTATTTTCTATCGTTTTATTTTTATGAGTGTGTCTGAGTACCCGCTACACAAGCATTCTTGAGCTCACTGCTTAGTTATTTATTTATACGAGCATGTCTTGTAAGTATATATATATGTATATTATGTATAGGGTGGGCCCTGTCACTAAAGCAAAAAATTAAAATGTAGCCTATTATACTTTTTAAACTGGCCAATATTTGTTCAGCAACTTTTAACTTAACTAACTTTTATTTTGACTTTTATCACCATTGAAAGTTTTTACTAAGAGGTAATAAATAGTTATTTGTTATACAAGGGTGCAAAGTTGTATTTTAACGCGGAGTGTAGAATTGGAAAAAGAGCAAGTGAAAGGATTGTGTAGTTGAACCACGAGCGAAGCGAGTGGTTCGAAAATCGAATCCTGAACTTGGCGAGTTTTTCAAGACACGAGAAGTAAAACACATTTGCACCCGTGTTTAATACAAAACTTTTCCCCTCACTGTAGCAAGGAAAACACAACGCAAAAAACGCATTTTTCACTGCTTCCAGTAGATTGAAGCTAATATTTATATTGTATGAAATAAAATAAATTGGAGACTTCATAGTTTTTAAAAGTTGCTGAACAAATGTTGGTTAATGTTTAAGGAGTACAGCCTTTCGTTACCCACCCTATATGTATACCCGGTAGATTTTTAAGAGGGGGTCGAACGAAATCCTCGAAAAGTGCATTCGGCGTTTAACAAATGCTGCTCACATTTCTAAATTAAATGAAATAAAATAAATGTAGTTATTATCTTAAAGAGTGTGTCTACAACTTTTGACTATTCACAATCTCCAATTATTAACGGTGTAATAACTAAACCCACACAAAGTTGACCTAAAATGAGAAAAACGTATGTCGCCGTTTAGTAAACTTTGTTAAAAAAATTCAATACCTTAGTTATAACATTATGTGATTCTAAAAGCCAGATAAATGGACTACAAGTTTTGAGGTTTTTTATATTTTTCCTCTCAAAGGCAACAAAGAAATTTTACCATAAATTTAAACTATCGTAAAATTTCCATACATTCGCCATTTCTGTCAGAATTCTCCTTTCGATTAGATGCCGTGAGCGGCTCATCGGAGGCAGACGTGTCGCCGGTCGCTCCGCGTTGACAATTAAATTTGACAAATATTTTGACAGAAAATAGTGTAAGTACACGAAAAACCATACCAGTGTAAAACTGTGCTCAAAATAAATAGGGTAAATCAAATATGTCAGGTGGAGATCCAATCTCATTTAAAGTTTAAAGGTGCATGGCTTGTGCATAAAAAATAATTAAAAATATATCACATTATTAAAGAAAACAACGAACACAACCGAATGAGTATAAATGATTTCATTGTAGTTCGGTTAAATTGAAAAAAGTTTCATGTTTTCTTTTACTCATTGGAATACATTTTCATTACGCTGGTATTAACAGTACGTCATTTTAAAAATATGTATGACAGCACCTACGTCAAATTTTGTCAACCAGGTTGTATGTAAACAATTACAATTTAATTTATTTTTACATATTTAGATACTTATTAATCGATTCTTACTTAGAATAGAAGAAAGGGAAATGCGGGCGGGTATATAAGCACCTATTTATTAAATACAATATTCCGTATGTTGTGCTTCTGGTTCAAATTTATATATAAAAAAATGTTTCAATTTCATTAAAGATAACCCCGTGCATACCACGAACACGTAAGTAACCGTAAGATGATCGTTGTTTAGAAAGTTAACGCTCGTTTTGAATGGCACTGCTCCATCCAACTAGACCTGATGTTCATGGAACAGTCACCAGCATAAGTATGTATATGACTATGAACGGCCGTGACAACATGTCCGATTCTCTATAGGGGCCATAAGTATATTATGACGACATATTCCCGGCAAAAAATTGTGATGCTTCGTGACCGGCAAAAACATAGTCTCTCTTTCTAGCGTCTCGCCAACGTAGCGTCGGGCCAACTGTATGGAAAAAGACGCCGCGTCGCGTCGGCGCGGCTTAGCCATACAGTTGGCCCGACGCTACGATCGCGGGACGGTAGATGTGGAAGGGTCCTTATCCGTATAAATATCTGCACGGGAAGTATGGTCGCGCGATAGACGATAAAATAGCAGGCCGTCCCTATCGCACTATTTGTAAGTGCGGCCTGATATTTTATCGTCTATCGCGCGACCATGCTTCCCGTGCTGATCGGGTCGCTTAAAAATCTTTGTTTCCTTAGGTACCGGCCACATCAGAGCGTCGCGTGTCTCGGGGCGCGCAACGGACGTCCGCGCCACGCCACCTGAGTGTAATTCAAAAAACGTCTCCTCAGTACATTTTGTATAGGAAGGTCGTAAGGCGCGCCGCCACCGCCACGCCACCTGGGGCGCGTCTTACGTCCTTCCTATACAAAATGTACTGAGGAGACGTTTTTTGAATTACACTCAGGTGGCGTGGCGCCACAGACCAACCCCTATAGACATCTATTACAAGACGACTCGCGGTCGCCAGCCTTCCTAGTATTTGCACTGATATAAGCGCGGGCGCTCGCCGTGCCCGATCAGTATCGACCAAGTAACAGACCCGAAAGCAGCGCGTGTTTTTCGCACAAAAAAATTGGAAAAGGGTATTTTGATGCCTTAAAGATGTCCACCTGTAGTGTGAAATGGTGTGGAAAGGTAACAAGAAGCTCAAATTTAAAAACAGACGGCATTACATTCCACAAATAAGTCATATTTATAATTTATTCAGAGCCGGCATAGGTCAACTTACATTGGCCACTTACGCGTCAGTAGAGGGACAGTCATACTTCTGTCCCTTTTCATCTGGCGCGACTGCCCGCCGTCCTTGAAACGGCCAATCACAGCGCGCTTAACACATTCCCCACCCGCTCCTCGCACCCCAAACACTGGTGACTCGTATCGCGAACCAAATATACAAGACTGCCACTCTATAGGAGGTTCTCTGTGCGTGGCGCGGACGTCCGTTGCGCGCCCCGAGACACGCGACGCTCTGATGTGGCCGGTCACTTATAGAAATTTAAATTACACTCTCACTCCCATAATTATCTATCCGGCTAGAAATTATTAATATGTAATTAAAGTACAATAACAAGCCCTACCTTAGTTGCCTTAGAGCGGTAAATTGTATGAGGTGATTTGACATCTCATGAAACACGTGCAGTATTATCACAGTATAACAAAGAGTACTATCGTACAGTATGGCCACTCCCGCTCTCCGCTGAAAGTGCCGCCCACCCCCTCTCGGTTACCTCACAGTTACCGCCTGTCAAAAGCGCGAACAGTCGACCTGTCATATCTCACTCATACAAGCATGGTACGCGTTTACCCACACGAGCTTAGACTGTGTGCTAGGAACGCGCCTCTTTCATATATTTGATCGCCAGTGTCCGAGGTGTGGTATTATATTGTCATTGCATATGTCTGTCTCATCTGTTCTTAAACTATGACAACTAAACTTATAACAAATCTCAGAAGCCTTTTTACAAGCTTTTATTCAACTAGCCTTGTTAGTCTTAGTTTGGGTCAAAACGTAGAAGCTAAATTTGACCCACTTTCCGGTTTCCGATTGAGCTGAAATTTTGCACACATATGTAAATCACGTGACAATGCAATATTATGATATCATGGAGGTGATCTGATGATGGAGCAGAAAGGTGGTCAGAGGAACTCTGTTATAAAACGTCGTATCCCCATTGAGTAAGGGGTTTTTAGAAACATCCCGGAGAGCAATAGATGATTGTTGAAAGAAAGGTACAGTCGGCTAAGGTAAAGCTTGTGCCAAAAATGATTTTTTTGCAGAAAAACTTATTATAAATTGGGAGGTGTAATTTTTTATTAACTCTGCATTTCATTGAGAAGAAAAACCGGCCAAAAGCGCGTCGGGCCACGGTCATTGTTCCGTAGTTTTTGACATTTTACATATTGTTCGAATAGGGTTCCGGGGGTATATAATGCTATTATATTTTTTCACATATTCCTTCTATTTTCCGCAATAAAAAGTAGGAAAATAATATACTTAGGGGCATGAAAATGTCTGTCAAAGTTGGCATTCAAATTTATTGGATTATTTACTCATTGTAACTTCATTTTTGTGTGAAATTTTGCTCAGAATTTGTTCGTTATCCTTTTGAATGTAGTGTATACCTACACTTCTAAAGTTTATGTTTAACAGAAAATCATAAGACATATCTTCACTACTTTTAAAAAATCTCGTATCTCATGCTTCTCATCAAAGTTAAAACGCAGTAAGTCTATATGCATTCCATACACACTTACTATAATTTTCTTTTCATTGACAGACCTTGTACTATTAATGTATTCTGTGGACAGACGAAGATACAAGTTTTTTTAAAAGTACTGACGATATTTTACTTTTTATAATGGTTTTCATGAAGAAAGCGATGCAACTGTGTTGGGAAACTTACGGGATGAATAAATATCCGCGGCCTGAGGGGTGAATAGGATCAGGAATGGGGGGAATCGGGTAGCAAAGGGGGTGAATAGGTTTACGAAGGAGGTGATTAGGGTCGGAAGAGGGGTGAATTGGGATGTGTGGTCAATGGTTGTCAAATTGTATAAAATATATATAACTTACCTAAAGTGATGTTTTTATGAATGACCTCTCTGTATATGGACGCAATTTATACGTCAGTGTATTGTTTCGTAGTTAGACTAGATACAAGAAATTAATATTTAGAAATGTTAATTATACTTCTGTCAACCTCCACATTTCACTCATGGTTGCTATAAAATAAATGGATTACTTTAAAATAAAAATCATAAGTATGAAACTATACAACTAGGGAAGAAATAAAATTATTTTATTGAATAATTTTTGATTTGTTCTTTTTCAAGTTTATATAAATATAATAAATTCTCAATTCGCTCAAAGGTTAGAAGAGACACCTTATAGGGATAAGTTTACCTTTGTACACCATAACTATACTGTATTTATATGTCCTAACTTGTCTTATGTACAATAAAGTGCGCACATACATACATACATACATAAATTGAAATAGATATCATACACGAAAGAAAAAAAACGACAAGGCCCACTGGTGGCCGAGCCGGGAATCGAACCCGGGTCTTCAGCTTACGCAGCTAACGTCATTAGAACTAGGCCACCCGCCCGCCGTGTGGTACCCAACGAAATTTCTCTAGTGTGTGTTATCTCTGATAGGCACATTTTGACCACCTTGTATATGAATCTTTAAGGCCCATTTGCACCAACCACTTAACTCAGGGTTAGTGGGCTGTCAACTGTCAAATTCCATGTAAAATGGTGGGTTAACCCTCAGGTTAATCCTCCATCTTCGTTGGTGCAAGTGGCACTTAGAGGATTACGGTATAGCGAGAGACATGGCGGGTTCGATTCCCGGCTCAGCCACCAGGGGGCCTTGTCGTTACTTTCGTGCGTGATATCTATTTCAATGCATAAGCATGAAAACGGTTATGACTTTGTTTTCAAGTGAGTAATTTTTACTGATAAACTTTTTTTTGGCATTAATTTTGTAAGGTATGCTCCCAGCCGAAGATCAGCGCTAATGAAGAGGCACCAAAAACAACACGTCCGTTCCATACAAGATTTATTAGCAGAGAGCGAAAATATAAACCTACCCACAATCAGTCGGCGCCTAATTACTAAACTACCCACATATGTCACAAATTTATTTCAAAAAACTTAAGTCATTAAGTATCAGTTTGCCGTTAATATGTGTGGGGTTTGAAATTGGACCAGAAGTGATGTTAAAAAAAAACTATACATTTATAGCCTTTTGAATTTTGGAAGTCGGTTGAAAAATCCGGCCAAATGAGAATCTTTTTTCGCATAATTGTAAAACTAAATTATCTTTACTAGTGACCTCCAAAATACTAAATGAAATGACATCTATTGCGACTTAAGTAGTTTGCATAAATTAGTAACCCAATTCACCTAGAGACGGCGCTGCGCTTTGGGCCACTTAGTACATCGTTTTTCTGACGATTTTGGGTTCATGGGGTCGGAACGGGTATGAACTACAGTTATTTGTGGTGAATAGGGCTAAAACCGACATTTGAACGTCGCTAGCACTTTTATTATATGTGCCATGCTAATTTTTTACACAAAAAATCTTCCAGCGGTGTTAACTTCGGTTTGTCTTTGAAAATATGTCGTTTTATTTAGTAATTTTCGCTCATCCTAACGTTGGCGTGAATAGGGAAAAGTGCTAGGGTTGACTCTTTTGGACTACGAACAAAACCTGACCTGGCACGGGCATAATTATATTTATTTTACCAAAAAAATAAGGAACTAATTATGTTATGAGTAGTCGGTTATGTATTAATAAAATAAATTTATCGAAATCTAGACACATGATAACCTTAAAACCAACCTTTATAGTGAACAAAGTATGGTCGTAAGCAGTGCGGATAACATGTCAAAATATAAGCATAGTTTGTTGCTATTTTTTATGTTTAAATAACTTCTAAACTAACGTAGTGGGTATTCAAGTAAAAGGTTCACAGTGAATATTAGCTTGCCAGAAATGTGTTTCTGTTTAGCCATACCATTGTGAGTATTGAGTTTTGTATCATAAAGTCAAACTAGGCATTTATTACTAATGATTTACTCGGTGGGGTGTCATTGATCACTTGCATGGGGTAACATTGACCATAATGACACATAGTTGATTATTGTCTGATTATGTCACGGTACTTGTTGAGGCTGATAATTTGATCTCTTCGTGTGATAAATATTGAAACTAATTTTTGAAATTGAAACAAGCTTCTACATTTAATGGGTAAAAATACCCATTAAATGTAGAAGCTAGAGAAATTTAAATTCCCAAATTGGTCAATGTAACCCCAGTTTACGGTAGACACCGTGAACCTATTCTAATAATTATCTTTTTATTTGAAAGAAAAATCGTTACGATACTAAAATATGCAATCTAAGATGAAAATTCTCTTCATATATAACTTTACAAACTTAGTTCAAATTTTTTTTTCAAGTTCAAAATAATTTTCCTAGAAAGTCTTTATAAAGTCCTGCTTTTGAGATTTTTTTCATACTTGAGAAAACATCCCTTATTGCCTGAAATATGGCAGTGATATTGACATTGACTTTTTCGTATTTTGATCGTATTTTGACTGCACTGTTGTATTTTTTGCCATGCTAATTTGAACCTTATCTCTGAGCGATGGTTTTTAATTTTCAGTCACGTCATAGATGTTTATGACATAACATCTAGGTATTTAGCCATTTAAAAGAAACTACATGGGGCTAAGACGTGGCGACTGCAACTGCTACAGGGCCTAAGCCATGATTTAAAATTATATTGTGATTTTTATATGTATTTGTGTTTTATTTAATACCAAGTATGAGTTTCAACATTTTCAACTCAAGAAACTGAAATTAAGAGAAGAGACTCGGAAATTGGGTAAGATCAAGAGTCTGATGCAAATGGCGATGGCGGTATTGGATAAGATAAGATATGCGTCGATATTCCCTGTCTTTCTTTGTGTCTCTGACTTGACTGCTGCTAGCTGTACTCTATTCATTAGGTTTTTATTTTATACACATACTTTATTTTTGTGTCAAACTAAATGGTAAAAAAACCTAACGACCAAAAAGAATAAAGAAAATATCTGATAGTCTTTAATACAACCAGCATATACGTAATGCACAGCACAGGCCTCTGAAGACCTGCAGGGCAATCATAGTCGCGCGATAAATGATAAAACACCGGACCGTCCCTATTGCACTTACAAATAGTGCGATAGGGCTGAATGTTTTATCATTTATCACGCGACCATAATTGTACTGCCTGGAGGTGTCGGCCTTCACACATGACTTTGAATAATGTTTGCGGGGATAGACAGGCTGACGATTTTTAATCTAAGTATAGAAAAGTAACGCAAAATTAAGTGCAATCAACTGAGTAAGGAACGTTATCTACATATTTAGGTAAATTTTAAGTCGCATGAGACATGAACAGAGAAGGAAAGCTAGATGATGCGTATTTTTTCTGTCTTCTTGTATGCTACCTTTTTTACAGTTTTAATTTCTCAAAGGAGGTCAGTAGTTGACTACAAACTCAAAATAACACTCTTGAAAAAAATTAAGGGTCACTGACCTTTCACAGTAAATTGAGGTAGTGTGAGTGAAGGATGTTTGTGTGTGTAATGGGGTAATTTGACAGATTCTGAAAATTCTCCCTGCTCTACCCCCTCTTAAGACGTATTCCTGATCACATCTTTTTCTAAATTCGATCTGAAATGTTTCTATTGTTGATATTTAATGTTATGTTTAAAATATAATATTTAATATTTTAACTTACTAAACAATAAAAAATCTTGTTTTAGAGATAACTAACATTGATATTATATTATATTATGTATACACCTATCCTCCTGAGTCCAGAAAGCGATTGGTTTGTTTTTAAAATTAGAACCTTTTGTTACATAATAAAAGTTCAAAATGGATTTCGAAATATGCACAAAAATGTATACAAGAGGACTGAGGACGCTACATATTAAATTGAATGTTTCAGAACAGCGTGAAGAAGTCATGGACCTGGCAGCATTGATGGCGATCCCGTTTCTGATGACTACTTCGAACGTAGGCAAGAGTAAGAATAAAACCAAGCCAAAACGTCTTTGGCGGCCGTCTAAGCAGGAGGTGTTGGAGGGATTTATCATCCATGTGAAATGTGCGGCGCACATAGAAGACACCATCGCACGTAGAGCGGAAAAACTGCGCGAAATGGAATTAACGTTACAGCCGTCTATAGTAATTGTAGGACCTTCTATCAAGGAAATATCAGGCAGGTACATAATTGTAAATAATGTTCGTTACGAAGTGACATCGATCATAAATGCAGTTGATGCGTGTTTTAAAATAATATTTGTTCTTAACGCACAATATCCTGCGGAGTCTAATAACGTTTGGCAATTTATCCAAACCGCACTTTACCAAATAAAAACAAAATATGACAAAATTTACACGACAGTGAACACACTTATGACAGATTTAAATATTCAACAAGGAGAGTGAGTTAAACTAATTGATTTGTTACCTTTGTACCCAATAATTAGATTACCTAGGTCCTGAAAAAATGCCTAAGTGTTTTTTATGCTTCAAGATTTGTGATTGTATAAAAGAATTATTTAAACATTTTTCCTTAATGCATGGAACACATAATTTTTCATTATATCCTTGTGTAGAAGATGGCTGTAATCGAACTTTTCACTTAAAAAATACTTATAAGAAACATATAACACGCGATCATATTAATATGCAGAGTGATACTTGTAATGCTTCTACTGACCAAATATCAAATATTGTTATCCCTTGCTCGTCAGAAAGACATCGGCCTTCTAATATTGCAAATCCACATTCAAATAATTATACATTGCCAATGTTTTTATCATCGCTGTATGCAAACCCATTAATACCTAAAACGGCAGTTCAAGATGTAGTAGATGGAATGAACATGTACTTATGCGATACTTTATCCAGTAATTTAGAAAATATTTTTAGAGAAGTAACAACATCCCCAGAACAAGATAAAAAAATTATGTCTTTGAAACAGAAGGTTTTGTCTGCTGTTCAATCTCCTATTAAGTCACTCGATACTGAATATAAACGTCTGGAATATTTAAAAGGAGAAGGAACTTACATACCCCCGAAAGAAATAGTTATCGGGCAAACAATGTGTAGTGTTAAAAAGCGTGGTGTAGTAACATATGCCCCAATGGAATGTAAAGAGCAATTGATTCCTCTTAGACTTGTTTTGCAAAAATATTTTTCACTCGACAATGTTATGGCAGAAACTCTCGATTACGTTAACAATTTATTACTAGACAATAGCCTTATTAGAAACATTATACAGGGGAGCTCTTGGGCAAAAGTTAAAGCGAAATACAAGGATAGGTTAGTATTTCCATTGTTCCTATTTTTTGATGATTACGAAAGCGGGAATGTTCTTGGTAGTCATTCGGGTATCCATAAATTAGGAGCTGTGTATGTATCTGTTGGTTGTATTCCTCCATATCGCGCTTCTACTTTAACAAATATCTTTCTAGCTCTTTTATTTCATTCATCTGATAGAACAACCTTTGGAAACAATGTAATATTTCATCCATTAATAGAAGAACTAAATTTTTTATCTGAACTCGGAGTTGATATAGATGTACCGTGTTTTCATGGTAAGCTTTACTTTTCTTTAGCTCTAATAATTGGCGACAACCTGGGGATTCATTCCATCCTAGGATTTAATGAAACATTTTCATCTAATCACCCTTGTCGAATTTGTAATGTCTCCAAAGAGGAATTGAAAACACAATGTTTCGAAAATGAACAAATATTGCGAAATGCTGAAAACTACAACGAACAATTGCTGAAAAAATGCCCTGCTAGCACAGGCCTGAAAGAAAAGTGTGTTTGGTTGACCGTAAATGATTTTAGTTTGTTTGATAACGTAGGTGTAGATATCATGCATGATATTCTGGAAGGTGTAGCTAAATATGTTATGTCTTTTCTCTTGATAAAATATATCCGTGACTTAAAGTATTTCTCATTACATGTTTTAAATTCTAGAATTAATCATTTTGATTATGGTCCTGATGCTGGAAGCAAACCCTGTCTTTTGACTATGGAACATATTTTGAAGGGCAATATTAGACTCTCGGCTTCCGAAATGTTAACTTTTCTTCGATATTTCGGTCTACTAATAGGAGATTTTGTTCCTTCTGATGACTGTTATTGGATAATATATATTACTTTGAGGAAAATACTAGATTTGATAATGTCTTATAAGATTGATAAAGGTACTTGTGACCTGTTAAAGGTTTTGATTTCTGAACTAAATGAACTTTATATATCATTATCTGGGGAAAAACTTAAACCTAAATTTCATTTTATGGTTCACTATCCATCAATGTTGTTAAAATTTGGACCACTAGTAAATTTTTGGAGCATGCGGTATGAGGCTAAACATAGGGTATCTAAAATTGCTGCACGTGCGTCTTTTAACCGTCGTAATATAACATTAACACTGGCCAATAAACATCAATTACAATTGAATAATATGTTTTTAAAAGGGACTTTAGATGCGCTTTTCTCTGTAGGTCCGTCTAAACAAATAACGGTACAAAAACGCAAAGAAGTAATACTTCAATTACATTTCAATGAGAATATTTCTCTCAGTTCTGTAAAGTGGGTGAAAGTTAAAGGCACACATTACACGCCCGGAGCAATTCTCGTTCAAAATGTAGGAGATCTAGGTGATTTTACATTTGCGATGATCAAAAATATTTTTATTTATAACAATGATCGCATCATCTTTGAATGTGTACTTGTAACAACAATTGATTTTGATTTTCACTTGCATTGCTTCGAAGTGGAAATTCCAGAAACTGAATCAAATATATTTGTGTTCCAGGATTCATTGTTATCTTATATTCCAAATCATATTAATTTAGCTTCAAATGGTAAAAGATATGTTACACAAAGAGGGCATTTGTAATAATAATTGTAACTTGGGATGGCTACCACGAATACCCCCGCCCCTTATTAAATATAATGTTTTTTTATATTAATGTTAAGTACGTCTATAGTGGCGAGAATGGAAATGTAATGTAATGATTACCCAGTTCAATCTTTTAATACGTACTTTTGTGAACCTACTCTCTCCTGTGTTGTCGTTGTTAATGATGATAATATTTGTTGTGAACTAACTGGTTACCATTATTAATGTAGTAGTGTTAGTAGTGACAGCACAGATTTTTTTATGTATTACCACTGATAAGTACTGAAGTTATTTTAGGATAGCGGGTGTAAATGGAGATGCGGTATACGTCAGGAGATAGTGCTACAAATGTGAGCCAGAATTAGAACAATGTACTCAAGACGCTACAGGAGGGGTCAATTCTCCATACAAACGCTCTCGACTATTTCCTCCCTAGTTTTTGAAGATACAGCAATTATTTTTTTCAACACAGATTATTATAATTTTTATCTGTGTCGGACAGATTTGTTTTTTTTTTGATATTCTTATTTTTAAAAACGCTAGAGCCCATCAAAAATTTCCAAAAATGGCGTTATTGATTATGGCGTAAAAAAAGGTGTGGTATTCAAAATTGGTGACAATTTGCCAAAAAAAACTAAACCGACCATTGTTATTCAGATTCTCAAATTTCGTTACGAGTGATTAAGTTTTGAAGAAGGAAACAGTCGAGAGCGGAACCTTGATTTTAAAGATTTTTTTCGGAATATCTTAACTTTTCGTTCTTAATGGACAATTTTTTCGATAAATCTAGTTAATAAGCTTGATACTCTGCAGCCGGACCACCTCGCTTTATTGTGCTCAGATCACAATGGTGGAATGTACCTCTTGTGCCTTGTTGGAAATTACATGTAGCTCTGTAATTTTACAGAAATATGTGTTTAAAAGGGGTCCGGCTGCGGAGTATACTCCCCAGCCGGACCACGTCTGTATCCGCTGATGTCACTGACTTCAAGATATAATTTAAGTAACTATCAAAAACTGTACCTGTTATAGTATGAATTTTCTGAGATGAACTTTTCGCTTTTGCAGTAATCTGTTAAACAAAGGCATTTCTTTCTATTATTCACGGCGGCCAGCTCCCGTTTCCACAGCACGTGCTAAAGTCTCAGTGTAGTTAAAAAGCAACTATCATGATAGCAATAGGGTTCAAATTTATTAAACAGTTTGCAGTATGCAGGTAACTTGTTTTGAAGATGACAAAACGTGTTATCTCCGAAAGGGCTTTTTATGGATTTGAACCTTATTACTATCATGATAGTTGCGTTTTAACTACACTGAGACTATAGCACGTGCCGTTTAAACGGGAGCTAGCCGCCGTGAATAATAGAAACAAAGGCCTTTGTTTAACAGATTACGGCAAAAGCGTAAAGTTCAACTCAGAAAATTCATAGTATATCTTTGAATAAGTTATTTATTATATTTCTATTAAAAGTGGCCTTATAAATTACTTTTCACAGATTTCGATTTTTAGTTATCGCCGTTAGTACGCGAGTAGCCGGACCCCTTTTAAACACATATTTCTGTCCAACTACAGAGGTACATGTAATTTCCGACTAGGTACAAGAGGTTACATCAGGGGTACATTTCATCACCATTGTGATCTGAGCACAATAAAGCGAGGTAGTCCGGCTGCAGAGTATTACGCGTTAATAACACTAGTATATTAAACTAGAATTCCCAAATTGAAAGGAGGGCCCCTTTCCATTTTAGAATTTCGCTCCTGTAGCGTCTTTAGAAAGAAATGATGCTCGCCGCCCTGACGTTAGGTCCGCAGGTACATTTACAGTTCAAGCTAATAGCTGCTACTCAGGGTCAAAGTACATGTACATGAGTTAAATACATGTGCTTCATATATTATATTAAGCTCAATCGAATTTAGAGAGTGGTTAGAGACTGATATGGAATTAAATAAGCTTAAATATACATGCCTTGTAAATATTAACCTCGGGCAGTACTTTGACCCTTGGCAGCCATTAGCAAATGCACCTGCGGACCTGCCATCAGGACGGCGGGCGTCATTTCTTTCTAAAATATCTCTGGAATAAATAGAGCACATTGTTTCAATTCTGGCGTCATTTGTTTCTAAAATATGTATGGAGTATACAAAGCACATCCGCAGCTCCATTTGTAAATTGTACATGACTGTATTGGGAACAGATGGGAAGAACGTACCCAGAACAGTTTCCCTTAAGAAGGGTAGAAATAGAACTATAATTGTTTTGACTGAGGATTGTCTTCCCAAGCATCCTCAGTCAAAATAATTAGCTGATACTTTTGGATTATACCTAAATATAGGTAGTAAAAAAAATGTTGTACTGTCATCATTTTATTACATTTCAGAAATACAGCAATTATTGGAATAAAACTGTACCATTCAAAGGAAGAGTTTTACTACGCTACCTACCTAAAATTTGAATATTCGTATCAAGACGCTTTATGTTAATTATTTATGAAAATAATGGAATTTAACTATTGTTGCTTTTAATATAAGTAACACCAATTCAAGTAAAAACCCGTCGTAATATGAATATTATCAAATTAAGTCAACTATTACATAAATACTATATGGTAATTCCACTATATTTTGTTAAACGTTCGATCAAATAGCTACCCATCCGGCAATTAACTTAGTACAAAAAGGCGCGATATCAATGAATCCGCCCTTAAATTAATCAACCAGAGTATAGTGGAATCACATTGTATTGAAATGAATTGTAAAAATACCTTTTAGTAGTCTTACCTGATCTTTTATTACGATTTAGTTTAGGAACTAAACAGAATTGCTTCAGGACGGAGCTACATTCGTCGCATGATAGCAAATAAATGTTAGTCCTAAACTGAATTGTAATACGAGATCTGGCCTTTTAATCAAAATGAATTGTAAAAATACCTTTTCAGTAGCCTTACCTGACCCTCTAGCACAACTTGCCTTGTCGCACGCGAGTCCATGCATCAAGCGCGACTTCAAGTATGGACTCGCTCGCGACAAGGCAAGTTGTGCTAGAGGGTCAGGTAAGGCTACTGAAAAGGTATTTTTACAATTCATTTTGATTATAAATTACTAAATTGGTCAAGCTACTTGTAGCTAAACAGTTTTGTTACTAGTTACCAGACCAGGAAAGGTATTTTTACAATTAAGTTTGATTATAAATTACTAAATTGGTCAAGCTACTTGTAGCTAAACAGTTTTGTTACTAGTTACCAGACCAGGAGATATTTTTTACAATTCAGTTTGATTATAAATTACTAAATTGGTCGAGCTACTTGCAGCTAAACAGTTTTGTTACCAGTTACCAGACCAGGAAAGGTATTTTTACAAATCAGTTTGATTATAAATTACTAAATTGGTCAAGTAACTTGTAGCTAAACAGTTTTGTTACTAGTTGCCAGACCAGAAAAGGTATTTTTACAATTCAGTTTGATTGTAAATTGCTAAATTGGTCGAGTTACTTGTTGCTAAACAGTTTTGTTGTAAATCACAAAATATTATAATTATTACTAGACTAATACCACTGTTATAAGTAGAACATACAATTCAAAATAGTAACATAAAGGGTTAAGTTGTTAATATCTCAACACAAATAACAAAACACGGTTTGGTAATGGGTAACACGTAGTTCGCAAGTCACAATTTTTTGGTAAGCAGTAACCTAAAATTTGGTTACAGTTATGCAAACATTTCTTTCAGTGTAAGTAGTATAAATCGCCGTTTTGCCTTTGTAGTGAACTGGAAAAGTACTGATGTAGACTTTACATCAAACATTATTATCGTTCAAAGCCTTGTTATATAAAAAAAGTTAGAGTATTTGAGACAAAAACTAAACCAGTTTCGTCAATCGATTGATCAATCTTTGCATTTGATGGTCCAAGGTTAAAGACACAGTATTTTACTTCGACGGCCGTTGACATTGTAAAAACATTCGAGCCGAATTTAACAGTACTCTTAGTACTATCAACATACTTTGACCTTTCACGAACCTTAACTCTTTTCAATAAGGTGTACGAAATCTTCAATTAAGTGTGGATATAGTTTGATGGATCGCCTGCCACGATATACACCACATTCTTTTGTATCGTATCGTAGTTTCGGAAAGTTAATATTTATAATGGGTAAACCAGATTATTTTTATTGACAAGCGAAATGATCGAAAGCTCCGAGTTAATTATTGGAATCGATTTCGGTAGTTGTTTAGAAGATAACAACGTGAGTTAAAATCTAGTTTACAGAGTTTTAAATGGTTTATTCAATTATGTAGATGAAAAAATAAGGTCAATGTCAATAGAGATACGGGGTGAAATTTGAGACGTGAAAGAAACTATAAGAAGTGACGAAGAAACTAACATTAACACAAATATATGCACAAAACCCATTAAGTGTGATTAGTTTCTGAAATTCTGACTTATTTTTAATCCCTTATTAAGAAAGACAACATTGTTTTGCCACGTTATCAATGTCATTATTATGATAATAATTGGGAATTTTATATATAATATACTTCTTGCGATGTTTATATGTATATGTATATGTATATTATGTATGTATTGATATATTTATATATTGGTTAGGTACATATTTTGTATTTTATTTATGTACTCTAGTAAGTAATTTATTTTATAGTGTCATTTTGTATTTATGTAGTTTATATAATTGTTAGCAATATTTTGGATTACTTTTGACCTTTATTGTACTCCTGTAAGTTTGTCTATCTTACGTACTGGAACGATCCTCTCATCTTTTCCAAGGTTAGCTGGAAGAGATCCCTTATAGGGATAAGCTCGCATTTGTATCTCTATTCCTACAAATTGTATATAAACTGTTGTACACAATAAAGTGATTACTACTACTACTAATATTTGCCTATAATAAATTAATAATCTTCATAAAGAAACGCACAGAATGAAACATTGCATTGCATACAAATGACAGTAAAAGAGATAGAAAAGGTGATTTCCGATTACGTCTCCGATGTCACCCTGTAGATCGTATCAGGTAGAATATTTCAGGCAGCGGTTTCACTTTATCTAGAACAGATAGAAAGAGACGGCATGTACTCGGCTCGCATGCGCTAACGCATAGATCGATAGTGATCATTAGTTAGCTCGAGTCGTTGACACTATCGTAAGTAATAAATTGAGCGGCCGATGTACAGGGGGTTCAACATAGATATATATTGTTGAAAACGAACCGCTACCGCGTAACCATGACCATTACGAAGTACATATATAGAGAGATTAAAAGATCTAGCTTTTATAAGAACATAAAGAATACTCATTAGTAATAATGTAACTAAGTTTATGAATTTCATGATGCGGATAAAAGTAAGTATACAATTAGAATCATACATACTACATAAGAAACAGAAACGGCCCTAAATTGACACCCTGTGGAACTCCAGACAATGTAGGTTTGATTAGAAAGTATAGTAGGTGTAGCAATGAATATTTTTGTGTAATTAATTGAAGATAACAAATCGGAAAAGAAAAATATGTGGATGATACTTTGCTAATTCATGAAGATAACCTACTTGCGCTTTCTACTGGGCCTGAATTATCCGTATAATCTATAAGTACTTACTATAATCCTGCTATAAAGAGCTATAGGTACGACTATATGAATATGAACGAGTCACACATAAATTCACTCACAGCGATTAGGGAGTCATTGTTGACGTTACACAGCTCAAAGGGCTTACAGTTACTGTGGCCAACTTTGACGAGAGATTATGAGATTAACAGACATAACGACGGAGCTAAAGGGTGAGAGAAACTCACATGGTAAGCCCATTAGTATTAACGTTCTAAATTCATGACGCGGATAAAGATGAATATGCGAAATATACATGAGAAAAAGGGTAATTAAATATGACAGATTGTTATAATAAAGACAAGTAAACCATTAATGTTACAGTATTTCTGTTCAGGGTCGTGAAGAACAAGGACATTTATATCTTATTCTTTTTCTCGGGCAAGACAAACACGTTACTATTGGGATTTCCTACAAGTGTTACTTTTATTCTAGTGTTTGCCCCAATAACCTTACTAAAAAGCAAATGTTTTTGTAGCCTCAGCCACAAATACGATCTCAGTTTACTGCAAATTTAGTATAAGCGAGAATAGGTACTACACCTTTTTTTGTACTCTCAAATGTATCACGAGATTCACGAGCTATCCTTAAGTTACTTACACTAGTGACACTGTTGCGTAATCCCTGTGAAATTCCCCGTTAAACGGTAAAGTTTATGTGGTACGTAAATAGTGTATACTTTTAAACGAGCAATTCTTGTATATTTATTTATTTATTTATTTATATATATATTTATTTACACTGACGATCTCGGAAATCGCTCTAACGATTTCGCAGAAATTTGTTATGTGGGGTTTTTGGGGGTGAAAAATCGGTCTAACTTATCCTTAGGTCCCGGAAAACGCGAATTTTCGAGTTTTCATGCGTTTTTCTTCGCGCGCCATCTCGTGTGCAGTAGTTGTACTGTTAAGACAGAATTCTTTCGGTTGATGTAAGTACTATTTATTGCAAACACTAGATGGCGACACAGGTCAAGGCTAAAACGAATAGAAAAATACACTATTTGAGTTTTTGTGGCGAAATGCGCGCCATCTCGTGTGGAGTAGTTGTGTTGTTAAGGCTGAGAATTCTTTCGCTCGATGTAGGTACTATTCATTTTTGAACTAGATGGCGACACATGTCAGGGATACGAAACAGAACCGAGCGAAGCTCGGTTGCCCAGATATTAGTGTATTAAAGTAAGTACCAAATAACTAGACGCTTTCATCATAACGCAACACTTACTCAGGTGTGTTGCACGAAATGTGAAATCCGGACGAGCTTAAACTCATAGTTGATTTATTTTAAAAGGTATCTTCCCTCTTTACTCAAGATAAATAAAATAGTGCTATACTCATTGGAATTTGTACCCATTTGCATATTGCTTTATGACTAATAAAAGTGACACGTGGAGCTATAATGTGTATATTGTTCATAGAAAAGGCTAATCAAAACATAAATAGGTCGTGTATGGTAATAATCAGATGACTTTTTGTAACTTCTATAACTTCCAATATTGTTTTATTGTCGTTAAGATTTTAACGAGATCCTCTGGATGGTTTTTTAGGCCTCATTGATGCCAAATATACAAATTTGGCTTATTTACAACACAACATGTTAGTTACCTACCAAAAATCTATTTATAATAATTTCATGAATTTCACCTAAGTACAAGAATTTGTTGACAAATCAAGTTCATCAAACCTGCGTGACTAACAAATATGTAACTGAATATTGTAATTTCAATTTTACAATTTTAATCCTAATAATGCATTCCTATTCATCTACACTTAAATTATGAAAATCAATGCAAGTATAAAATACAATTTCACCTACCTTGACATTCTAGATACCATGCAGGTTAATGACCCGTAAACATTGAAAATAATTACAGAGCACACACTGATACAGCTAATGAAGAAAAACTTTCCAAACATGCAGTTAACCATATGCTTCAAGAACAAAGGGTACAATTAAATCAAAGCGAGAGAGATAGCGATGACAGAGGCGTAAATGGTGTTGAGATTACAAAGAGCCCGGATAAGGCATGCACCAAACTGGGAACCTTGACTAATCGGACCGAGAGAGGAAGACGGCAAAAAGAAAAAAGTCGGAAACTTTCTAGCGAACATTGTTTACGCGGAGTTATTCTTGTTGGTCAAGTTGGTGAAGGCAGTTTGGAAGTTCGGTGTAAATCGTGACTTACAAAGTTTTGCAGTTAACTAAAAGTTAATAATTTCGGCTACGTTGCAGTAGAAACTTATTTAATTGGATTAAGTTGACGATTTGTCGTAGTTATGATGTGATCCTTGGCTATTATTATCATTATTATCACCTAACAACTTGATGAATGATTTCTCAGTGTTCATTTAGTTGTGTCTTGTGTGTTCAAATTCAAAGCTAGTATTTTCAGCTTTATAGTTGTCTCATTCTTGTCTTCACTTCATAATCACCTGTTTGTTTGATTTGTAAATTGGACTTAACTGACGCATCAACATCAAGAAAATTACATCCGTCCAAGCAAGTTCGTATAATCTTTTAATAAGATCCCGCATCGTTCAAGTAAACCGTAGCTCTTAAGAGAGTTGTTTAAGCCTGGCTAGATGCCAGACGTGTCATTCCTATCACGCCTAGTTGAAGGCTCCGGGAAACCAGTATGAAGACTGATTTTTAGATTACTTGTAGTTGATACGGATTTATAGGTCACGTTATAATGGTCCTTTCAGAAGTTACGGAAGCAAAGTGAGTAAAACGACTAGGACGTTAATCGCAGGGCCACCTGCGACTCGGATGAATCCCCAAGATTTAGATACCACTGTCTGTATTGATAATTTGTAGGGACCACAGCCTCAAGTAGATGGGATATTTATTCGTAGGATTAAATGTAAATTTTGATCAAAAATAAAAGAAAGGTATTAAATGGTTATTTGTGTCTAAAATCAATTTGTTTTGTAGCTTGGGAAGCTTTTCTAAAAGCATACTGCGATATAATTGATAAGGATGACCTTTTTAGGGTTCCGTAGTCAACTAGGAACCCTTATAGTTTCGCCATGTCTGTCTGTCCGTCCGTCCGTCCGTCCGTCCGTCCGTCCGTCCGCGGATAATCTCAGTAACCGTTAGCACTAGAAAGCTGAAATTTGGTACCAATATGTAATATCAATCACGCCAACAAAGTGCAAAAATAAAAAATGGGAAATTTTTTTTTATTAGGGTACCCCCCTACATGCAAAGTGGGGGCTGATATTTTTTTTCATTCCAACCCCAACGTGTGATATATTGTTGGATAGGTATTTAAAAATGAATAAGGGTTTACTAAAATCATTTTTTGATAATGTTAATACTTTCGGAAATAATCGCTCTTAAAGGAAAAAAAAGTGTGTCCCATCCCCCTAACTTTTGAACCATATGTTTAAAAAATATGAAAAAAATCACCAAAGTAGAACTTTGTAAAGACTTTCTAGGAAAATTGTTTTGAACTTGATAGGTTCAGTAGTTTTTGAGAAAAATACGAAAAACTACGGAACCCTACACTGAGCGTGGCCCGACACGCTCTTGGCCGGTTTTTATTACTGCAACCAGTGAATTATGGACATAAGAAAGTAACCCCACGGTCAAACGCTTTATCCAAAAAAATAAAAATGTTAACGACCCTAAAAACTTTTTAACTCGCCCCAACAAAGTAAACAAATAGAGGAAATTAAAAAAGTCACAGCTGTGACTCGACTCAATCCTGAAACTAATTTATTCCGGGCAAACAGGATAACAAAAACGGCGCGAAGCTGTGAGAAAGTTTTGTAAATTAAGAAAATGATCCGGATATGGATAGTAATGGTAGTATTGTACGAAGATTGTGTTATAAACTTATAACAATGAGACTTGATTATTAAAAAGATGAATTTCCAATAATTTGAAAATGTTTAATGCATTTTATTGTAAAGGTATTAAACATAGTAGCAAGTAGTTTTTTTTTATTCTAATGTATTTTACACTGGTAAGAAATTTGAATGCCCCAGACCTACGAATCGGTGTGCGATGTCTCCGAATCTTCACATAAAGTACGAAAGTCACGGTAACCAGGTCACCATACTCACCATTGATTCAATGAAATCAACTCCCAGCAATCGGAAATATTTAATTAACTTCTGTCATTCGTTGTAAATCCCTATTCCCATTCAGATTGAAAATCAAAATTCTTCCAAAGAATAGAAGATTAACGACATGTCACCGTCCCTCGTCATGGAAGCACGAGTCATGCGATATAATAGCAATGCTGTAACGATACGGCGAAGTAAATTACCGACGGCAAATTAACTGGATGTAACTGTGGTAATGTGAGTTTTAATTAATGTTGTGGTATAAATAAAGGCGTTATGTAAGTTATGTTGTTTGAATATTGATTAATATTGTAAATTACCCTATTACTATTCTTTAATAGGGTTCGGCTACCGTAAAGGCATTATTTATCCGGAAATTACTTCGTCGTTTTAATTAGCAGAATTTTCATATGGTTTTTTATAATTTGGGTAAATGTCTATCCAAACTTCCAAAGCTACACCAACCATATTTGCTCTATTTTATTGATGTTTCTGTACGTTTAATACCTAAGTATTTTTATGGCCCAAAATTATGTGATCCAATGTTCTTTACGACCTACGAACCGCTTCTTTGCCTAAAATGTCAATAAATAAGCTTACATATATTTGGGATACCAAGGCTTACTCGACGAATGTAAGTTTTACATTTGAATTTTTTTAGGAAGAGTAAACACGATCAAATATTTATATTAATAAATTGCAAACAAGCATGAAAAACAAATACTTCTTTATTGAAGTATTTACCAAAGGAAGTAAATAAACACATCATTACATATACTTGGAAGTAACATTCGATAGCAACGGAAGCACTCCGGCACAGGATATGGTAATAGCAAAGAAATTGAAGCACAGTCTATTTCAGTCTGCCGTGTAAGGGCGATTTATTTTCAGTCCTATTTCCTCTGCAGCCGTACCCGTGATGGAGCACTATTGGATACATTAGGCCGACTTATGAGGCAAGTAATAGACAGGTCAACTAAATTTAAGGGAGAAAACTAATTCGGATCTAGTTACGGAAAAAAAAAAAGAAATCAACGAAAACGAACACACTACACAGATGGAAGCCGACGGACATA
This sequence comes from Leguminivora glycinivorella, assembly GCF_023078275.1. Classification (NCBI taxonomy): domain Eukaryota; kingdom Metazoa; phylum Arthropoda; class Insecta; order Lepidoptera; family Tortricidae; genus Leguminivora; species Leguminivora glycinivorella. The sequence goes on from NC_062984.1 coordinate 6,974,387, forward strand.
GAGCTTTGGTAAATATAATTACTAGAGAGGAAAATGAACGATAAGGAGTAGGATGAGACAAATTATATTAGAAACGGCCTCATTCCGGCACTGAAAGGTCTCCGGTAACGTTTTAAGGAATTAATTTAGACGTAATAAGTGAATTCGTCAAGATTCCTCGAGCAAATTAATTTAAAACGGAAATTCAGTCAGGCGTCCTAATGGAGAGTTCTTTGTCAATTACTCTCGTTAACCAGGTTAGATATTAGTCCTGTTTATAAAATATAATTTCGCTGAATCAAACTGTAAACTTGCAATTGTGTTAACTGGAAAAACGATCAAACTGCAAACAAGTACGAATCTTAACATATAAATTGCATTAAGTAAGTCAGCAACTATGTCTGAGACGACTTCAACCATTACATCGGTAATAAATATGACATTATAAAACAAACATGACTAAAGTACACTTACATCATTCAAGATTGACACACTGTAACATAAATGTTAAAAGATATGCATCATATACACCTGGATCGAAAATGCACGTTCAAAAACATCTGCGTCCTTGTATGGTTTTGGGGGAGTGCTCAGACCGATTTTGAACGCCTGTTGTAAACCCATTCTCATAAGCACAGCGAGCGTGGACTATCCAAGTTATTGGGAAATCCAGTGTAACGACAGACCCATGAAAACTATACAAAACGGAAGAGCGCGCGTATAATGGTCAAACTGAGCGTTAGAATCGCCGGTGCGAAGAAAGTTTTTGGAATGTAATCCCTGGCAGCTGCCTGACAGGTGGTGTGGTACGTGCGCTTCAATTACACGGATTCGCGTAAAATTTTCTTTCTGATGTATAATTTATAATACTTAAAAAGAGGGTTAAAAACTTAATTGTACGTCTTCTCTCAAAAAAAAGTCTCTGATTCTGCATAAAATTTGTATATTTAAATCATAGGTTATTTATACCTGTTTATACAAGATATTTGTTGTTTATTGTGGTTTCTGTTTGAATTTACATAGACCCATTTTTTATCATGATTCACACATGCATAACATTAGCCTACGTGATGTCATTGTCAGATAATTTATAATCAATACCGGTTTCCTAGGACTTTGATATCACACAAACACAGATAATGCTCCTACCTAGAAGTACCTTATAAGGATGGTTCAGTCCATGAGCCTCTGTATAATATTCATTAATAACCTCAACTATTGTAACTATATAGTAGAGATTCAGTAGTCCACAAATTGGTTAGTTTCTGAGTATTGTTACGAAAATTGTCCCTTAATTTACTGTAACATCGAAGATAATATTGATGTGGAAACAGGAAAACAGTTACAGTACAAAATAACGAAGCACACAAAGTTGTAACAAGTGAGGTTAACAATTGAAACAGATGTAACTCAGCAGTATTGTTGCACCTGGTTTGATTTTCCTCACGCTCAGCGGAATTAATATTCATAAAGCATTCTTGCCGATTACTCAAACTCGCTACACGTGTCGCTAAGGACTGTTTGTTGGAGTTTACAATGTGTTTGCTACGCCGGTTTACTGCAAATGCTAGCTGTTCTCAGAGAAGTAGGTATTGTTCTGATTCTGTTTACTGGAATACATTTTCGCCACGTAGGTGGTTCTTAATTAAAATTCACAGCCAGTTTAGCAACTATTGAGCTATCCGGAAAAATAGCAATATTTCGAAAGATTCTTAATTCTTATCAGTATCACCGACGATATCTTGGTATGATTTATGAGTAAAATCGACAGCACACTGACCTAAATAGCGTAACTACATTGGCATTCAATTGACTCCATATCTCGACCCATTCATTCATACCAAACAAATTCCTAAACGATTTTCTCACATTATGCGCTCAATTACAACGAATAGGGATAGAGAAATTATGAAAACACCTAGAGAGTAGATCTTATCGGGCCGCCGTCGATCCCACAGTTGTCAATAGAGCGACTGCGGCGCAGGCTGCCGTACAAGGCAGTGACCGCAGATACTCGATCATAATCGGTGGAAAAACTCCTCGAGCCGGACTTGACCCCTTTGGGATCTAGACGGCCATTTGCGCAAATTCTGCTGTAGTTTATGGCTGTCATTTTGGATTAAGCTGCAGATAACCTGATCTGATTTCTCTAAAAGATTTCTGTTTTCCTGGAGCAGCTTTCACTTCCTAAACGCTTGCTACCGTTTATCTATACAACTTTATGATCAGCAGTATCTTTATCGAGAACATTATTGCTTCGCCAAAATACTTTTCAAGTCCAATAAAAACATCTTCAAGATCCATTGAATTCTTTACGCAAACTGCACACCCCTGTGAAGGACTTTTGAAAGCTTTGTTCCGCTTTAACTGCAACATAATGGGGCTTAATCCTCAGCTGCAGTTAGTCACGAGATAAAGGATCGTGGATGCGCGCGAGCATCTGGCGTCCCACGTGCCGCCCGCGCAGGTTTTGAGAAACCTTCGACTTTTTCTCTTTTCCCTCATTCATCATACGTCTATAATAACAGGGTAATTCAATCTTTAATTAAATTTCATTCTCTCCGTTGGATTTGTTATTTCAGATGCGTGGGCATACGTTTATTATCTTTACTATCTCTATTTTGGTTCTTTTGTGGCTGGAATAAATATTGCTCGTTCTTGAGCTGAACCTACATCAACAATTTTATCTTTATTCTTAGTTACTATCGATGCTTGGAGGTCAGCAAGATTTGATTTAAGTGCAACAAGTTTCTGCCGAATATCGACATTTGGCGAAACGTTCGGCACCCTAATGGTGTCATCGCATCGACTGCGTCCCGAATTCGGTTGCACATGTGGGGAACTGTTTTTTGTCCGTCGACATCTGAGGTCTGTTCTAGGGCTCTGGATATTCGTTACTACCCGCCGATCCGTGCGCCCGGCCCCTTAGCCCCGGCGGTGCTAAGCGTCCGAACTACCCGAACCCGCCGAAGTCCGTTCCCGTGTAGTGCCGTTCGCGCGTGTAGTGCCGAATCGGCGTTCGGGGCCGGACGGCCGGACGCACGGACTTCGGCACCGTTCGGGTATTGAACACACGAGGCGGCCGGCGGACCGATCGACTTATTGCCGTGCCGGTTTGTATTTAAAAAATAGGTGAAATTTAAAATTTATATTAATTTAGCGAACGAATACGAATTGGTTTTATACATATACTCGTTTTATTTTGATCAATAACGTGTTAACTATATTTTTTGTACTTGTTCCCGTTACGTTGTAGGCTACTCGTACAGATTAGATAATATGGTGATATTCAATACAAATATTACAAACGTATTCCTATTCCTATAGGTCCATACCATAATTCGCCAGGCACACTAGTCAACTGGTTTTTTTTTTCAATAAAGTTGCTTAAGACAATTGCGAAAAGTAGAGTTTAATGGACTTTATTTGTCTGTAGGTTAACTAATAGAAGTCTAAACAGGGTATTGGTTTGTGTGAAAAATACTATATTAGTTCTATTACTTGATTGTTTTATAATGTTCATGGTGCCTTACTATAGGGACCATACCACCCATAGTATAGTCATAGTGTAGTCATAGTGTAGTCTATGTCTCATAGTTGTAAAATAAATAAATAAATATTGGGGACATTACACAGATCGACTTAGCCCCAAACTAAGCAAAGCTTGTACTATGGGTGCTAAGCGACGATATATATACTTAAATAGATAAATACATAACTATGGAAACGGATTATATCGCGTATCCTGAATTTACTATTCATCCCGACGTTTCTAACACTTTACAGCGTCCTTGGACAACGGGTGACACTCAGTTTCCACAGTTTTATTTCATAAATATATCTTTCAAATTAAGGAAATGTATTTGAACTATCGAGTTATTAGTTTTTATCTAAAAAGTTAGTAGAATTAACGTCGCGTGAGAAGACAAAGGTAATAATAATGACTTGTGGGCGGCACAATAACCAATAACCGTGGTGATTTTTACTGATAATAATGACACTCAAACCTCACACTCGCCTTCCCTTTGACATGGACAAACCTTTTGTTTAAAAAGTTCTAGATGTAGCCGCGCTGTTTTACAAATACCTATAGTTAAGAATGGTATTTTTTTTTGTTATTTTGGAGGGAACCACTTTGAAGTGAATATTTATCCATGGTCCTGGTTCTTAACTTGAGCTAGTCGGATAGGGTGTGACAAAAAGACTTGACATGTATATAGATAACTTACAAACACTTAACAGAAAAAAATAAAAGTACGCAGACGCCGAAGTGTCAATGTTTCCCCTCTTTTCCCTCATTTTTATATCATTATCTTCAGTTTTTTTTTATATTGTCATGAAAACCGTGAAAGCTATAATCACGATATTTAGGAAAAGTATATTCTCTATAAAAATTTTCTACAATACTGTCCTTTAAGGTATATAGCTTTACTCATCATTTTCAAATTATGCTTAAGTCCTCCGCATAATATTTGTGTTTAACTACTAGTTGGATGAGTAGGGGTAGCACTACCGACTGTTAGTAATATACTTGAAATGGAAATATTGTAGAGAATTTCATGGTACTTCTCCTAGACATATTTCTGGTAAGTACCTACTCGTAATATTTACTTATCAAAACCTTTAATTAATAGTTTTCGTAAAAATTTTAAAACGCTAAAAATGGGATATAATAGTGGGGGGAAGAGATTGACTCCTCGGCGTGTTTCTCCTTCTATTTATTCTTATGAACGTCAAAGCTATGTGCATACCAAGTTTCATGCTTTCTGACATCATAATAATTTAGGCCACTGAAAACGCGTGCCCTATATAATAATACCTAAAATGTAAAACATGGAAAAAATCGAGTAGTTAAAATTTGTCCCCCAGTCACAATTGCTCCGCTGTCCCTTTTTCGTTTTAGCTATTAAGGTTTTATCATTTTTGGTTCTTTAAATTGATTTTCATATTCGCTTGAACCAAGAACGCGAACGATTATCAAGCATCACTATGCGTCGAGAACGGATCGGACCCGCGGGTTTTTAGAGTCCGTCGATCCGGACACACGGACTACACGGGTACCCGGACTTTAATTACACGGTCCCTAATTACCCGTTCCAAACGGGCCAGAAATCCGGATTCGTGTAACACGGGAACGGATACCCGGCAACGGGTACACGAAACACGGACGCGACCGGGAGCCCTAGTCTGTTCCGTAACATGTGCAAATTGTTTAGTTACACTCGAGCTTGTAGGGATTCAGCCTCTTCAAAGGCTTTTAGCGAAACATTAATTACACAATTCTCATGTTACTCAGGTATAGCAGTACCAAATGATACCTACTTATTTGGTGTTTATCAGAGTTAGTATGGTAATCAAGATTGGAGTAAAGATAAGTGTCAAACAAAGCTAATATCAGCATTGCGATCGTAAAGTAATTAGGTAGCCATCATGTTTGGCAGACCAGAGTCAGAGTCAAGGATTAGTAAAGACGCCTATGCTACAAGCGCGTTCAAGGTTAACTATGTTAGTTTATCAAAACGATTATTTCCAAAGTTTTCTACGATTGAACAACAGGCATGCTTGCTTTGTTGTGTAACCTCCATGGTGGTGATTAAATCTCACCATTATTATTAACTGGCTCCATTCAAACACCCACTGCTGCGCTAGGCGGTGGAGCTATGCCGTCCACCCACAAGTCCCGTAGGCGCGACAGGGTCACACACACAAGCCTTTATTCATAATACATCCACTTCTAAACACACCATTATGTTCATGCTAACTCAAATTTACATTCGGAGAGTCAATGTCGTCTGTGTGTGACCAAGGTCTGCCATTGTTTTGGCTGTCTCGGTGGTCCGAATTCACTTAAACATGTTTTTCAAGCCTCTTCTCCCGTGATGTGCAAACCTCGAATGATCCGTGCGTCGTGCAAACCAATCAGATCCTAATCCAGCATACCAACATAGAACACGCACATCATGCATAAACTTAGGGGACTTTACCATTTATTTTCATGTTACTATTCAAGAGGACCATCGGCTTAAGTTTCCAGAAACACGAGGGTAATTAGTTTCAGCACATAAAGCACACATTCATAATGGAACGTCACTGACACTGCACTGAGATCCACTTAAGACTCACGTCCGTGCACTAAGTTTTGTCACAAGTTTAAATTGGATACACGTTTCGTTCACTGAGCGGAGCGCGCGTGCGTTCACGGCGAGCGCGGGTGAGAGACTGAGCGCGGAGTGCAAGCGACGCGAACCGCGCGGTAGCCGTTCCCCCTTGCTCTTCCCGCCAGAACATCGCACCCAACAACTCCAGCGACTGCTCCGGACCTTTGTGCGTTTCTCGTAGTTTTTTCTTCTTTGACAAGGCTCGCGTGGGCCGCGATCTGCCGCTCGATAATGTAATAACCCACGATTGTAGTTTATTTACGCGGTGCCGTTATCTGCACACTCGACGACGAGTGCATCGATAAAGTTGCGACATTCTGCACGTCGCCACCGTCAATAGGTGCTTACAGCGACAACTGTTTATCAACTTGTCCAGCCCCTCTAGCACAACTTGCCTTGTCGCGCGCGAGTCCATACTTGAAGTCGCGCTTGATGTATGGACTCGCGCGCGACAAGGCAAGTTGTGCTAAAGGGTCAGTTCCTAGTAGTTGTCGCTTATCTATCTAGCGAATCAAATTTTCTTTAAACAACGTGTCTAAAACAGCTTATGATGATCGTTGTCGAAATTTAATATGTATAAATTCAAATTTTATGAAGGTAATTATGGTATCAAAATTGAATTAAGCACCAAATTAGGCACATAAAAACCTCTTGTTATACAGAAAGTTTCCATTTGGAAGCAAAATTCGCAGCAAAAATTAGTTAATTAATTTAACAACCGCACATCTGTATTCAGAGCGAGTGTGAAACCTGGCGGGCGAAATATTTCATCGGAACGAATTAAAATTTATCCATTCCTCATCCACAGATTGTGAAGGCAAATAAAAAGACGAGAGGACCTGAAGGGGCCATTTGCGAATAATAAGACAAAAAGTATATTTTCCTTACGGAACTCGAAGGCTGAACAGTGAAGACGGAGTATTACTTGGTCTTAACAAACTTAATTTAAGGGATCTGCCTGCAACTGCAGTTGTATAAAATCACTTTATAAAGACCAAAGAAGTTAAAAAAATTAATGATCATCTTGAAAAAATTTAAACTTTATTTTTGACCTTTATAATGGTAAAAATCAAATCCAACCATAAGTTAGATATAGTATTGTAGTCAATGATAGTATCATAAGCGACTCAGTGCATGCCATACGAATAAATAATAAATAACCACAAGTTTTTTAGCTTCATCGGAAACCGAAATCCAAAAGTAAAAACTAGGTAGGAATGAATCATATGAATGCAAAAACTACTCGCATCTACATGTTTAGTAAGCCCAAAAATCATCTGACTAAGGCAAGTCGAAGCCCGAAACCCTCAATCCTCAGGTTTTGGTCGTTTTCTGTCGGTTCTGGGAAGGTCGGACCGCAAGGTCGACCGGTTATTGTTACTATTATTATCAAATATGGCGGGAGAATCCAGTTGATTTACACTTGCTTTTATTGTTTCTGACATAATTAGGAACTTGAGATGATCAGGCTCGTTTTGGTGTATGCCCAATAATTTTTCAATTGATTGAGCAGGTTCTATTTCTTGTAAGAGATGTCACGATTAAGGTCTGAATTACTAGCTAAAAGAGAGAAATGAGTAATCCAAATTCGTGCAAAAAAATATTAATTTATTTAAATGTCGGAAACGGAGACGAAGTTCGGAAACGAGAAATTTAATGATTAAATTTTAAGCTAATTTAGGTCGTAGGTTCTAGTTTTTATAAATTCACACAAAATCCTGTCTACACTGCGGTTAGGTACTCTCGCCTGGTTTGTGCCGTCGGTGGGGGGACGCCCCTCTGGAAATGCAGCCGACCGTAGGTACTCAGGGGCTGTCCGAGGGCTCGGCAAGGGAGGTCTGCTCTGCCTGGCGAGAGTAGCGATGGTGGTGATGTGGCTGTGGTGGAGTCGACACTCCAAATGACAGCCCGAACCTTGGACCCTGGAACGCGTCATCCAAATCCATGAGAAAACAGTCCGGCTGCATGATTTGTGAACATCCTCGGCAAGCGGAAGGAAGAGAAAGCACCTAAGATGTAGCAGTGATGCCGTGGATGTTCACAATCAGAATCGGAGATTACATTTTGAAAAGATGATGCAGCAGTTTACATTTTTAAAATGAGGGTGGAAAAATAGATGTATATTGTAAATAGTTATAAGTATTAGCTTGTAAAATATATAGTTTTAAGAGGTACATTTATTTATGATTTTATTTATTTGAGTGATAATAGTTTCATGTAACGTATAACGTTACAGAGAAAAATAAAGAAAGTTTCTTTGAATAAAGATATTGTAGTGCTGAAGCAAAAGGCTTACAAGACGTTCTGGTCTCACAAATATTTGTCAGAGATTTGCGCTTTGTCGTTCAGAATAAAAAAGTGTCTCTAGTTTTATAACAGATTTTCTATTTATAACCCGGGATTAGTACTTCCTGACAGGTTCTAGGTGTCCACTTGGTCTGTTCTCGTTAACTTTACCGACTCTTAAGGTGGTCTTCAAGCAGATTGATCTTCACATCGATTCCTCAATTTAACTTACCTGTAAAGAAAAATATACAGTTATAAATAAAACTATACGTATCGCTTAAGATACAACATACTTTATGTATGAATCTACTAATACTAGATTGTGACAAAATTACACAAAAGCCTCCTATAAGGATTACACTAGTCAAGAGCTGGTCCTAATATTTATCCGTATTTCTGCGTACCTACAACTTTATTATCAGTTCCTTCAATTTTTTTTACCAGTTCCTACAATTTTATTACTAAATATGTTAGTTCCTACAATTTTTATAACAGTTCCTACAATTTTATTTGAATCAGTCGTCATCAGTTCGTCGATTTATCTATTTATAGACCATTTTTTTCTGTTTTATATTATACTACTACTGCTTTTATCTTTCTGTATACGATCAACATAAGTAAATGCATCAAAATTTTGATTAACATGGATTTCCGTACAGTAATAAAGCCTGATTCCATAGATTAACTCATAATTGCATGTAAAAATAGGCAAGTACGGAAGTTATTCTAAAAATCAAAGGATATTGTGTGTATAGTAGCAGCTTCACATTGGTTTCCAATTTAATTTATTTCCAAAAGTCGCATCAGCGTTTAATTAGCCAACAAACCGGTAGCCCGGTCGATGCACCGAGGGCAAGGGCTACCGTCCCAAATTGTCTTTTTCAATGGCGGATAAAAGTTAGACTTGTTTAATGAAAGTTTTTAAGACGCTACAGGAGAACGAAACGAAAAGAAAATGCTAAAATGGAATGGAGCCCCCTTTCTATTTGGGAATTTTAGTTAAATATACTAGATTTATCGAAAAAAAAATGTTCATTCAGAAGGACTCAGTTAAAAGATATTGCGAAAAATCTTTAAAATCGAGGTTCCGCTCTCGACTGTTTCCTCCTTCAAAACTTAATAAAGGGTAACGAAATTTGAGAATCTGAATAACAATGAAATGGGTGCGTAACATAATGAATACAAACTTTTGGCATATTCTCAATTTACAAACGCTCAAAAAGTATACTTTTTTATGTATAATGCACAAAAGGTATAATTTCAATTTGTATAAGATACAAATAATATAACATACAATATACATACTACCGTATACTATAATATACATATTAACTAATTACATTTACTATATCTTTAATAATATATAAATATTAAAAAATATAACAACATGTCATATAAGTCACAAAATTAGGTTGGGAACCCCACAGAAACGAACCCTGTCAAAAAAATAGGTTTAGGTTAGGTTTGAACTGTGACCCCACAGAAACGAATCCTGTCAAAAAAGTAGGTTTAGGTTAGGTTTGAACTGTGACCCCACAGAAACTAATCCTGTCACAATAGTAAGTTTAGGTTAGGTTTGAACTGTGACCCCACAGAAACGAATCCTGTCAAAAAAGTAGGTTTAGGTTAGGTTTGAACTGTGACCCCACAGAAACGAATCCTGTCATAAAAGTAGGTTTAGGTTAGGTTTGAACTGTGACCACACAGAAACGAATCCTGTCACAATAGTAGGTTTAGGTTAGGTTTGAACTGTGACCCCACAGAAACGAATCTTGTCAAAAAAGTAGGTTTAGGTTAGGTTTGAACTGTGACCCCCACAGAAACGAATCCTGTCAAAAAAGTAGGTTTAGGTTAGGTTTGAACTGTGACCCCACAGAAACGAATCCTGTCAAAAAAGTAGGTTTAGGTTAGGTTTGAACTGTGACCCCCACAGAAACTAATCCTGTCACAATAGTAGGTTTAGGTTAGGTTTGAACTGTGACCCCACAGAAACGAATCCTGTCAAAAAAGTAGGTTTAGGTTAGGTTTGAACTGTGACCCCCACAGAAACTAATCCTGTCACAATTGTAGGTTTAGGTTAGGTTTGAATTGTGACCCCACAGAAACGAATCCTGTCAAAAGAGCGAGGAGCGAGAGAGAGAAAACAGCAGGCGCTTATATCACCTGTATGGTATTCGTTTTGTATATTCTATTACTTCAACGTTATACCACATTATACTTATAGGAAACAATATTATATGTAACAAACATTATATAATTTGAATTTATGCTATCTAAAATTATATATACATAACAGCAATTATACTAATTGAACTTTATACAAATTGAAATTATACCTTCTACCGAATATACCATACGTTTGTATACGTTCTATTACTTACCCCAATGAAATAGTCTGTGTCGGACCGTTTAGTTTTTTCGGCTAATTGTTACCAATTTTAAATGCCACACCATTTTTGCGCCATAATCAATAAGGCCGTTTTTGGAAATTATTGATGGGCTCAAAAAAATCAAAACGGTCCGACGAAAAATATTTCTCTCATCTTCAAAAACTAGGAAATAGTCGAGAGCGTTTGTATGGAGAATTGACCCGTCATGTATGGTCTTAACCAGACTGACTTCCATATTTTTCGAATTTCTATTCTATTCCATGTATTTTCAGTCGCAACTCTCACAAGGTGTCATTAGATTTGTGTCCGTCGCGTCGTGGATGTAAAATTCTCCGATACCAAAGAATTCTGCGAGTTTTATACAACTTTTAGAACGTTTATATTTTTTCTCGTCATCAAAACACTTCCTCCTACATTTCCTTTCCTTTACAAAAAATGGAAGTGATCGTAGACTCTCAATACTAACATAAAATAAGTACACACTAAAAATATAATGTCAGATTGTAATCCGACCGACGTAAACATGCATGTTTAAAAACTTTCATGGGTTGTTTGTTGTAAATGAAACTAATATTAAACCCAGGGAACCCCCGTAAAACCATTTCATATAGATTCTGCTGTAAACAAAACCATATTATTAACTGTATATTTACCAACCAACGATATTAACTGCGCATTTCCATTCCGTGAGTTAAATAAAGGAAATCAAGTGGAAACAAGTTCAAAGGATGAATGCTAATACTATTGTAACATTGATATCTTGTATCGGCTGTATCTATCTTCCATCTTACAGAACAATCGTTCGCGAGTTCAGAGTCAAGCATGACTCCTACGCCCTAACATGGGCAAATGCCAGATAGGGGCAGCCTGTTTGATACTATTGTGAGCGCGCGTTTTATTCCAAATTATCCAAATAAATATGAAAATACATGCATGAATTAAAAGGAAACGTAAAAGAACAGCCTTTATTCTGCCAATGATATTTTTCTTTTATTATGGATACAGAATGTTGTATGTCATTGGCTAAATTACAGTAGACTTATATTGACCGGGATATAGACAAAAATCAAAAAGGTAATCACGGTCTATATCCCGGTCAATATAAGTCTAATGAAAATAACCGTGAATCATTCAAAACTCTTAAATTACAGTATCTTTAGGATCTTCGACGTGCCAGTGCAACAGGAAATAATGGATTAGATAGATTGTTGGTCAATGTATCTCTGTGGAATCCGCCTTAGGATATTTGTTATTTATAATTAAATAATAAATACACGTTAACGGAACCTAATCGGATAAAAGATTATTACAATAATGTCTATACAACATGCCCATTTGAATGAAATATTGAACAGACTCTCTCTATCTTCACACCGCTATAGCCTGTTGTCAGTCTACATTTTGTTAGAAGTGTGTCGTTTTGTCCGTCTCCGTACTCTCCGTGTTCACTGTTTAGGTTGTTAGATTACGACCACAAGGGATTAAATATAAACGTGAGTTTATACGACAAATTGAACCGACTCTCCCTATCTTCACATTGCCATAGCCTATTGTCAGCCTAAGTTTAGTGAGACTTCCTATGGTCGTGTCGTTTTGTCCGTCGTTGCCCAGGCTGTTTGGCCTGGTGGCCTGGTGGTGTTTACCTACGGCCAGAAGTGTTTAAATATAAACGCGCGTTTAAACGACAGATTGAACAGGCTCTCCCTATCGTCTCATTGCCATAGCCTGTTGTCAGCCTAAGTTTAGTTAGACTTCCTACGTGGTCGTGTCGTTTTGTCCGTCTGTGTCCAGGTTGTTAGGTTAGGTCTTAGGACCAGTTTGTACGCTTATGTAAATACTTGATGTGTCGAATAAACAGGCAAGATGGATGGCTGAGAATATTCCAGGAGTAAGGTACTAACATTATTTCCAATGGGAATATGTATTTAGAGGCTGTGATACTTCTTGATATTCTCGAATATCGATAGCCTATTATCGCATATAAAAAAAAATGGGTTAATAGGCTAACGAGACTAACGAGCGAAAAAGGCCGCCCATAAAGGACAAGCCGAAACACAAGAAGAGTTAGAGGTCCGTTGCCAGCCTTTAAAATGGATGTACGCACTTTCCTTGAAGGTTTGAAGCGCTTAGGAAATGCTTCCGTCGGGTGGTATCTCATATGAGTCATAGGGTAGGTAAAAGCATCACTTTTTTTCATCTAAGCTAAAACAAGGTTATACTCAATGAACATTAAGAGTTCAGTATAATTCTGCTTTTTATTTTATCCACAGATTGTCGTGGTCAGAGCAAACCATTTTTATCCAGCACTAATTAAAAAACCTGGCGCAACGTGGAATAAATTGGTTGAAAAGTTAATTGAATAAATTGTACTATTCAGTCTTACTATTATTATTAGCCAGTGTAGCCACATCGTAATCATAAATCATATGTCCTATTGTGATCAAACGCTGTGTGAAACTTTTCGACGATTTTTCCTCAACTTTGTATGTGTTTTTCGCTAATATTTTTGTCAATAATCTAACAAACATTTATAACGAAATAACCGAAACGTAACTACCTAATAGCTATAGTAATTTCAATCATATTCAATTATTTTTAACCCCCGACGCAAAAACGACGAGGTGTTATAAGTTTGAACTGTCTGTCTGTCTGTCTCTCTGTTTGTCTGTCTGTCTTTGTGTGTGTGTGTGGCATCATAGCTCCCGACCGGATGAACCGATTTTGGTTTAGTTTTTTTGGTTTGAAAGCTGAATTAGTCGGAAGTGTTCTCAGCCATGTTTCATGACAATCGGTCAACTATGTCGGGGTTTTTTTCAAAATTTTAATTTTGTGGTTAGGTTATTAATGATGTTACATCCAAGTTGATCCGAGGAGGAAAATAAGGACTACGTTTGCATGGAGAAGCGGCCATCGCATTTCCTCTTGCATTGCTCACACAAATGCTCTGTGACTAGATCTACAGTAATCTCATGGTTGACCTTTTATGCTAATTGGATAAACATACTGAGTGTGTCGCTTGTTTATCTCCTTTGTTAGGACCAGCGTACCTAGCCAACGTCACAATGGTTTACGGTTCGTAAGCGCAAGGACATATGCTCCGTCATTATCCTCCCGGTATTCGCCACGGGCCACTTGGTTAATTCTCGATTAGATGCCTCTAAAAATAATATTTGAATATTTTACACACATTTTACATATCAAGTTAAGAATACGGCCCAAATTGTCAAAACTGAGGTCCAAAAGTTTTAATCCCGTGTCGCGAGATAGTAGTCTATGGACTGTGACTACACATTTTACTTTGACAGTAAATATCTACGAATATATAACCGATCTTTGGTAAGCTAGTTCTCCCGGTCGCTCTTCTGTGTGCGTAGCCGAATGCACAGACGTTCACGAAACGCTGAAAGATAATATCTCTTTCGTAGCTATCTATCTGTATCGCCCTTGCGTATTGGCGCAACAGAGCTAAACTACATTTCTGCGGCGTTTCGATGGCGATGGCGTTTCGTTTCTCAGAAATGCCATTCGGCTACGGGGCCTGTACGTAGGTCAAGTATAATGTCGCGAGTCGCCAGACTGCGAGCAGTGCAAGTTGCGATTCGATCGCTACATAGCGTCGAAGATTGCCACTTTGGCTAGGCCGGCAGGAAAGTCACCATAATTTAAAAAGGTCCCTTATTACCATAGGAAGTTCCCTTTAAATGAAAGTGCACGTGAAATGTATGTATGTAAATTGTGTCGCCATGTGGAGGCAAGAATTAAAATTATGCTTGCTAGTATTCCAGAAAAGAGACGGGTATAGTACGTGACTTTTTGTTTTATCGCTTTAAATTTTAGCTTTATTAATGGTAACTAAGCTTTTAATTCCACGGTATAAGTACAAAGTATACTTTTGAAGCCAGCTGCGGTATGCCATTTATGCGTCAGATTTCTGACAAAATATACCTTTTTGTGAAGTGACCTATTTAGATTGACGATTTAAAGATTTAGAACGCTGGCTAATAGTGATAACTCACTAAAATAAAAAAAAGAAGTACCAGAATTATATGCGCTTTTAATGGTTAGCACTTGGGCGACCGAGTTTCGATCGAAGTTGCGAAAGAAAAACGCATGAAAACTCGAAAATTTGCATTTCCCGAGACCTAAGCTAGATCGATTTTTTACCTCGAAAACCCCAACATGAAACGAATACCAAACGATTAGCCAACAAATTCAAAAAATCCGCACGGATCATATATGTCTAAATGCATAAAATGTGCCTCAGTATGTCTTGTGATCGGAATACAAGGTTTCTTCGCACAACCTCAAATTTTATTTAAGTATGTGACAATGTCGTAAAATTTTCAGCAACAATATTTCCCACTTCAAGAGCTGATAAGACGGTGCAACAAGTCTGCTCAGACGCGTCATTCTTTATCTGTGATGATTGATTGTGTTATCTATCTATCGTACTGTTTTACAGGTTTATCTTTAGAGAACTTTGAAACGGAACATAGTTTAGGTCAAGCTGATTATATGGTGATACAAAGTGGATTTAGGTTGTCAAAACGTCAATGTCGACTATGTAGGTAGTTTCATCATGTTGAACTGTACTGTTGATGTTTCCATTATTTGGGACTTCTGAGCAAATAATAGAGAGTAATGCAGCAATCGAATAAAGTGTGAGTTTGTTGATGAGTGATGATGTGAATTTAAATCATTTTACAGAACATAATTCCTATTCCAGAGTTCCTAGGGCATTGTGAATTAAATATGCAGCTGTCTTTTGGTATGGAAAAACGACTCTTAGGATCCCCAAATCTATCGACGTGAAATCGGCGACCAAAAATCGCACGTTAGTCTGAAGACACTTACATGTCGTTCGTCGATGAACACAGCCGTAGGCAATTAGGCATGTTAGTCATACCAAAGACATATCGGCACTACTTTAAATAAAAACTTGTATCTTCTTCTGTAAATGAAGAGAAAAATGTATTAAGTATGTATGGAATGCATATATACTTACTACGTTTTGTCTTTGAGGAGCAGTGTGAGATACGAGATTTTTTTAAAGTAGTGATGATATACATATAACTTCGTATAGACGGATAAGGTCTGAGAAAAAAACGTACCTCAAAGCCGGTGTGATGGCGTTACACCTTTGGGGAACGCTCGGCTAGATGGCGCTAATATTAATATTTGACATTTTATTTTAACGCATATCAAGCTAAGAATATGGTCCAAATTGTCAAAACCGAGGTTCAAAAGTTTTAAGCTTGTGTCGAGAGATGGCAGTCTATGCACTGTGATTACACATTTTACTTTGACAGTAACTCTCTATAATACTCGATCCTCTTTGGTCATACTAACGAGTGATTTTTGTTCGGCGAATGCCGATTCCGCGCAGATAATATGTTTGGGGAGACCCTTAGTAGCATTTAGAATTTTGTTTTAATTGGACGCTACTGACAAAATTGTATAGTTAAACTTTAATTTGGTGCACCAATCGCACTTCCTAAAATCCCTGAATATGTAACATACTCGTACCTTCCCTACAATAGTGCCGGATACAAGACTGTCTGTAACCAAACGCCACGGTAATTGCCGGGGTAGGGTTACGGAAGGGGGTTTCGACAATTAATGTGAATGTAGGTAGTTAAAAATGGATTAGATTTGGATATTTTTTAAGTGAATCATGTGATTAATTTGTAAATATAAGTAAAGGTAATCTCCAAGTCTACATTCAACTAGCGTTAGATTGTGAAACTCGTAACAATCGTGCAATCTTTGGAAGAAAAGAAAGCACAACTATGTAGGCAGGTATCAAAATCGAATATCCTACATTGCACAAGCTTACTGTGGGGTTACCATGACGTGCTAAAGCCGTTCAGTTTAGGTTGAGAGAGAGGGACGGAGCTATGTAACTGCTATAGCTGTGTCCCTTTCTCTCAACCTAAACTGAACGTCTTTAGTAAGTCATGGTAACCCCCCAGAACACTCATGATAAATCTTTAGGTACTCGAGCTGTTCAGAGATTTTCACCACACCTAACAAAACATATTGCAATTTAAATAAATAAATAGGACGGATAAAATCGTGTGCATCGATGCATGAATATTATAAATATTATTATAAGGACATTCTTACACAGATTGACTGAGGCCCACGGTAAGCTCAAGAAGGCTTGTGTTGTGGGTACTCAGACAACGATATATATAATATATAAATACTTATATACATAGAAGAACATCCATGACTCAGGAACATATATCTGTGTGCTCATCACACAAATGAATGCCCTTACCGGGATTCGAACCCGGGACCGCGGCGTAGCAGGCAGGGTCACTACCGACTGCGCCAGACCGGTCGCATGATATCATTTTCGCGTTTTATTTCATCTAAAAGTTGAAGAGCCATATTTAACAAGGATACAAAATTAAAATTATGGCACTAAGTACGTATATGAATGAGTATAATGTGCATTTCGCCGATATCCATAAGAGTTAAATTTTCGTCGACAGAAAAATCGGGTCGACCTCACAACCCCGTCGGGAAATAAGCTATAGTCCCAGTCGTTTTTTATTCAGATTGCATGTCCGATCCATTTAGATATTGTTTATCTCGGTGGTTTTTCGATACGAGCACCACAAAACAGATACCTCTAAAAGTTTTATAGGTTTTAGATTCCGTCTCAGACGTAAGATTTTTCTGATTCGTTTTTATTTTTACAAGACACGACAAAAAAGAAAGTGTTGGTCTTCTAAGTATATTTGTCTTAATATTATTGTTTTCCAATTGATTACGCAGCGAATAGCAGAGAAGTTTTCTTGTTCGCCTCCCACATCATAAAAAACATGCCCTTTAGGTAGCATTCGCGACCTTAGAATAAATAGATTGTTTAAACACTATCCAGTCATGAAACTCAATCTTCAGTGTTTTTCAGAACCTAAGGTTTTTTTATTATTATAAATGGGCTTACTCTTGGCCACAGACTAGCCAAAGGCACAGAAGTGGCCTACGATGGATTGAGTGAGCCTCGGAAGATGCCTGTTCACTCTTGTTTTGAAGGTTACCGGGTTATATGAGAAATCGCAGAAAATCTAACGTTTTCGGATGTTTCTAGAATAAGGAAATTAATTCTTGTATAATCATATAGGAAAATACAAGAGGTACCATGAATCCTAATTTATCCACGCATTTGCTTTTCCTTTACTTAAGTCAATATGACCTTTATAACAACTTTGCGCCGCACTGACCACCCCCGCGCTATTTTTGTCAGGGTTATTTACATATTTAACGCTCAATTGATAGGGGTTGATAAATTTGAGCCCGCCTCCGTAATTTTCATCAATTATCTGACTATTTGATAACGGAGGAACTAATTGGTGTGAATTTCAATGAGCCAGTCGATGTAAAACGTTTAATTTAGGACAGTCTGCTGATAAAGTAGATGAAAAAATTGGATTTTATATGCAAAATTTGGTAATTCAAGATCGTTTTGCTGGTCAGTTTATTGTGGCATACCTACTGCAGAGAGGTCTTTGAACCTAATCATATTTTTTAACAGGGTTCCGTAAACGTACTCTCTTTATCTGCCTCTCTTTTCAATATCCGTTTTTATAGTAGAACTTCAGTCTTAACTGATTATGGGAGGACCTTAAGGCCAGTCTAGACGCGGGACATGTAAATTGTGTTTTTCATCAGCTATTGGCATCAGCAGATATTGCTCACCGATCTCACAATGAAATAGTGTGCGTCTTGAGTCTTGACGTTAGATGATGTTGAAGCCAGGGCTCGGATACCGGTAAAATTTTCAAACCGTTATCAGGTACTTGCGGACAAACCTTTAAATATCGTTTTTGCTCGAAAAACCGCTATTTTTAAACCGGTTTTTAGGAGAACTCTTTCATAAAGGTTTCGTTCGATTAACCGGTTTAAAACATAATAAACCGGTTGATTCCGCAGCATGATAGGTAATACTGTTCTAATTCTAACCAAAAAAACTCGCTGCGTGAACGTAGGTATTTAGGTGCGTCTCGCCGCTCGTCGAATAAACCGGTTTATTTCGGTTAAAATAAAGTTTTCATAACGTTCGCGTTCTTTAAAAAGATCGGAGTTAAATCGAAATAAACCGGTTTTAACCAGTAAAAAATAAACCGGTTCTGAGGCTTGGTTGAAGCCATTTTTTTCTAAATTGTCTTTCCTCCCTGTATTTACAATAAAGTGTAAAGATTGTTCAGTGCAGACGATGCTACTCGTTATTTAACATTTTTATACACATATTAGGTACAGATAGAAATTTGGAACAAGCTCTTTAGATTTAATCTGGACTAATGCTTCTGAAATAACTAGTTTCCAGTCGGCTTTTGATGCAAATAACTCACTCAGACGTAGTACTGTAATAATAACATATGCTTAGTCAATTACTGTTCATTGACGAAGAGTTATAATTGTCGGATACAGTGGTATTATTATCAAATGATACAGAAATACATATTGCTGTTGACTTGTAGAGCCAGACAGGCAGACATATAATTATGAATGCTTTTAAAACTTTTAATAATGGGTAAATCAATTCTTAGAGTGCGTTTATGTACTTATTTGTATGACTGATTTACTAACTTACCTACATTGTTTTTTGATTAATTTCAAGAAACCAAACAAATATGTATACAAAAAATGGAAATATGTACACATACGAGTAGGTACTTTGTCGGTAAAACTGATAGCAATATGCTTTGCTTACGTATCTTTTTGTATCTTTACTTTACGTATCTTTTGCGTATCTTTTTCGCGCCTTTTGTGTAGGCAAAAGGCGCGAAATAGTACATTACGATACAAGTGCGTAAAAAAGGAAGTTCGAAACGAGTGGCGATAAATTAAAACACGACCGAAGGGAGTGTTTTAAATCGACACGAGTTACGAATTTCCTTTTCGCACGTGTATCGTACGACGTTTTTCAGTACAGATGAGCCTCCGAAGTTTCGACCTGGCATATAATGAACCACTTCTCGCACTAGTGCGTGAAAAAAACACCATCTGTACTGAAAAAGATGTTAGGTTCGACTGACTCCGGCGCCTTTTTTTGACGTGTCCTAGATATTCATGTTGTTGATTGAGGCACATCTCACGGGCGACTATGGTTTCTTAGTCAACGTATCAAAAAAAGATCGACTTCACTGTTTGAGAATATCTAATACCTACTACACTAAACGGTCTTCTGTTTTTCAGCCATTTAGATCGTTAAGGATTTTACTTTGATAACCCACCATTTCAACTCCAAAAGAGCGTTATGAAAATAAGGGGGGCAGTGTTTCGTATAAAAATATGGCAATGTAAACATTTTCATTGCTTAAAATGTCAAATGCTCAAGCAAAACCATTGATACGTGGTCTTGCATGTTATTGCAGACATTTTTTTTAAATCGTAGACTACGTATCTAAGCGCATATAGACTTATATTATTGAAAAAAAATAATTGGTTTCTAAGTAATCTTGAAAAACGATGAAGTACTTTTTAAGTAAGCCTAGTAAGTTATGGTACCTAAGTAATAAAGTTTAAGAAAAAAACGGTGAGCAATTTAGAATCCCACCTCACGCCACCGATTCGAAGTATTCGCTAATTTTGTAATAATATTTATGGCAACCATCGATTAAAGTAATTTGTGTTTTATGATTTTACTACCTATCCATAAAGATAGTTCAGGCCTACTAGAAATACCGTTTTACATGGAAATTGGTTAACATTCCAAGCATTTAAAACGAATAAAAACAAGTCGAAGTCTAGTTTGATCAAAGTTGTTGTTGCAACTTGCTCTGGAACAATATTCGAGGAATAATGAAGTTTGACCGCCGTTAAAAGCTTCGAAAATGCACCAATACGATCCTCTTTCACTACTATAATATAGGCGTAATTAGAGAGAAAGGGAAAGGTGCCCGCAATTTACGAACTTCGATTTTGGATGACTACCACCACACCACCACTATTTAAATTAGGACCGGGATAAGTAGCATACTACAAGAGAGGCCTATGCTCAGCGGTGGCCGATAAAGGGCTGATATGATGATGATGATTGATTGATTGCAAGTAAGTATTGCAAATTTGCAACCTATCGTGCGACTGTCGCGAAACTCATCAACTAATCGCGTTAGTATTCCACCAAAGAACAGACGGAAAATTTATATGAATCTTCAGTTTTGAAATATTTTTGATTTTGTTTTTAAGTACTTATCGATTACCCCCAACTAGCAAAATAGTCTTGGATTGCGCACTTTATAAGAGTAGTGGGCTTATAGCACTCTAATATTTGTCTTAGAAAATGTTATGCTCTTATATTAGCCTTAGACAAGTTAGTACGCACTCTAGAACTCTCTGTCTCATTACTTAGTCTCATATGTGTATATAAGCGCATTTTATAATACTATTATAAGCCTCTTACTCCTACAATAACATTTACGTAGATTCATTGTTCTTGAGAGTAAATGTTCTTATAGTCCCCTTCTCTAAGTTTATTTGATTTTATAATGGTCCTAATAAATGCTCTTGTAAGAATGTCAGGCTAATATCTGCATAACATAAAAACACTATAAGTACATGCCTTTTTCATCTTATTCAAAACTATTATAAGATCAATAGCAGTAGTTTAGTAAGATATTAGAGCGATATTGGATCATTTGATGTAATAATAGCCTTAATAAATGCTTTTGTAAGAACTGCAGACTAATATCAGCATAACATAAAAATACAATAGTGCATCTTTTTGTGACCTTATTTAAAGCTATTATGAGATCAATAGCAGTAATTTAGTTCGATATTAGCGTGATATAGAATAAACATACTTAAATAAACAATAGATGAGATCAATACAAAGTGATTAGACCTTAAATCGATTTTGGGAACACAATTGTAAGTATACAACCATTTCACATCACCAACATTGCCATTTGAATAAAAAGTAAAAACAATAAGTATATTTGTTTTTATAGGGTCAAGTGATATAAAATCAGGTCAAGATAAAGAAAATGAGGTTTTATATAGGTAAAGCAAGGAACCCTAAATTAATTAAACATGGCCGTATCATTGGCATTCAAGAATGCTAATATTAAGTAAATGATCTTATAATAGTCTAATAGCGCACTGAGAAAATGCAACTATAACAATGGCGTCTTTTTACTGCAAATATAGAAATAAAATAATTAACGAGGATACAAAATACTATTATTTGAGTGGGCGCATGAAATTTGAAGTGTAAATAAGGGTCCATTTTACAGTAAATAATATTTTCCAAATACTTACTGCGCAATATGAAGAAGCACCAAGGATAATAAACACGCTATTATAAGTTTATAAGTATTACTAAATGGTAATTCGTACCTTCAGTGTTTATTTTGTCACAACATTTTTTTTATATTATCACGCTACAGACCAAGCGTACCGTGTTGTCGTACAAAAATCAAAATAAGCTTGTTTAGGCTCATAAGAGTCTAACGTTGGACCAAAATAAGCCTATGCAGGCTTATAAAATACTTACCTGAAAGCGATATTAGCCTAAGGAGGCTTAAATTAGTTTTGGCATGATTACTGTAAAAGCAAACAGTATGCAATAAAAGTGATATTAGAACGATATTAAAATAAATACGCTTATAATTGTGCCCAAATCCAGGATTATACGATGATATAGAATCAATATAAAACCAAAAAAATGTAGTCTTGAGATCGTTATAAGCGCGACTTTTGCTAGTTGTACCTTAGCAACTGCCTACCGCAGTGCTTTCAACTTATAATTGTCACAAATGCATTTATTTACATACCTAAGTGAATTCGATTAAAAAGAAACCCCTTTCGATTGCCCCGAAGCCGGTTTGACATACAAACGTAGTTCTCATTTTTCCTCCCTGGATATCAACATTATTGGAAATATTATTAGGTACACAATTTTATGTATTTTAATTTATTATAGTTTTGCTCGTGCACCTACCAAGTTCGATATTTCATTTTTTTTACTGGTGCAAAAAGAAGTGAAAACTGTTCAAAAGGTACATTAAATACTCGTCACGCTCATATTAATTACAAATGCTGAAAAAATATATCGTAAATGATTAAAACTCTGATTAACCCCTCAAGCGCCTTGTTCCAGATCTGTCCCAGGCAATTTAAACTGTAATAAACAGATTGAAACTTATTAATTTAGTAGCAAATTGACAACGGCGTTCCAGGGGTTAAAGAATGTATTTATGTGTGCACAATGATTGTGTGACTAACCTAACAACAAAATTAAAATTTTGAAAAAACCCCCGACAACATAGTGGACCGATTTTCATGAAACATGGCTAAGAACACCCCCGACTAACTCAGCTTTCAAACAAAAAAAAAAAAATCTAAATCGGTTCATCCGTTCGGGAGCTACGATGCGACAGACGTCTACACAGCTACACACACACAGAAACACGTACACGTATCTGTCTATATACAGACAGATACGTGAAAATTATAATACCCCGTCGTTTTTGCGTCAGGGATTAAACATATCAAGCGAAATGTCCAACAGGGCTAGTAAATGATTGCCGCGACATTCCTGCACCGGTAGATAAAACATCAGGCCGTCCCTATCGCACTTACAAATGTGCGAAAAGGACGGCCTGACGTTATATTGTTTATCGTGCGACCATGCTTGCGTACCTGATTGTGTCCGTGATATAACTTGACATAAGCTTGGGTCAATCGCGTGGCAAGATAAACACGCGCCAATCACGGAGGAAAATAAGGACTAACGTTTGTATGGACAATCGATCGTCACACATCCTCTTAAGAAATCAGGAATAAAAACAACACGTGTGGCCCAATTACAAGAATGGGTATTATTTTTACGGCACATCCGACGCTAACCGACATTCCTCGGAAAGGAAGGAAATAATACGAGAGAAAGAGATTTTAGTAGTTTGTCGTGACATTAAATGACATGTTTGACATGTTTATGTTTATGATTGGGTGAATTTATCGGTGTATAGGTTCGAAATAGAGTTAACTAAAAGCAAAGTAATGTATTTTGTAGCGGTGGGTTTGTTTTATAACAATGTTTTTATTGTCATGTTTACGTTAAAGTCAAAAATGGATAGATAAGGTATCTTTGATTTACTGGTTTCATTAATATCTTTAAACAATCCTAACCACAAAATTGAAATTTTGAAAAACCCCCGACTTCGATATAGTGGACCGATTTTCATGAAACATGGCTAAAAACACTCCCGACTAATTCAGCTTTCAAACAAAAAAAAACTAAATCTTAATCGGTTCATCAGTTCGGGAGCTACGATGCCACAGACAGACACACACACACACAGACAGACAGACAGACAGACACGTCAAACTTCCCCAACCCCGACGTCGTCAAACCCCGTCGTTTTTGCGTCGGGGGTTAAAAATAGTCTTCCCCAAGAAATAAGTCAAAAAAAAATCAACAATTACTCAATAGTAAATAATACATAGTAGTTCAACTCTGTTACCAAGACTTTCACTTAAGACGATACGGTAGGGGTCAATTCTCCATACAAACGCTCTCGACTATTTCCTCCCTGGTTTTTGAAGATAGAGCAATGATTTTTTCAACACAGATTATTATTATTTTTATCTGTGTCGGACCGTTTTGATATTCTGCTTTTTAAAGATTCTAGAGCCAATCAAAAAATTCCAAAAACGGCCTTTTTCATTGTGGCGCAAAAAAAGGTGTGATACTCAAGATTGGTAACAATTAACCAAAAAAGCGAAACGGTCCGACATAGATTATTTCATTGTTATTCAGATTCTCAAATTTCGTTCCGATTGATTAAGTTTTGAAGGAGGAAAGAGTCGAGAGCGGAACCTCGATTTTAAAGATTTTTTTGAAATATCTTTTGACTGAGTTGTTCTTAATGTACAATTTTTTTTCGATAAATCTAGTTAATAACACTTGCATATTTAACTAAAATTCCCAAGTTGAAAAGGGGGCTCCTTTCCATTTTAGCATTTTCGCTACCTAAATGGTCACAAGTAAAATTGTTGGCGACTGGCTGGTGCGCGACCTCCTTCATAGTTTAAAATTATGTCACTTTCAAAAACTGTCCTCATGTTATGAAATAGAATCAATCGGCAGTCAGTCTGCCTTCTGTCACGAAACTAAGCTTGTGTTTGTTTACCAATAATTAAAATTAGTGCATTTATTACATGTTTTCATCATTTCACGTCAATAATAACAGTCCACAACCCCGCTAGCTATCATTTTGGTCCTTCGAAGCGGACGTCGGTTCAACAAGAAACTGTGGACCAGTGAACCACCGATGAGATGCTGTAAAATCAGTTCTTTTGATTCTGCTCCTTGATATCCCACTTCCATATTCGGTACCTGATCCGACGCGTTTTAACTCATGGCTGCGTTTACTTCGCGCCACCGCCCGCGTTCTCCAGGGCGCACGACTTTTCCGGCTTAAACTCTCTCGACCAATACACCCAAATTCTAAATTGTATATTGACCACACCACATCTCCCCACCAGGTTCACGCAGCGGACATCATAGAAGCGGAGAAGATGTTGGTTCGGCAAGCCCAGAGAGAGAGTTTCCCAGAGGAATTGACAAACCTGCGATCCTCGAAGCCAGTGCCCAAGGACAGTCGGATTAAGAAACTTGCCCCTATACTTGATGAAGAAGGCCTCATGCGTCAAGACACACGCATTATTTCCGCACCAGGAGTGAATAACGAGACAAAATCCCCCATGATTCTTGACGGCCGCCATTACATCTCAAGACTCATCATCTTTCACGAACATGTAAAAGCCTCACATCAGTTTAATGAGCTCGTTCTAAATGAACTTCGACAAAGGTTTTCGATCCCAAGAGCCAGAGGAACCATTCGCAGCGTAGCAAGCTCCTGTCTAAAATGCAAGAGATGGAACACGAAACCTATGCAACCTCAGATTGGTAACTTACCTCTAGAACGCCTAGATCATGATAAAAGACCATTTACCCACGTCGGCCTTGATTACTTTGGCCCTATTCTGGTAACGCTATACAGACGGAGCGAGAAACGATACGTTGCCTTATACACATGCCTCACAACCAGAGCGCTTCACCTAGAAATCGTGCACTCACTCACTACAGATAGCGCTATAATGAGCCTCAGGCGCTTCATTGCTCGCCGAGGATCGCCTACCACTATATTTTCCGACAACGGGACCAACTTCGTCGGCTCTTCCCGTGAACTACGATCCCTACATGACAACTCAATTGTAGAATATGCCACTAATCACAAAATCGATTGGCGTTTCATCCCACCTGCATCACCATTCATGGGCGGCGCCTGGGAGCGGCTGATACGCACAATTAAAGCAGCCCTCAGATCCTGCCTAACGAATAGGCCACTGAAAGAAGAAGTCCTTTCTACCCTCCTACTCGAGGCTGAATCCATAGCAAACTCAAGACCACTCACGTATGTCCCGTCTTCCCCAGATGCACCAGAAGCGATTACACCATTTCATTTCATTCTGGGCTCCTCTTCGGTCGTACCATGGACCACGTCGCTGACAGACGCAGACCTTTCCCGACGCTGTGACTGGCGGAGAACCCTGCGCCTAGCAGACCATTTTTGGGCACGATGGCTACGCGAGTACCTACCAACACTTCGGCAGAGAGGGCCCAACAACAACAACCTTTTAAACCTTGGCGAGGGTGATGTGGTGTTGATCGCCGACCCTACGCTTCCTCGTGGTTTGTGGCCGCTAGGAAGAGTAGCAAAAGTTTACCTAGGACCTGACGGAGCGGTCCGCGTGGCAGACGTCCACACAAAAGGAGGCGTGCTGCGCAGACCGGCCCGGAAGCTGATTTTGATGGAGGCCGCGACCCAGCCAGCGACCACCAGTGGTTAGTGTTCCACTGGGGGTCCGGTATGTTGGCGACTGGCTGGTGCGCGACCTCCTTCATAGTTTAAAATTATGTCACTTTCAAAAACTGTCCTCATGTTATGAAATAGAATCAATCGGCAGTCAGTCTGCCTTCTGTCACGAAACTAAGCTTGTGTTTGTTTACCAATAATTAAAATTAGTGCATTTATTACATGTTTTCATCATTTCACGTCAATAATAACAGTCCACAACCCCGCTAGCTATCAAAAATATTAAAAAAAAAATCGTGTCACCCATTCAAAGAAAATAGAAAATCTCCGTCCAGACTTTAAATAATAGCTCCATAAAAAATATGAAAGCTTTAATCCAGAGAAAACTTAGGTAATACTATAGCACTAAGTTTCTCCCGGGGCCAATGGGGAGAGAGAATTAATTTAGCTTGGCCCGAACCAGAAACTACAAAAAACGAATAGCAATTAAAATAATTGTATTATGTATAGAGGACACAGTTCAGATAAGAAAGCACATCAAATATTTTATATTTTATGTTGTGTAGGTAAATTACATATTTAATGATATTGAGATTCATATTATCTTTTTCTTCTATGACAATTTGATATGTTTTCTCTGAAGAAGTACGACGTATTATTAAGCAATAATATAATTTATTGAAATTGATTTCCATAGAGTACCTAGTCTGTTCATATTCTTTGATGAATACTTTTGCATGTTAAATTGTATGTTGTTATTTAATGCATGTTAATTATAAGATGTAATGTTTTGAAAAGAAGTTGCCCGCCGAGTTTCTTGCCGGTCCCATAGTGGATACCCCCCTCCCAACTGAGGGGGGACTGAAATCTTCTCGAGGCTGAGGCGTAGGGTTAGAGCCGGCGTAGCTTTATTTGACGTTCATATGCGCATTGTAATATGCCTACTTGAAAAATAAATATTTCATTTTCATTTTTCATTCATTTTTTTAGTAGAACTGTACAAAGCTGGATTCTCTTATTATTTTAACTTCACTTTTTATTCTTCCACTGTTTCGCTTATAGTTTTAATATTGAGATACAAATGGATTCTGACTTTTCTGGCTTTAGTTGAATTCCGTTATTGTTTAGATGAAGCTAAAACATAGATGTTATAGTAAGCCCCCTCCAAATCCATGTAAGATGAAGATCCAATCCAAGGTTCAATTCCGACCCATACCATTGGCATCCATTTCAGTTTGCACATCTGAGAATAGTTAAAGAGTTAAAGGAACATTCACACGTTTTGTGATTTTAAATAAGTAGTAAGTAAATGTGATGTGCCCTCTTTTATATTCACTAACCCAAACAAATATTCTAAGCTTGCGAATAAAAATAAACGAAACGGCTAAAATTCGTAACTGTTACATATTAAAAATAAACTTAAAAACACATGTTAAGCAAAGGTCAACATCTGGATACTACATCGCAATTTGATTGTACGAGCGTCATTCCAATCCCTTACAACACAGATGAATCTAAAATTAATTTTTGGCAACGGAGGAGGCCCGTAGGTATATAACTTGATGCATTTTACTGACCTCCGGCCGGAAAGTGTCAAATTTCAGGCCGCTGCGCTGAACGAAGTTACCGCTTCCCGGCTCCGTCGAACAGAAAAATAGTACACATATCTTGGTCAGTAAGTAAGAAGGCTCAGACCACACGTTGTTGACCTCGGCCGACAATTACATGTGGTCATATGAGACATTTCTTACTTTACTGTCCTAGGTGTGTAATCTACTATAGTTAGGTCATTGAAATGGTTTGGTGGATACGCCAGTGTAAAATTAAAACTTGTGGTATAGCTTGTGGAAGGACTAGACACGATTTAAGAACGCGTCGAGTCGACGCTCGTACTCGTAAAGCGATGGGAATGTGTAGTGGGTTCACACGACTTAATTTCACAGGCAGTCCTAGCATGTGCCATGTCTATGAGTTATGTTGGAGCATAGACTACCACTGACAGACTAGGTACTAGCTTTTACGAAGATCGTGGTTTACTGCATTATCGAAATGTCGCTTTTTTTATACCACGTCGGTGGCAAACAGGTACACAATCAGCCTGATAGAAAGCGGTCGGTACTTTGCACATACCTAAGTCTAGTTTTTGTCAAGTTCACAAATATTTTTCATACATGTCCTTTTATTTCACATTTAATTACCCAGAAAGTGACGGCCGTGCTGATCTGACTATAAGGCTATCACCAAACCAAACTATAGGTTGACGCTTTTCCGCTCTCCGCAAGATTCCATATTTCAACTAATCCTACTACCCCCCCACTTGCACCACCCGCTTAACTGGAGGTGGGCTGTCAACCGTCAAATTCCATAAAAAATTGTGGGTTAACCTCGGGTAACCCCACCATTTTCGGTGGTGCAAGTGACCCTTGTTTTTTTCTTAATTTATAATGGAAGCAGTACCTAAACCCCAACCAATACCTAATTGTAGTCGTCACTAGTCGGTATAAACATGCGCCATCTATTTAATAAATAAGTAATCCATAAGTCAGACACACCCAACTGCTTTAAGCGTTAATAGTCTGTTGTGTGAATACGTTTCTAATCGTGTTTTAATGATATACTGTCTATGCTAAATTTAGCCCCATATTGACATTGAGACGTACCGATCTAGACTTATTGTTTATTCATATTCATTGTTTACTTATATGTTTATCAATAATTTGGTTGTATGTATTTGGATTGCAAGGCTATTGTTACTTAAGACGATACGGTAGGGGTCAATTCTCCACACAAACGCTCTCGACTATTTCCTCCCTGGTTTTTGAAGATAGAGCAATGATTTTTTCAACACAGATTGTTATTATTTTTATCTGCGTCGGACCATTTTGATTTTTTTGATATTCTGCTTTTTAAAGACTCTAGAGCCAATCAAAAATTTCGAAAAACGGCCTTTTTCATTGTGGCGCAAAAAAAGGTGCGATACTCAAGATTGGTAACAATTAACCAAAAAAGCTAAACGGTCCGACATAGATTATTTCATTGTCATTCAGATTCTCAAATTTCGTTCCGATTGATTAAGTTTTGAAGGAGGAAAGAGTCGAGAGCGGAACCTCGATTTTAAAGATTTTTTTGAAATATCTTTTGACTGAGTTGTTCTTAATGGACAATTTTTTTTCGATAAATCTAGTTAATAATACTTGTATATTTAAATTAAAACGGGACTTAATCGCGTAAAACTTACGTTCCAGTGATTAGCAAGTGTAAACGTGAGAAAACTTCCCGCCCCATACCATCGGATGTCGTGAGTGTTGTATGTAGGCAGAGTGGCAACCCTAGCGTAAAAGTGACTGAGGACAATCAAGTGCGGGTAGTTCGAAAAACTCGTACAGCTAGAAGATGTTGATACAACTCCCAGCCAGTCTACCCGTGACCACGGACGTAATGTCATGTCCGAAACGTCGGGTTAAATATAAAACGTAAGTTTTACGCGATTAAGTCCCGTTTTAATTTAATAATACATATGAGTGAAGATCGTGTTAGTTTAAATCAATATATTGTATATTTAACTAAAATTCCCAAGTTGAAAGGGGGTCTCCTTTCCATTTTAGCATTTTCGCTACCGTGTCCTCTTAACACTTATTAGCCCGCGGCTTCGCTCGCATTAAATTCGAAAATTGCGGAATGCTCCATACAAACTTCGAACCCCCATTCTAGGGAAGTGGGGGATTAGAAAGAGACAAAAAGTTTTCTATGTCACTCTTCATCCTATCTTATAAACTATCTCCACTTTAAAAAACACGTCAATACATCGCTCCGTTTTGCCGTGAAAGACGGACAGAACAGACACACTTTCCCATTTATAATATTAGTATGGAAGTATGGATTTTTTTAAATTGCGTCAGCCCAGGGCCGGATCCAGCTTTATAATGAGTGAATTCCGTTTTGAGATACGGAACCCTAAAAAGTGACAAGGTACAATACAAACTCTTCATAACTCGATACGAACAAAACTTCTATTTTTTGTCAAAGATTGTTACAAATACAAACTGGAACGCTGACGAGTATAAGGATCAATTGTCCTACACAAAGTTTGTTTGTTTGTGACTTACAAGAATGAATGGCTCTGCGACGTGCCAACCAACACTATACGGGACATAATGAGACGTATTTTCATAGTTAACGTTAACATACAGCCGCCTGGGATGGCAAGCTTTTTGGAACTTGTGACATAATTGTAACTGAAAGCAACTAGGGAACAAATCAAATTATTTTATTGATTTTTTTTTGTTGTTCTTTTTTCAAGTAGTCACACTACTATATTTAAATTATAAATTGAAATAGATATCATACACGAAAGAAAAAACGACAAGGCCCACTGGACAAGGTGGCTGGTGGTGGTGGGTGTTAGGCGGGCGGGTGGTCTAGGGGTAAAGACGTTAGCCGCGTAAGCTGAAGACCCGGGTTCGATTCCCGGCTCGGCCACCAGTGGGCCTTGTCGTTTTTTCTTTCGTGTATGATATCTATTTCAATTTATAATATAAACTGAAAGAATAAATGTCAGTGGAAGTCTTTCGGCTATATGATGATGATGCTGATACAACGCAAAAATGACAAGACCTCCAAGTGTCCGAAGCTGGATTCGAACCAGCGTCGTCCATTTTAGCCACGGATGCTTGAACCACTCGGCCATTCGGTCACAGTGGCAAGGGTCGAAATTTTCAAGTATATGACACAATTACTGAAGGCTGGTGGTGCCCAGAAACTAATCATTCACAGTGTCCAGATGTGACGTTGAATCCATACGTGGAGTTTTCTGCGAGGAACCCTCCATAACAAAGTAACTACGTAATGCTATTTTCGAAAGTCTCTGCTCACATTTTCCTAGGGGAGATAACTATACATTGGCGATGCATGGCGACTACAATTAAGGTACTCCCATGTAAGCCACACTGAAGTATACTATGTCACATAAATAATGAGTGTTTCCTCTGCTTAGTGGCACGCACTCCGAATTCTTTGTACCGCGGCTGACTGATACAGCGCGTCACCGTTTGCATACACAATGTTAGAACCTAACACAGACTACACACACGCAGAAAGACATAAGAGCATTCAAAGTAGAAGTACACTTAAGCCCTTATGGCAAGGGAATAAATTTTACATCCAAGTGTTGAGGGAACTCAAGTATTTAGTACAGTTTAATGATTGTAACATGAAAGTTCTTAGACATAAGTGTAATAGTTGCATGTGTAGTGAAATGGACTTATGGTGATAAGATTTCGACGTGAAAAATTAGGAATGCTTACCGTGAGAGAAAAGCTCTTTTAGAGCGTCTAGAGTTAATGGTTACTTTAAAACTCACCTTTGTTAATACAAAATGCGCCGCATATATTAGTTTTCCCAAAGTTTAAAAGACTTTTTAATTCAATTAGTTTGAATTAATCGTGAGAAAGACTTAAGGACCGACGATATGTCGAAGAAAGTAATTGAAAGATTTACATAATGTATGGGCTGACAAGTCGACTTCAAGACGTAGATGAACGGATCAGAGTCCTATACAAACAATTCGATTCAAATCAGCTAAGCGTCTAAAGGGTTAATGTAAAACTTTGGTATTAACTTAGGTACCAATCGTCACTAAATACTTTAAAAAAATCTCGTATCTCATGCTGCTCTTCAAAGTTAAAACGCAGTAAGTCTTTATGCATTCCATACATACTTACTACAATTTTCTTTTCATTGACAGACGAAGATACAAGTTTTTTTAAAGCAGCAGTGACGCTATATTTCTTTGAAATATTTTTTATGGGATAGGATGCAAGCGAGCAGACAGGTCGCCTGATGGTAAGCGATCATTGCCGCCTATGGACACCCGAAACACCAAAAGTGTTGGAGGTGCGTTGGGGTTAAGATGGGTGTACGGTCTTTTCTTGAAGGTTTGAATTTCGTATCGGTCCAGAAATACCGCAGGCGACAATTCATTCCACGGTTTAGCTACGCGAAGTATTTATATACGAAGCTGTCAAGTTACTAGTACTATAAAATAACATATATTAAATAAATCCCTGCAAATTATAGCTAAGTACTACATTTTAAGACTGCATTTCCAGGAGGATGCATATTACGTAGTAAAGGACATATTTGTTTTGAACCAATAGAATCACTTTATTTACCTTTCCTTGCTAACCGCAGGGTAAATACGCCTCTGAATTGGTGTTGATCTTAACCAACACTTCGAAACGCATCCTCTCACACATCTCATGGAATTAAACCATAATTGACCTTATATGTTACCTATATTATCAACTAGCTTTTGCCCGCGGCTTCGCTCGCGTTAGAAAGAGACAAAACGTAGCCTATGTCACTCTTCATCCCTTCAACTATCTCCACTTAAAAAATCACGAGTTTTGCCGTGAAAGACGGACAAAAAAAACAGACACACACACTTTTCCATTTATAATATTAGTATGGATATAATCATGCACAAAGTAATGAAATAAAACTATGGAAACGGATTAAATCGCGTATAATGAATTTAAAATTCATCCCGTCGTTTCGAACTCTTTACAGCGTTCGTGGTCAACGGGTGACTTAGGAAAAATTACAATGTGCAAAAGCTAGTACATACAAGAAATATTAACGAACCATGACCACAAATAATATAGATTTTTAAGGCAGGTTCACACTATTAATAAAGCGATTTAGTCCGTTTCCATAGTTTTATTTCATGAATAACTATCGTGGTAACCGAAGACAATATTATCACAAAGTAAGTTCTGATTCTCACTAAAGTCAAGATTTAAAATTATTTAGAATTAATAGCAACTTAAGAACGGTGCATAGCTTTGTAAAAAATGAGCGCTGTCTCGCCAACAAACTGCATGAACAGTTTGGCGAGAAACTTTAAAAATGTGAAATGTATGTTACCTTTAAATAAATAAATTTAAAAAAAAAGTATATGTATAACAATTATAAAGAATAATTTGCAAAAATTACTACGGCTTACATCCATACTAATATTATAAATGGGAAAGTGCGTGTGTCTGTTTGTTTGTCCGTCTTTCACGGTAAAACTCGTGATTTTTTAAATGGAGATAGTTGAAGGGATGGAGAGTGACATAGGCTACGTTTTGTCTCTTTCTAACGCGAGCGAAGCCGCGGGCAAAAGCTAGTTGATAATATAGGTAACATAAAGGTCAATTATGGTTTAATTCCATGAGATGCGTGAGAGGATGCGTTTCGATGTGTTGGTTAAGATCAACACCAATTCAGGGGCGTATTTACCCTGCGGTTAGCAAGGAAAGGTAAATAAAGTGATTCTATTGGTTCAAAACAAATATGTCATTTACTACGTAATATGCATCCTCCTGAAAATGCAGTCTTTAGGTGAAGATAGTTGAAAGGATGGAGAGTGACATAGGCTTTTTGTGTCTCACTTACCACTTCCTTAAAATAGGGGGTGGAATTTTATCTGGAGCATTCCGTAATTTTCGAATTTAACTCGAGCGAAGCCGCGGGCAAAAGCTAGTTACTAGAGATAGGCCGAATATGGACTTTGCCGAATACGAATATTCGGCCGAACATTCGGTTCAGCTCTTACGGAACCGAACATTCGGCCGAATATTCGGTTACGCCATATTTTTAAACGGGATGTTCATTAAAACTATTAAATGATTGCGATTACATAATAATATGTTACTACAACTATGTTTTTATGATTTAATCATGATTTAATGGATAACTAAAACTTAGTTAAAACAACTCTGAACTCTTCTCAACTCTTAAACTACGGTTTTTAACTTTTTTACAAAACAATTGTATTTATATTTTGACGCGTAGGTAAATTATCTCTTTTTAGTAGATCCTTAGAAAGCTACTAAAATAGGAGCTTATTATGTATCCAATGGAATACGTAAGATCTTCATTAGTTATTTACTTTGTTTATTCGGTAAATATTCGGCAATGCAACCGAATTATTCGGCCGAATACGAACATTGAAAAACTTGCCGAATATGCCGAATACCGAATATTTACCGAATATTCGGCCCATCTCTACTAATACACATAATTTAATTTAATATTCATACGTTAGCATATAGGTAACTAACTCATTTAAGTGCACCCTAACCCCTGTCAGAGTACTTAGGCTCAGTTTCCACCACAGCGAACATGGGTTTTTGTATTGCTTAAACACGTCATGGTAAGATTAGGGTTGTCAAATACTAATTATTATGAAAATGCTGGCTTCTCACTGTTTACATTATAAGTGTAACGCATAATATAGGAAATCGCTTTTCATTGAATCGCAGGAATAATCAGAAAGAAGCCCCTTAAAAACTAAGCGTTTTCCTGAAGACATTATAAAAATAAACTTTAGTCTATTATAACATTATACATTATCTGATTTCTATACAGTCAGACAAGGTAATTCATGAAATCCGAGAAGTACATTAAATAAAAACCGAACATCTGTCATTAATTTTGTATCCCAGTCAAAAAGGCCAAAATTTTCCAAATTCACCATTCAGTTTCCAACCCTACCCGTATAATTTCCAAGTAATTTGATATTCAACGCGCCAGAACCAACACTCAGCCAACAGGCGTGAAACAAAGACACTTACGGGGGAATTGAAATTCATCCACTTGAGAAACGCATGCAATGCAGAAATAAAACGCAATCGAGGTACGTATCTTTGTTATGTGGCGTTTTTTAATGGCAATTGCTTGGTCAACGACGACCCATTAGAATATTACTTATGAGAAGAGTGTGAATCAAGTGAAAATTTATCGTCTAAAGATTCATAAAGTAAAAGAATAAATCCGGAAAAAAAACCTGACTGCGCGGTTATCTTATGAAAACAAAACCCTTTCTCCTTGAAACTAGAGTACCTACATTGCAAATACTTGAGTCACGCGCGTCATTGTAATAATTCATTACCTACTACATATAATTTTTACTCAGTTCAAATTGTTGTTGTTAGATAATTATCACCAAACCAATAGTTGACTGATAGAGAATGCCGAAATGCGTTACGTCAGTTACGTTATTATATTTTTCTTATGCCATCGTCTCTGTTGATCAGACTAGCATGAAAAGAGTTTTTGTCCGTAGAACTTTCTTGGCAGTCCTTGGCCCGATGTGCCCAGAGTGCCCACTTGCCCAGCACTTCAAGTACTTGTAAGTACTAAGAGTTTTTTTTTTGTTTACCTTTAGTTGTCGCGGGATTTATGCCAGCAAAAACGGGTGTACCTGAAAATAAAATAAGAATTCAAATTATAAAATATGAATTACCAAACACAATAAATAAAAGTTCAATAAGTAGTTGTTATTAAAAATCATGTTTTATTTTATTAAATAAATAATATACGACATACCTAACAATTTGTTATATGCAAAATACGGCAAAATATTAGGTAACAAAAAATACCGCAAAAATTACTTGAAGCCTGTTAAGAATTAAAAAAAATCATTCTAAAAATACTATTACATAAAAAACCTACTTTTTTTAAAAGAAAAGTGTATGAAAAAATACAAAAAGTGTTTGACAGCGGTGGGATTCGAACCCACGCCCTTTCGGACTGGTGCCTAAAACCAGCGCCTTAGACCACTCGGCCACGCTGCCTCGTTGCCACAGAGGCGAAATTACGAGCAGCATTCCATATATGGATTTCCACCATTATGTTTGCAATTTTCAGCCTTGGATGAGTAGGTAGGTATTTGCACTTACGTAGTAACTTAGAAACTGATAAAATATGGCATGTAGTAAATCAATATTTCAATCTAATTTATTTAAAATGGTTTCAACGGGATAAAGCAACCGCTAGTTATATTAATATAAACAATTTAAAACTAGACAAATATTTGTTTATAACAATCATAACCGTTCCATTTATGAATCCCCAAAAAAAAAAAACTTATAGTCCATTGTCTAGCGTTACGTTACTGACCTCAACTTCCCCATTTACATGAACGCCGTCACGTCATTTACAACCCTATTACAAC
Organism: Leguminivora glycinivorella; assembly: GCF_023078275.1. NCBI lineage: Eukaryota > Metazoa > Arthropoda > Insecta > Lepidoptera > Tortricidae > Leguminivora > Leguminivora glycinivorella. The sequence continues at coordinate 7,011,039 of NC_062984.1, forward strand.
ACAGTAGAGTGGCTTTTTGATCGCGTAAGTTCTCCCATTTGTTTCTAGATTATGCCAACATGACAATACTAATGTCCGCAGCGGGTGGCAGTTTTTTGAGTGGCCAGTACCGTCAAACTTATCAACTTATTGCAAACCTTATTGCGATCTTACAAGGTCCATTATTATTAAAATAAAGTGGCCAGTACAATTTAAAATAATGGGAATAGGTCCTGCTGTTTCTGTGTAAATTCGCATTGGATTCAATTAGTAGGGGACATGAGTTGGGTGTTTTTATTTGACGAAGTAGGATGCCTTAAGATTTTAAAGTGTTTTAAATCTGATTGATTATACTATTTATATTTGCAATACGCCATGAAAGACTTGAATTAAAAAAAATGTAACTTAACATTTTGCAGACACATTTGTTCCTATAAGGGTTTTAGTACAAAAAAGGTGACAATTAATAATGAAGTAGCGCCATTTTTTTTTTACTATTTTATGTGGCACTGTAAATATGTTATCATGTTATGTTCTATTGGTATTGTATAGTAAACAATCTGTTATTAAAAAAATACATTTCTATTCATCTCCGGAATGCTAACGAAATCGAAATTAATGACTGAAATAAAACTAGCTCTCATAGCTCCAAATACTGAAGGGACATTAAGTCTAACTAATAGGTAAGTACGTACTCATACTCATATGCGTACTCATACTCATATGAGTCATCTTATTAAAAGCATCACAGTTGAATTTATCTAGAGGGCAGAGACCAGACACTATTGTAAACTTAGTGAACTAATGATAAATACTTTTTGAATAAAAAAAAAGAATTGTTGCTAAGCTACGCTCGCGGTTAAATATTTATTTGAAAATGCAATCGAATGACCTATTAGCAAATAAATCATTCGCGAATAATAAATAAACCAATGATTGTTTATTCGATTGTTTTTTTAGACGAAATATAATTCAACAAATGTTCAACTATGCTTCCGCCCCTTTCCTGTAGACACTGCCTAATGGTGACGCCACCGTAGCGTAGCCAGAATACCCTTAAGACGCTACAGGAGCGAAAATGCTAAAATGGAAAGGAACCCCCCCTTTCAATTTGGGAATTTTAGTTAAATGTACTAGTGTTATTAACTAGATTTATCGAAAAAAATTGTCCATTCAGAACAACCCAGTTAAAAGATATTGCGAAAAAATCTTTAAAATTGAGGTTCCGCTTTCGACTGTTTCCTACTTCAAAACTTAATCAATCGTAACGAAAATTGAAAATCTGAATAACAATGAAATAATCTGTGTCGGACCGTTTAGTTTTTTTGGCTAATTGTTACCAATTATGAACACTACACCTTTTTTTACGCCATAATCAATAACGTCGTTTTTGAATTTTTTTTATAGGCTTTAAATATAAGAATATCAAAAAAAGTCAATACGGTCCGACACAGATAAAAATAATAATAATCTGTGTTGATAAAATCATTGCTCTATCTTCAAAAACCAGGGAGAAATAGTCGAGAGCGTTTGTATGGAGAATTGACCCCTCCTGTAGCCTCTTTAATCATAGGCGATCGTCTCGCGGATGAAAACAGAGTACTTATTAAGTACTTTCCATATTTACAGAAACTGTCGCCTGTTTTTATGACACTGAGGGTAGTAACCCTTAGAGATTGACAGGCCTTATTATTACCTCGTCCCTGATTACATCTTAGCCGTTAAATAAAATGATATTGCATGTTTATGTTCTCGTAAATCTTAATACATGTAAGATTTATTGTTATAGGGCTCTGGGCCCACAAATAAAGTTCGACGGTTTGACCCACAGATATAGGATGGAAGGAGATCGGACATGCCTGGCGATTTGTACTGAATACGCTTGTCGCAAGTTCTTGAACCCACGCACTTGTAGATGGACGCTCCTGGGCTACAGCGCAATACAAGCACATTTCCATGACTGTGTAGGTTCATGCGAACGATCAGTGAGTCGTGTCATCACGCACGCACACAACGACAATTGTATAAGCTAACAACTAGAGACACAGACACGCTCGTCGGCGGCTTGTCCACTCCAGACCTCCAGTCCAGTATTATAATATGCTCCGAGGTTTGACCAATCGACGTTTCCGATTTGCTTTCGCGAATTTTCGACAAGAGAATAGATGAAAGTCGTAAATTATGAGAGCACATATAAGACTTGGGCCTTATTACCTGGGCCATAAATTACTTTTTGTTGGACTAGAGGTCTATATGTCAGAGTCCAGTTATACTGGGTGCAAGGAATTGAAATTGCTTCATTGTGTCTTTAGAATTGAGGTATCGGAAATTTTGATCGGAGCCTTTTATGTGATCATTCAGTAATTTAGTGTAGTCGCTTATTTTGTGACATTTATTAGTACATTACTACAGAGGCCGGGACAAATGACAAACCATTTCCCGCCGAGGTATGTATAGTGCTTTTCTCAAACATGGTATGAAATAAATAAAGTCTAGGTACTGAAAATAGTAACTTTGGATGGCTGTATCTCCTAAACGGTGCGTCGTAGCGCAAAAATAATCGAATTTTCGTTCCCCTTTAATGCCCCGTATACCCCTGCCCCATGCCTATAAAAAAACAAAAAATAAAAAAAAAATAAAAAAAAACGAAAAAATTTTTTTTTGTATGAAACGCACCCAAAATCAAATATTGTCTAGGGCCCGTACCAGTTGCAGTCGGCACGTCTATAAAGCCCCTTATAGTTTTTTTTTTAATTGGCTAAATACCTGGATGTTATGTCACAATTATCTGTGTTTGGAAATTAAAAAAGAAGACTTTGCCGGCCTTGGCCTGCAAGGTTTGTATGAAATTCCATTATCTATCAATCGTCCTAGCCGCACCTGCAACGTCATACTTCGCTGCCAATTATAAGGCACATAACATCAATATTTCATACCATGTTTGAGAAAAATAATTTACTTGACTCTTATCTATCTATATCTATCGCCCTTGCGTATTGGCGCGACAGAGCCAGACTATACCTTTCGCGGCGTTTCGTTTTCGTTTTCGTTTCGCGTCGTAGAAATGGCATTCTGCTACGGGGCCAGGATATGGTATTTAGTTGTATGTCTTTCCCATCACGGAACAATGGTGTTATTATTATGACATATACCTAGAAGAAAAATTGGCGTGACAGATTGGCCCAGAGGTTCATGGCGTTAGCCCGGATTGCTAAAGACGCTGCAGGTTCGAATCCGGCCTTCACCGTCCAGGTGTCCGAAGTTTTTTCTTTCGTCGATGTTTTACGGTACCGGAAGTAAAAATGTAATATACCTATGTACCTACTAGGTTTCGTCCCAAGTGGCCTACCTACCTTTTACTAGAATATCCATTCCATTCAACAACGTTTACCGTTTGAGGTAAATGTTAGACCTATAATTTAGCGCCATGAGTTTAGCATTCTTGAAAAGATAAGAATACTTCAATGCGAAAATATTCTATCATAACTGATCAATATCTGGGTATCTACAGTGCCTAGCTAATATGCCATTTGTTTACGATCCTTAGCGATCTAACTGTAATTGTCTCTGAGAATGACAAATTGAAATGATTATGCTACAGATGTAGTGCATAATGTTAGTTAGTACTTCTTGTACTGGGACTGACTGAGAACAGGAGTGGAATTCCTGGCCGGTCTTTATTTTCCAGCTCATCTCATAGTATAACCCGGCAACCTTGAAATCAAGGGTGAACATGCACCTTCTAGGCGAACTCGCTCGATCGTAATCCACGTCTACGCCTCGGCTAGCCTGCGGCCATGAGTACGCCCTACCTACATCTGTCCACTAAGGAGCGTTAACGTTTACCACCTTGGCTAAACACCGTTGATCGTGTTACACGTAGGAAGGATGTAATTTTAGCAAATCGTTCCTTGCTGACTCACTAAGAACTATCCCACACCTGACTATGTGTGGGCATGCAATTATGCTGTGGCTGAAATATGGTACATGCAGATAACATAACGCCATTACCTCTTCAGAAAAAGTATATGAGTTAATTATGGGTAAGTAATTTAGTTGTTTTTGTGTTCCACTGCTGGGCAAGGCCTCTCCTTACTTCTTCTATCCTTCCCGGTAATATGCTGATCTCCATGGATCTCTTCACTTACCTCTGAAGCTTAGCTTAGGTGTAAAGGTAAGTGACAAAGCAACTTCTTCTTCTTGGACGAAACCTCATGACTGAGGGTCGTGACGTCGTGGTCGTCGTAGTCGCTGTAGGTTGCAGTGTCTCCACTCAAGCCGAACTTTTGCCTTTCTAAAGGATCCCTGGAGCCCACCGCGTGCGACCTTCTTGATTGTGCTAAAGCAGCGTGGGTAATCCGGCTCTTTTACGATCGAGGAGGAACTTAGGTAACTATTACTTAGCAACCTACCTAACTACACATAAAGTGCATAGGTAAAAGGGTGGGATTTAGAGCTAATAAGATCCTGTCAGATAATATTGCATGTATTTGCTGATGACTGTATTCTCCATTCCATTCCATTACATTAATAAGTTACTAGCGTAATAGATCCTTCACTTGCCCGCAAAACGACAAATACCTACGGTTTATCTATTTAACTAATACTAATAAGTTACTACATAAAACTTAGAAGCTCTGGAATTCCGAATTAGGGGTAGATATGGAGATTACGCCTCATCAATTTCAAGACATAAACTTCAGCCGCTATCATTAAGGCGATCATGCAATGATTTGGTGTTTTTATACAAAATCGTCAACAATCATGTAGATGCCCCTGAAATTCTACATAATATAGGGTTTCGAGTGCCTCGTAGAACAGAACGTGGTTGTCGGAGCAAAATGCTGTTCAGTGTTGGAAGATGTCGTACCAAGTATGCACAGCAATCATATATCAAACGCGCATGCAGGTCGTACAATGAAAACTGTATGAACACTGATATTTTTGGCAGTTCGTTAGAAATATTTAAGAAAAGTGTTTCTTCTTTACTGAGTTAGATTTTAAAGTTTTTAAAGTTTATGGTCAGCTATTCTCGGTCTTATCTTATTTTTGTATTAGATTTTTTTTTGCAGTTGTCATGTAACTAATATTCATAGTATTCATAGTATTAAGTTTATAAAAAAGTATATTTACATATATGAAACTATAGGTCTATTCTATAAGAAATTCTAGCTTTTAGCATATTTACATACATGTTTTATAAGACTGTTTGTTTCTCAATAAATAAAAAAAAAAAAAAAAAGAATAGTAGGTACTTAAATTGCCACGCGACTACACAGGCGGGCGCGTGGCGCCTCTCGGCCACTTGTTCATTAGAATGAACGTATTTCGTGTAGGTACCTAGGTACTTAACGCGCAACAGCGAGCGAGTGACGTAGGCCTGACTCCATACTCGTGTAATATCGTAAGTGTAAACTATAAATTTTCATTTCTGCACGCGATATGGCGAAGATTGTTATTGTAAAGGTCGGGTTGTGCGTTACATCGATAATTAGGCATAACCAGTGTGCAGAAATAGATCAGATTATTATGGGTATCCTTGGAAAAATGGCCGCTGATCTCTGGAGTGAGCGACCTGCGTAGGTGTAGGGGTTTCGGATCGCCAGAGATATTTAATAATGGACATGTAATTTACTATTTAGCTTACCCGACTATAAAAGGTACGTGGTATAAAGGTAAGGTGTGTATTTGTAGGTACACATACGTACATGTTTGTTGTACATTTTTGTTTTATTTGTGCAATAAAATTTAAATAAATAAATATACATAGAAACAGTAAAATACTTTCAAGCAGTTCGACATATTAACAAATACGAGTAAAATGGATACACATTTCTTTTATTTCTTCGTGATTACTATAAATTGTTTATAATCTGATGTATTTGACACTGTACCCTAGATCCTGAACGTCCCGTCCATACGCCTGATACGCCAAACGTCGTTGGTACTGTTATCGAGTTATTATCGTGCATAAATCCATAATGATCGGCTGTCCCGCGCATAAGTGGCCATTACGGCCGATCGACGCAAATGAGGTGCGCCCGCGTCGACGAATTAGGCCCTCGTCCTAGCCTCGTTCGCCAATGCGTTGGCTGTAATAGCATAGTACATACCTAATTTCTCTTACAAGCGACTTTATTTCTTTTTTTTTTTCTATTTTGGCTAAGATGTGAAGTTTGTGATTTGTGAAGCTAATCCTTCTAAAGTTAGAAGCTTGGCTTGGCCAGTAGATAAGAAAGCCTCAGACTACATGTATTGTCGGCCGAGGCGGACCCGAGGTCAACAAACATGTGATCTGAGACATTTCTCACGTTACTGGATAATTCAGCAGCGGCTGGTCCATATACAAGCCGATTCCCACCGGCTTGCCTAAGGGACCGTCCCCACCCAAGAGACGCATGTCCCGAGGCGCGGAACGGACGTCCGCGCCACGCTGCCTGAATGTAATTTAAAAAACGTCTCCTCAGTACATTTTGTATAGGAAGGACGCGCAAGGGACGCACAAGAGACGTCTCTTGGCGCGCTCCAGGCGGCGCGGCGCGCGCCAAGCGACGTGTCGCCTGGGGGCGCGTCTTACGTATTTCCTATACAAAATGAACTGAGGAGACGTTTTTTAAATTACATTCAGGCGGCGTGGCGCGGACGTCCGTTCCGCACCTCAAGCCATGCGTCTCTTGTGTGGGGATAATCCCTAAAATTGACTACTAGTAAAGTACCTAATGTCAAGGTAGGTTTTTTTTTGCTCAGTGTTGCCTAGCAGAAATTATCACAAGCCGCCACTTCAATTCTCAATGACTAGGTATGAACAAACAGTCACCAGCATAAATAAGTGATGATTTCTGTACCTTATCACATTAACATCTTGTTTGAAATGTCATACGAAGTTGTCAAATGGTTAAAAGCGACAAGGTACAGAAATCATCACTTATTTATCAAATCAAATCAAATCAAATCAATCAATACTTAACTTAGATTCACTTTTTGAATGTGAGCCACTATTCTTAACTAAAGCACGGAGCACGGGGGTAATTGAGGATTTGCGAGGTATCTATACAGCTCGCGCTACCATTAAACCAAACTCAGAAAAGGCATGAAATAAAACTATGGAAACGGATTAAATCGCGTATTGATTCATTATACGCGATTTAATCCATTTCCATAGTTTTATTTCATGAGTAACTATCGCGGTAACCGAAGACAATATCAGAAAAGGCAACTAAAGTTCACCACATTAACCATTTACAAAATCAGCGTATTTACTCATCGGAAATTGAAGCGGTGTACAATATGATTGTATTATGACGCGGGGTCAGTGACCGCAGGGCGCGTTCGCGACCGCGCGATAATCCTGCTAGTGCTAGGGTTGTTAACTTGTCTGAATATTTTTTTTTTGAGTTGGTGGGCGTGCACAGATCTCGTGAGCAAGGAGAGGATGTTACAGGCGATTCTTGCTCATGTGCATGTGTGTATGTATCTGCCGCCATCAGTTTTTTCTTAGTCACCTTATACGTACACTTTCACTTAATCAGGCAAAAACAACATTAGCCATGTTAATCTATAGGTTGTCTGTATATGACGTAAATTGAATAGAACACAACATTTTCTGACATTTAAGTATGAAGCATAAAGTTCATTATGTCAGTGATTGACTCGACATTATGTTAAGTTAGGTTTTATGATGTCACTACATGTCTGACAGCGTTTTCGGTGGCTAAAGTTAAAAAAAAACATTACACACATTTTTAATCGAAAATACGTAGCCACCATACACTTTTAATACCCAAAATCTATAGACATTGATTTCTTATGTCAAATACTACAGGAAACAATCATTTCCTGTGCCAAATTCGATAAGAATCTAGTAGCCTATAGTAGATGCAAGATCCCCTTATGCCTAAGTGTTGAAATATTGACTCAGTGAGAATAAGTTGAAAACGTCGCAGTGTCAACCCTGGGCCAGCCACTCGTAATCGCCGTAGATACATTCTAATTTATTGGTTGTCAAACGCACGCGCACTCGTTCGCGTTTCCGCGATACGATGGAAAATGTACGGGGCACGCGGAAAACGGGGTGAAAAGTATTATGTCATTTGAGAGGAAATTACAATGCAAAGTTTTTTTTTAACAGGAGAAGGAGACCTATTTTAGTGAATTTCGTGCCCGAAGATTTTCGAAGTGTCTGGAGCCCCTACCATGTCTTGTTATCATAGAATACATTTACTCGATGTAGTTAAGGCAAAATGTAATGTTTGGTTCTAGTACCATGTAAACTCTAAGGTCGCTGTTCATTATTCATATCAGTAATTTTTCGTCATTGATTAACGTATTATAAAACGTCAGAAACACTTCCGATCAGTAATTCTTTTTCCAAAAATTGTAAAATGAAAGTTTCCTAAGAATTTTTCAACTGTTCTTGAACTTGCACCAAAACAAAACTAGCATCAAATTCAATCCACTCCCCGTAGCCCATATTTCGTCCCAGTCTAGTCCGGATTATGTCTTAATTGGCTGCCAATTTGCCTTTTAGGCTTATGCTAGTCTAGTCTGAGGCTTAGGCTCGAGCGTATCGACTAGAAATGCTATTAGTGACGAACCCTATAACTGTTGGTAATACAGAGATTTATAGCTGCCACGGAAATAATTTCTCGAGTAAAATTGCTTATTAGAAATCGGAAAATGATTGAACTCAATTAGACATAGGTACCTACTTGCGTATCAGGAATCAACCTACATTTTCAAATTTTTTATCGTAATTTGAAAGTACATATTATAGTAGTATTAAGCGTAAAAACCGGCCAAGTGCGAGTCGGACTCGCCCACCGAGGGTTCCATACAAACTTTCTTTCAAACTACCTAGTAAAAATAATCTCATATTTTCATATAACTCTAATGACTTGACTAGAAGACAAAAGTATAGGCACTAATGAGTATTATTGTGTATAGCGCCATCTCCCGGTCAATTTGCTAACTAATTAACGTGACCTGGTTTTTCAGGGATAATTCTTTATAATGTTAACCGATTTAAACAGTTTTTACATTATTGGACAGAAGATGGTTTACGTAACATCTCGTATTAATTTGAAGTACGATGTGCATCCGCAAGGGTGGGTAAATTGAAAGTAAAAATCTGAAGAGTTTTTTGTGAATAAAAAAAAAGTATTCAAAATACAAACACGATTATATTTTTCCTGTAATATTTAGCATAAAACCAATGTTTACTAAAATTTTCATAATTTTTCGTTGGTAAACTTCGGAGATAAGGGGGGGGAACGGTATTTTTTTTTACATTTTCCTTCAAAATTATTTTTTTTTCCACAACAAAAAAATTATAAAAAATAGCTTATTTACGTTCAATTTGAGCTCTTTCCAACGATACCCCACTTGCCCTAGTAACTTGAAATTTACAGTTTGCCCCCCTTTCATTTTGGCCATTTTCTACAATTAAAATTAATATATTAAAAAAAAATATACTTTCTATTTGTAGAGGTTTACAATGTTCACAACTATTCCAAATTTCAAGTTGATAGCATTAGTAGTTCTCGAGATATTTAGGAATGTGACAGACGGACAGACAGACGGACAGAGTCGCACCATAAGGGTTCCTGTTGTACCTTTTTGGTACGGAACCCTAAAAATGATCTCAATACTCTTCTCAATTTTTTTTAGACATTGATGAAATTGCACATCTTTTTTTTTCTCACCGAACTATCACATGATTGGTGCGAGATTATCTAAGAATCACATACGCTCTGTGTACAATTTATCATCATCCTCGAAATAATACTCACAAATTTAATGTTCTACCTCTGCAAACACCAAATGCCGCAGCTTATGAATTGCCTGCGCCGACTTATGTTCTGGCAAAGGGCACTGGATCAGAGCCAATGTGGAGCACCTAGTTGACATTATTCAGGGTCACGATCCACTGCAGCCTACCATTCCTCATCATAACGAGCTTTACAGCATGACTACACTACCCTTTGGTCGAGGTTTTTTATTTTTATTATTTAGATAGGTACTTACAAACAAAAATCTTGCACCTCGTCTGGGCCGTCTGTATGAATTACCCACCACTTTCCTGCATGTGACCCCAGACTAAATGTACCACTTCTGTATGCATGAATTACCTATCTCCTGCTCGTTGACCTCTAAATACCTGGGTTAAATATTCATCTTAAAACCTCTTTTTCAAATTCCCCAGAATAAAAATTTGCGCAAAGCAAGAGGTGTGGTAGATAAATAATTTCACGTTCCTGTAAAAACGATTTAAGCAAAACCAAATTTCTACCGGTGTTCCAAAATCCAACCCACGATGATTTCGCCTTACCTTTCAGCAGTTACCAATACATCAATACAACATACTATACCACATGAATGTATGCCATGATCAAGAATAAATAGATAGCTATCAATAGCATCCTTAACCATTTACTACTGATCCCTCACAGTTTCATCTCCTTCAAAACCAGGTTTCGAGTTACACTGGTCCATCGGAACGGCAAATCGCAAGGCTGTTTAGCAAGCCATGATTTGCGAGTGTTTAAGACAATGCAATGGTGGAACGATTCGTAATTGATTTATTAAGGAAATTGAATTGATTCGCTAATTATGCACGGATGTTTGGGCTTGGGTAGTTGACAACGTTAAATTAACTTGAATGACTAATTGGTTTGGAAAGGGAATGTAGGATTTGAACTAGATTTGATGGTGGATTAGACGTGCTGCCATATGGCAATGGGTGGGTGGAGGTGGAACCCGTACCTGAGGCAAAAGTTTCCGGGATAGTGAAAAATCATACAAATCACCTGATCGTAAGAAAATAGGACTTACCTAATATACTCAATAAAACCTGATAGTTCAAGATGGAATAGTTACGTTGCCATGCTTTAAGAAGTTAGGAAGTTCTTTTCATATAGGTTTGAAGGTTATGTTGGTTTGGAAATATCGCGGAGAACAGATCAATCCGCATTTTAGCTGCATGGTTGAGGCAGAAATTATTTGAAAAAACGTACAATTGAGGTCTGCCAATCATCTATAAAAGTGATGGGGGTGGAACAAGTTAAAAATAAAAAGCGACGGGTTAAAAGTGGTGAGCATAGATATACCCCCTTATTCATAAACATACTCTAAAGTTATCAAGCCGATAAAGTTCGTTTGTCCCTTTCCGACGTGTCAGTGCGTTAGAAAAGGACAAACGAACTTTATCGGCTTGATAACTTTAGAGTACGTTTATGAATAAGGGGGTTAGTGTCCTTTGAAATCAAACGGGATAACACTACAATGTTGCCACATTTTAATTTCTAAATACAGTTTATTAAACACTGTATGGTCTCGCTACAGTACAATGTGGCAAAAGAAGGAGGCAGGAGGTTCGCACCTCCTGGAAGGAGATGGCACAATTGGCACATGAAGACCAGGATACACCAGATAACTCTATTCAGAAAAAAAAGCTATTCTAATTTCAAAGTGGCTTTTAGCGTTCGCCGCAGAGTAAACGCAACCACCACCGTTTTACTTTCCCCGATTTTGTGCGGGGGAGTAATTAAAGTGCGTTTCGGGCGCGGCGGCACGCCCCGTCAAACACATTACGGTCGGAACAGGGAAATCACTACCCGATACACTGGGGAGGAAACTTTTGTAAGGCACCGATGTAGGTAGGCATACATTTGGAAGGATTAGAGTACATCGTGATTTGTGACCGAGTTTATTTGCTAAAAACAGTTGCTTATTTGACATACATACCTAGACCTACATGTCTTTAGGTACTTGTACGATCAGCCGGCCTAGCTGAAATGACAATGGTTCAAATCAAATCAAAAATGTTTATTCTGTAAATAGGCTTATGCTAGCACTTTTACATGTCATCTTAAAATTATATATATGTACATCTTATTATTAAATTAAAACGGGACTTAATCGCGTAAAACTTACGTTTTGTATTTAACCCGACGTTTCGGACATGACATTACGTCCGTGGTCACGGGTAGACTGGCTGGGAGTTGTATCAACATCTTCTAGCTGTACGAGTTTTTCGAACTACCCGCACTTGATTGTCATCAGTCACTTTTACGCTAGGGTTGCCACTCTGCCTACATACAACACTCACGACATCCGATGGTATGGGACGGGAAGTTTTCTCACGTTTACACTTGCTAATCACTGGATTCCACGAAGATGAAATCCCTTGCCCTTCATTTTGATTGAAATTACGATGTTTCCTGATTTCAATCGCTTCACGTACTTTCCTGCTATAGTAAAGACGTTCAGTTGAAAGGACTTTGGGATTATGCAGTTCAATCCAGTGGTTCGGTCCTGACTCTAGCAAATGTCATGTCCGAAACGTCGGGTTAAATACAAAACGTAAGTTTTACACGATTAAGTCCCGTTTTAATTTAATAATATGAGTGAAGATCGTGTTAGTTTAAATCAATATATGTACATCTTGTTCTAATTTAACATAAGGTTGACTCTAGACGCCGATCGAAACGCAACCTGGCTCTGTCGCGCCAATGCAGAAGAGCGATAAGAGATAACAACGATAATGATATTCCGAAGCATAACCTCTATTCTGAAAAACCACATGGTGAGCTTGTGAGGTAATTGGCCCACGTACTTAAAGACAGACTCTTAGTTTGATGGAAGGTTATTTCCTTATGCTCATCAAATCGTAGCAGGCCCCTCCCCTGATTTCCATCAGGGGAGGGGCCTGATTCACAGATTAATGGTGAATTTGCGAGAGCATCAAGTTAAAATCATATAAAATATTATGAAAAAAAAGAACGCCGCAGCAGCCGGCCTAGCCGAAATGACGATCGTTGACGCTCGACGCCGATCAACGCGCGGTCTGACTCTGTCGCGCCAATGTAGAAGAGCAATAGAGATAGCTATAACGATATTTTTTTGTTTTTGTGCATTTGGCTACAAACCCAAGGCGGGCATGCGTGTTTTTGATGGCGCACTCAATCGGATTGCGGGTCTATTTAGCCCTTTATGGTGTGTTTTGTCTTTGCCATTCGCCAGTCGACAAGGGACCATTTACTCTTGCCTGCGTCCTGTTTTATAGTGTAGTGAGCAAATCAATGAGAAAAAATGCTGCAGCAAAATGCCGATGTCGAAAAATAGGGGTTTTCTACTTTTATTTTGAAACTTATATCTTAATATTTCTGTTCAAATGGGAGTTTATGGACTAACATTCGGTTCAAAAAATATAAAGGAAGAATTTATGTAGATGTCAACTCGGTTATATCATTTAGGCAAACGTGGGATTGGAAACCCTACTCACCACCGTTTAAGTATTCACCCGTATTAGCTTTACATGATGTATACCATTATGTCCATTACAATAAATAGTTCAAAACGTGGAAAATATTTCGATTAGTTGTGATTGACCCCAAATTTCGCCGGTGCATCTTACTGTTTCTCCTGCCTTTTGCGGCTTGCCTCAAAGGAAGGTTTCCGTGAGCAATGAAAATTATTTATTATTAGGCAACAAATGTCTGTGCATTTGCCTCTATGTCATAAAAAATACATTCACGGTTAATTCAAAGAATTGTTTATATCTATTCATAATGAAATTTGATGCTCATAAACCAAAGTTGTGAATATTATTGTCTTCGGTTAAAAGTTGTGAAATTAAAAGTTTCTAATCACCGCCAGGTAGGGTTGCCAACTTTTTTTTAGGGAAATATAGAATTTTAGAAAATTCCATCTAAAAAATATAGTACACCGAAATAAAATATAGTACGGTACACATAATCGATAACCAAGTCGTAGAGATCGTTCTTTCTGTCCACTCTAATGGGCTCCATTCGGTTTACATCGATTTTTGACAAGTTTTGTGTTGCATTGGTTCTCTTATTTAAGTATCGTCGAAAGTTGTATGGCCGAATATCACTTCCCAACTCTCGTTTCGCGCAATTTTATTCCGCCGAATGTTCATTTCCCAACTTATTGTTTTATTTGCCAAGCTCACATTTACCAACTTAACATTTGACCTTTTTTAAAAAAGCAAACTTTCATGTTGTCGAATGTTTTACTTAGCGTAATATATAACTTAGTTTATTTATTGTATGTAATGTACCAAATGTTTTATTGAACACCAATAATATATATGGCGTATTTCGAAAAATATGCAATATTGAGTCTTCTATCACTTTCGAAATGTATTGAGTTGACAGGTGTGCAATTTTTACTTACGTACCTATATTCTTTTAATTTCAATAATGACCTACTTACTTTTTTTACAAGACCCATATTAAAAAAAAACCCCTATTATAAATACTTATATTTTTTATAAAATTTGACATTGTTTTAAAAAATTTTTTACTTCAATGAAATCTAGACTTTTATAAAAATGCAAAAGCGATTTTAATTTCGGTCCTAAAATAGTTCAACTTTGATGCTAAATATCACAGAATCAATGAGCTGTGAAGTAGGTACCTATTTATGGGATGCTAGTTTGTTTAAAGAGGATTCTGTTAATATGATATGCTTTAAAAACTATCGTAATTATTCATAATACCAATGGATTCAAATCGAAGCTCATCGGAGTAGAGAATCCCCTTAAGAAATGTCGTTATTTAATATATCATGGAAAAAATACAAATGTTTGCAAACAACGGTGGCTTTATACGTAACTGCAATATTTGCAGGACAGAACGAAGTAATGAAATGTGCAGTGATGGATAAATATGAATAAAAGCGAAATTTTTTTCATTATCAAAACGCCGCTCCTGGCGGTTTGACCCTAGTGTAAATTCGCCACTGGCATGGACCCCAAAAATATAGTACTTTTGCGTACTATATATGCTTCATATAGAATATAGTACGCTAGGCCAAAATATAGTACAGTACTATATTATATAGTACGGTTGGCAACCCTACCGCCAGGTGTCGTAAACCCTGGTCGGTTTCCTAATAGGTGGAAAACGGGTAAGCTGGTGCTCCTCCGAAAGGAAGGGCGCCCGCCCGATCAGCCGTCGGCCTACCGCCCCATAGTGCTGCTCGACGAGACGAGCAAGCTCTTCGAGCGGATAATCGCGTCTCGCCTCGTCAGGAGCATGAACCCGGGCCTAAGCGACTGCCAATACGGCTTCCGCCCGCAGCGCTCAACTCTGGATGCGATCGCTCGGGTAAGGGTCTTTGCGGAGGAAGAGGTTTCCCAGGGTGGGGTTGTGATGTCTGTGTCGCTTGACATCTCTAACGCCTTTAACACCCTGCCCTGGGAAACAATCAAAGCGGCGCTTAAATACCACAGCGTGCCAGAATACCTGCAAAGCATTGTACGCAGAAGGAGGCCGCGGAGCGAACGCGCGAGGACGATATAAATTCGCTCCCTCAGCGCCGACGCAGACCAGCTAGGCGGCGAAGAGCCTACGTGGCTCGTTTCCTGCCGCCATAGCGGGAACCTGTGGGTGATGGGTCGGGAGCCCCATCACCCGCCTGAAGAGGTTCGGGCTGGAAGGCCCTCTAGTGTTCCGAGGGCCTTCAGCGGAGAAGACTTTTAAAAGAGTCAAAGCGATGGGCCTGCAAGGGCAACGCTGACGGGGTATCGGAGGCCTGAAAACAAGTGCCCGAAACCCCGTCCAAAAAGCGAGCGGCGGAACACCCCAGGGGGTTTAGTCGGTGAGAGTCCGACATACCCACTGGCTTCTCCCGGGCCAGTGGGATCCATAACGGATTCCCCCTGGGTCAAAAAAAAAAAAAAAAAAAAGGTGTCGTAAACCCACATTGTTTTATACTTTTTTATAGCGAAAGAGGTTCATTAGGAAAATGAAAATGGTTATTTAATATCGCCCATTAGGCACTGGCACCACCAAAAGCAGTAAGCTATTAGCTATCGGCGTTAGAAACGAACAAAAGACAGTCGCTCCCGTATAAATAAAATTTTCCCCTCACTAGCTCGGAAACACGTGTTTTGTCCTTTAATACCAGCGGGTAAAAACGTATTTTATCCACTAGTGGGTAAAGTAATTTAACCTTGAATAAAGTCAAATGAACTGCTTTAAAATTGATAAAAGTAGGTGAATCTAGTAATAATGATGATTTGCCACCTGTGGAACTACTGGAAGCAGTGATAAACGCATTTTTTGCGTTGTAGTTTCCTCGCTATAGTGAGGGGAAAAGTTTTGTGTTACACTCGGGTGCAAATGTATTTTACTTCTCGTCGTTTAATGTATTTTAATTCCACACTCGGCGTTAAAATACAACTTTGCCCCCTTGTATAACAAATAACTATTTCCCCTCACTAGCTCGGAAACACGTGTTGTGTCCTTTAATACCAGCGGGTAAAAACGCATTTTATCCACTAATGGGTAAAGTAATTTGACCTTGAATAAAGTCAAATTAACTACTTTAAAATTGATAAAAGTAGGTGATTAAAGATGATTTACCACCTGTGGAACTACTGGAAGCAGTGATAAACGCATTTTTTGCGTTGTAGTTTCCTCGCTGTAGTGAGGGGAAAAGTTTTGTGTTACACTCGGGTGCAAATGTATTTTACTTCTCGTGTGTTAAAAAACTCGCAAGCTTGTGGTTCAACTATAGAATCCTTTCACTTGCTCGTTTTTCAATTCCACACTCGGCGTTAAAATACAACTTTGCCCCCTTGTATAACAAATAACTATTTCCCCTCACTAGCTCGGAAACACGTGTTGTGTCCTTTAATACCAGCGGGTAAAAACGCATTTTATCCACTAATGGGTAAAGTAATTTGACCTTGAATAAAGTCAAATTAACTGCTTTAAAATTGATAAAAGTAGGTGATTAAAGATGATTTACCACCTGTGGAACTACTGGAAGCAGTGATAAACGCATTTTTTGCGTTGTAGTTTCCTCGCTGTAGTGAGGGGAAAAGTTTTGTGTTACACTCGGGTGCAAATGTATTTTACTTCTCGTGTGTTAAAAAACTCGCAAGCTTGTGGTTCAACTATAGAATCCTTTCACTTGCTCGTTTTTCAATTCCACACTCGGCGTTAAAATACAACTTTGCCCCCTTGTATAACAAATAACTATTTCCCCTCACTAGCTCGGAAACACGTGTTGTGTCCTTTAATACCAGCGGGTAAAAACGCATTTTATCCACTAATGGGTAAAGTAATTTGACCTTGAATAAAGTCAAATTAACTGCTTTAAAATTGATAAAAGTAGGTGATTAAAGATGATTTACCACCTGTGGAACTACTGGAAGCAGTGATAAACGCATTTTTTGCGTTGTAGTTTCCTCGCTGTAGTGAGGGGAAAAGTTTTGTGTTACACTCGGGTGCAAATGTATTTTACTTCTCGTGTGTTAAAAAACTCGCAAGCTTGTGGTTCAACTATAGAATCCTTTCACTTGCTCGTTTTTCAATTCCACACTCGGCGTTAAAATACAACTTTGCCCCCTTGTATAACAAATAACTATTAATTTTGTAAAAACCCCCGACATAGTGGACCGATTTCCATCAAACATGGCTAAGAACACTTCCGACTAATTCAGCTTTCAAACAAAAAAAACTAAATCTAAATCGGTTTATCCTTTCGGGAGCTATACGATGCCACAGACAGACAGACACGTCAAACTTATAACACCCCGTCGTTTTTGCGTCGGGGGTTAAAAAGAGAGAGCATGCGATTTATAGTTCATATCTCGAGTTTGAAGTTTGTATAGTTATGAAAATTATGTGATTATTTGGTTTAATAATTTTATAATTATGTTATCAGCACTGTTAACTGGGTGTAATTTATGCTGTATATAAATTGCTAAGCTGCACGCTGCATGCAATCAAAAAGTTTGTATACCTGCACTCGCGGGTAAAACATAGAGAAACAACATGTACTGTACCACCTAAAATGTACCTATGTTTTCACAAATAAAGAGATTCTGATTCTGATTCTGATTCTGAAGTGTCTGTTTGTCTGTTTGTCTGTCTATCTGTCTGTCTGTCTGTCTGTCTGTTTGTATGTCTGTCTGTGTGTGTCTGTCTGTGGCATCGTAGCTCCCGAACGGATGAACAGATTTCGATTTAGTTTTTGTTGTTTGATAGCTGAGTTAGTCGAGCTCGGGCACAGTATAAGAAAGAGTACTATCGTACAGTATCGCCATCCCGCTCCCCGCTGAAAGTGCCGCTCACCCCCTCTCGGTTACCTCACAGTTACCACCTGTCAAAAACGCGAACAGTCGACCTGTCATATCTCACTCATACAAGCATAGTACGCGTTCACCTACACGCGCTTAGACTGTGTGCTAGGAACCCGCCTCTTTCATATATTTGATCGCCAGTGTCCGAGATGTGGCTCGGGAGTGTTCTTAGCCACATGTTTCATGAAAATTGGTACACTATGTCGCGGTCGGGGGTTTTTTCAAATTTTTTTTTGTTGATCTCTATCACCGCTTACTCCATCGCTTATCGCTTACTCCAGTTTGGTGGGACCAATGCTTTACAGTAAAAAAGGCACTTCAGCAAAGGTCAATATTAAGCACCTCTGGAACATAAAACGTGGAACCTTTAGCAGTAAGACCTTTCAGCCATTTTTCATTTTTATGTAATTACTAAAATTTTATTATAGGAAGGTGTAGCATTTTCGAACCTATTATTTTGCAAACTTGTAGGAGTTAGCTACCCCATCAATCAAGTTTTTATATTAGAGGAGAAAGCTTGTATTCTAACAGCATTTTCACATTATCCGATGGAAGGAAGGACGTCAAAGACATGCAGATCTCAAAGATCTTAAATCCGATACCGGATTAGATAATGAATAACCTAACCACAAAATTAAAATTTTGAAAAAACCCCCGACCGCGACAATAGTGGACCGATTTCATGAAACATGGCTAAGAAAAGAACACTCCCGTCCCGACTAACTCTGCTTTCAAACAAAAAAAAGTAAATCTAAATCGGTCCATCCATTCGGGAGCTACGATGCCACAGACAGACACAGACAGACAGACAGACAGATAGACAAACAGACAAACAGACAAACAGACAGATAGACAGACAGATAGACAAACAGATAAACAGACAGACAGACACGTCAAACTTATAACACCCCGTCGTTTTTGCGTCGGGGGTTAAAAACGCACTAACTTTGATTTTTAAAGTTGCTAGATCAATGTTGGAAAGTTTTCCTAGTTTGCCGTTTTAGAATGTTGTCAATGCGGCTAAAGTAGCCTGCGGGAGCATATTCTCCTTACTTTTTACATTAACTATTGAAGGTGGAAACTAACAGGTAATGAAACAGAGGAACGTTTTTTTTTTGAACGACTATTATTCGATTTCGCGCAGACCGCATTGACTTCACTAAAATAAATAAAGGAATATTTTGCAATCAAGGGTGCTTCCAAAAAAGGTTAAGAACTCCTGCTGTTCCTGAATTTAAAACAAAAAGCAACGTCATGTAACCTGTGATGAAACACAGGAAACTGATCAACCGATTTGAGTATCTAAGACACATCGCATGAAAACAAAAAAGTATAAATAAAAAACATCTAATTCGTTTCGCTATTATTTATTTTGACACTGACACTTGTTACACATCAAAGTATATCCTTGCTTTGGTTAAAGAAAACACTCCAAGGTCCGTTTAAAACACTAAACTAGAGGTACTTAAGTACCTATTAAGATGGATGCATTGCCAGTTAATCCCTAGCTCCCTAGGGCCTGAAGTGGCGAGGATCAGATCACGGCGGCGCACGTGATTAATGACGGACCCCCTGTAGACAGTGGCGTGGTGTTGCACATGATTAGCGAATCAGGGCGAATTAATAGACGACCACGCTTTTTATTAGGGTTCCGTAGCCAAAATGGCAAAAACGGAACCCTTATAGTTTCGTCATGTCCGTCTGTCCGTCTGTCCGTCTGTCCGTCTGTCCGTCTGTCACAGCCGATTTACTCGGAAACTATAAGTACTACAGTGATGAAATTTGATGGGAATATGTGTTGTATGAACCGCTACAAAATTATGACACTAAATAGTAAAAAAAAGAATTGGGGGTGGGGCCCCCCATACATGTAACTGAGGGATGAAAATTTTTTTTTCGATGTACATACCCGTGTGGGGTATCAATGGAAAGGTCTTTTAAAATGATATAAAGTTTTCTAAAAAACATTTTTCTTAAAGTGAACGGTTTTTGAGATATCAGCTCTCAAAGTCGTAAAAAGTATGTCCCCCCCCCCTCTATTTTTATAACTACGGGGTATAAAATTCTAAAAAAAATAGAGGTGATGCATGCTAATTAACTCTTTCAACGATTTTTGGTTTGATCAAAGTATCTCTTATAGTTTTTGAGATAGGTTGATTTAACTGTAATTTTGGCAGGTGTATAAATTGACATAATAAGTTTATTATATTTGCTGCTACGGAACCCTTTGTGCGCGAGCCCGACTCGCACTTGGCCGGTTTTTTAGGTTACCTTTTGACAGTAATCGTCTAAGGGCCACTTGCACCAACGAAAATGGTGCTATGTGAAATAATCTAATAAAACTAGAGATTCTAAGATAGGACAACAGAATATAGTTTCTATCAGAAAGACATTGACAACATCAACTCACAACCATAAGCAATCAGATAGAGGATACATATCAGCTCCATTTTATATGGAACCCTGAGTTAAGTGGTTGGTGCAAGTGGGCCTAAGCGACTTCTATGACAAATACAGCACAGTATCAATGAGACAGGGTTCTAGCCTTGCCTAGGATTCAAATTAGTTGACCGTACTGTACTGTACAGTCCGTACATTCAGTCAGATAGTAGTCACATTTGCTAGATGTGAACAAGTCTTAAGAAATGTGGTTCACACTAGCTTGATCACCCATCCAAAATGCACGCGGGTTTACACCGGCCGTCAGTTCTTGATATACTTTCCCATGTTGTTTTGACCAAGAGTTGTACGCGGCCTCGAGCTGGTGTCGGCCGTCGATTCGTCTTGATTGCCCTAACTGTTTTCACGAAGAACGCGTTCGCGACACGTTTGCGAGATGTGAACAGCGTGTGTAGCCGAATGCACAAACGCTCACGAAACGAAACGCTCGTAGATATCTATCTCTATCGCTCTTGCTTATTGGCGCGACAGAGCCAGACTACCTTTCGAGGCGTTTCGTTTTCGTATCACGTTGTAGAAATGCCAGGTCTAAAGACCTCAATACTCTGGTTTACCCTCACTCGCTCCCAAGTGGAACATGCGTCGATTCGTCTTGATTGCCCTATATTGTTTTTGCTGCCGTGTGGAGATCGCCGATAGATAATCTAGTTTTGCCTCTGACGGTATGGTTAGCTAAATCATGCGTGTTCACGGTGTATCTGCTTTTTTATGACGTGCAAAATTTGTAAAATTTTATCAATAAATGTATCTTATCTTATCTTATACGAGTAAAAATCTCTCATAATCTGACAAAATGTCTAATCTCATATATGTACATGTTTGTGGAGATATGAGTGGGATATTCTCAAGTTAGCACTGAAATATAAAGACAGACAGAAAATACATAGAAATATCCACAAGGGATCATCCACATATTACGTCACACCAAATTTCAGGTTTTTGGACCCCTCCCCCCTCCTATGTCACGCTTTTTTTGTATCCCTTTAACTGGGATTGTCACATTTAGTATGACCCCCCCCCCCCCCCTACACTGTGATGGATGACGCCCAACGAGTAAATTCAATATTAATTATTAATCAAATGTATTTAATTTGATTATACCTAGGTTTTGAGACTTTTAGCCGGTACCAGTGTACATCAGGTACATAGCCTAAAACATGTATTTTTTCTTTGAGACTAGCCTGAATTTTGATGCTGACAATTTCTGTTTTCAGTTAGGATTTTCGACGTCAGATATCCGTGTATTTTTTGCTGCCGAGAGTATTGATACCGAGTGCGCACATCCATGTTTTTGTGGGCTCAATCAAGTGAATGGCATCGCAACTCAATGTGGAACTGGAAACTGCGCAAACTCTAGATTTGTATTTCACTTTGCTGTATTCTAGGCTCTGTTATTTCAATCTAATTTGGCCAGATTGGTTTTAGTTACTGATTTGCTTCTTACTTTATGCTCTTTTCCCTGAAAGCTTTTTTGTGAGATATAAGAGTCAAACGAGCAGATACGTCGCCCGGTGGTAAGCGATCACCGGAGCCCATGGGGACACACCAATCACCAGAAGGGTTAGTGTTGCTGGCCTTCAAATGAAAGTGCGCTTTTTCTTCAAGATTTGAAGGTCAAATCGGTCCGAAAATGCCAGAAGCGACAGTTCAGTTTAGCTGAATGAGGCAGAAGTTTCTGGAGAAACGAACAGTTACCTTGGTAACCGCCAAAATCAACAGTGCAGTCAAAGTTAGGTCATACAAAGCACATTAATTAGTAGGCTGACTTGCATCTGTGGACGCGAGATTTGGATCATACCATACACCTTCGCACACGCGTGTATCCGTACACAACCAAAATTATACCCTAAACCTTACACATTGAGAGTAAAATTCAAAGAACAAGGGTGCCTATATGTAAATGAGGGGGGAAGTAAGTATCCTAAACAAATATACAGCATGTCGCTTCCACTGTGATTGTACACGTTTACATCTGATAACGCGTAAACGATTTTATACCTTAAATAACAATAGAATAAAGACTAAAATTAAATGTGTATTTTAAGATACGACCACTGTTTTTAGACCTTCGTCATCCGTATAGTCACAGTCATAAATATGGACACAGATGACGTTCCAAAAAGATGTATCCACCAAGTTATTGCCATGAGCTAAGGTACTATAGATATTTTTTAGCATTTTGTCCGTATCCATATTTAATAAGATGACCGTACCAATCTGTTAAAAACAGTCGTGTACAAGGATCGAAGTAGAACGGTGAATGAAACAAAGGCTTTGGTATTTCGGGCTGCGCTAAGCTTTTAAATTTTCATTTGTTTTTTTTTGTCATTTTATTCGGGAGCCAAAACGAGTTTGCTGTGTATTTGTTTGGCCACGAAAGGTCAACGTGGAGGAAGAATGAGGACCTGCGGTTTGTAGGTTTAAGGACTGTCAATATGTGTTTTGTAATGCGAAGCTATAGCAGGATTAAAAAATACAAGGTGATAAATTTGGCCACATCTAGCGTCTCGCGAGCGTCGCGTCGGGCCAACTGTATGGAAAAAGACCGACGCCGCGTCGACGTCGCGTTTTTTTGGCATATTTTTTTATAGATGTGGGGGGACCCTTAGAGTCTATATATGAAAATCTTTTTCTTAAGTAAAGCATATTTAATTTTATAGACATTTATTATGACTTTTAATATATCATACATTCGAAGTCAAACTTATAGTATAGGTACACTATATAATAATTTTATTACTGCAAATACCGACTATGTGTATATGTAACAAAGTGATTTTGGGAAAATGAGTTTTAATCTTTAAACATTAAAAGCATCCATCAATATGGCAGCTTCACCTCGTGCAGCTTTTGGATCTTGAGCCATCAGCTGCTGGATTTACAGGCGAATACAAATTCCTCTATCTCGCAATAAACAATCGAATATATATGCCAAAACAATAACATCTAGCAAATCTGTGTACCTATATCCTCACATCTTCAGAGATCCTCCACCTATGTTTATGCATATGTCTACCGCAGCCGACAGTCTTGTCTTAGCCCAATTTGCATGGCACCGGCGAATCAAAGGTGGAACGCCAATTGTAGATACATACACATACGTACGCCCTTTGAAGTATTCTATAGGGAGGGATACAACAGTTTTAACTGATTGAAATTCCCTTTCAGCTAATAACAAAAGCGCTTTATAGATAAACTAGCTTTTGCCCGCGTAATCGCTCGCGTTAAATTCGAAAATTGCGGAATGCTCCATACAAACTTCCACCCCCCCTCCCCATTTTAGGGAAGTGGGGGGGGGGGGGTTAGAAAGAGACAAAAAGTAGCCTATGTCATATTCCATCCCTTCAACTATCTCAACCTAAAAAATCACGTCAATTCGTCGCTCCGTTTTGCCGTGAAAGACGGACAAACAAACAGACACACACACTTTCCCATTTATAACATTAGTATGGTTTAGTATGGATTGATTTCAACTAACATTACTCGAATACTTAATATGATATTAAGTCATAAATATCATAATTTGTAAAACTCCGCGATTTTTGAGTCTGCATAATTAAATAAAATAAATAAAAATAATTTATTTTAGACTTAAATTTAAAAATAAATCATAATGTGTAAAAAACAAGAACCAAAAACAGAAGAAAATACGAAGAAAGTACGTACCCTGTCTGTTGAACAGAACACGTAGATCAACCAAAATAAACTTTATGCAGGTAAAGCACTACATAGGTACATTGTCTGGCATTTGACTCTAACATCTACATGAAACCTTCAAAACTATTCCAACGCCAGAACTTTTAACACTAAACCGTTTCATAGAGCATAAAACACACATTACCTCACCAACAAACCACAGTAATTTGAACTAACTCTACAATTTATCCCGAATTACTTATTACGCCGCAAACGTTAAAACAACGTTTCAAACAGAAAATGTTTACCCTTTCCATATAAATACATAAATACCTAAGTAGTTATTATACACCAAAAGATATAATCCTTAATGTTCGAATTTTAAAGTATATTTTCGGTCGACTTTACCTGTTTCAGCCCCGCAGGATAACAGATTGTACTCGTATCCATAGATTCTAAACACACGTAAAGCGCGGCACACATGCACAACTAAATAAATATATGCCACATACGATATTTATAGGCCATGTTTAGGCATTTCGAGCCGAGCTCTACATAAAACCAACTTAAACCAAACCCTATTCAACCCAAAACCAACCCTATCCTTCTAAATTTAAAAGCTAGGATGAGCGCACTATTATATTGGTGGTGTTCTATCGCCGTTGGAGCATAAAGGGCCCCATTCATGCGCCATGAAAGCCTGTCTCATAGACAAGAGCAGAGTCGCCGTAAAAATGATTTATATCGCCTAGATGCCTTATCGAATGTTGTCGAACTCGGAAAAGGTAGATCGTGTGCGGATAAAGAATACGACACCGTTGACTTATCGAATTGTTTTGGACATCTGTACGAGATGACAAACGCGCGTGTAGTTTTGTCGAATCCTGAGGAAGCATTACTCATGCTAGTCTAATCAAAACTTCTATAGGAATTCTTTATGCCAATTAGATATGCCGGTGATATGTTAGATAGTGATACATAAATAACTCTTTTTACTTTTTTTGTGGTCTCTGAACTTATTTAAACGTACCATGGCACATTATTCTCCGCACACTCCAACTTTGCTCATAACTCACGCGTGTTTTCGTTCTAAGGGCGAAACACAGTTTTGAATTCTTCTGAAACTTTTAACGTTCTCACTCCTTGAGTTCATCTCGAGTGTTTTAAGTAACTTCAATCGTGATTGCCTTTTGTTTTTAGTGGCATTCCTTTGACAGATTTGCTTTTATTTTTTTAACCGCGACGTCCAAGAATGTTTGGTGTTAGTGAAGAAGATCTTAAGTTACGTCAAGTCTTATATCAAAATGGTTTCTTTTTTTAATGAAAACCGAAAAATGATGACGGCATCTTGTAATTTAACGCTTGTTCCTCGTACGCTTCGGTGGGTATTGGATAATCCGTTTGGCTTAAGAGGGCGGCCAGACGGATTGTCGCCTGTTTTCGTAAATTTGAGACACCTCTTAATAAGATTATTATTATGGGATTCGTCTATTGATGGATG
This sequence comes from Leguminivora glycinivorella, assembly GCF_023078275.1. NCBI lineage: Eukaryota > Metazoa > Arthropoda > Insecta > Lepidoptera > Tortricidae > Leguminivora > Leguminivora glycinivorella. The sequence continues at coordinate 7,036,733 of NC_062984.1, forward strand.
CACTGGAGCCTGATGGTGCCCAAGGCCCAAGAAAAGCCTATAGCAAAGGTGGAATGCTTCTTTTAAATAATGAGCCAAAGAGAACTACGTGTTATGAGCGATGTTAATTAAAAACTTAAAAACGTAGTACTACACGTTTTCAATTTTATCAGTAGAATAATTTAAATGCCTAGTACCTAGAGGAGATATAGAACGAAGTATATACTCGTATAAGACAAAATTGAAGGGTCAAATATTTTAGCTGATTTCAGAGTTCAGACTTCTCTCCTGTAACTTAGGGGTAGAGTTGTAGTCCGTAGGAATTACCTACACATGATTATGAGCTACTTCAAACCCGCTATGTAGCTAAAGTAATACGCGTTGGGTGCAAAGATGGAAATAGTGGAGAATCTCGTTTTAACGTCGAATTTGTTTAGAATGAAGAGAACACTTTAAACAATGGCTAGAATACAACAAATTTTGAATTTTATTTTGCTCATTATACTCGCAAATGACTGTGAGCAAGATATAAGTATAGAAAGTTATGAAGATGTCAACAAATATGTCAATTTGACACTGCTATAGCCGTCGTGGTAGGCTAATGCCTCCATACGTGTATGCGTATAAGCGACATCTTTTATGATGCAAATGCCCCAAGTATTGACGTGAGAAGGTAATTTGTGTCTTTCCTTCTCAGAAGGGATCTGACACTCCATGTGCAATAGGGACCATTTTATTAGAAACTATCTTTTTCCCCTTATTTGCCAAAAGTGGCACTGAAATTTGAGTAGTTTCATGTGCTCTGCCTACCCCTCAATGGGATACAGGCGTGTTTGTATGTATGTATGTGTATCTTTTTCCCGCGCTAAATTTCTCCATACTTACTTCCATCCCCCATTTCAGGGAAGTGGGGGGTTAGAAAAAGACATAGCCTAGCCTATGTCACTCTCCATCCGTTCAACTAGGTATCTCCACTTATAATTACTTCAATTCGTCGCTCTGTTTTGCAGTAAAAGACGGACTAACACTGAGAGAAAAAACAACCAGTTTTCATGTTCTTTCAACAAGTTTTTTGGTTAAAATAGCGCCTACGTGCTGTTTGGTTCCAACAACAAGTTACTTAATATTTTGTCAATTGAATCAACAAGTCGATTTTATAAAAGCAACATGACACATTGTTTTAAACATATGTTTGGCTGATTCAATCAAATATCTTTTAACCAGTTTGATCTTGTTGCTCGTACAAATTCGACTTGTATCATCAATATTGTGATTTATTCCGTTTACTAAAGTAGTTTTGTTTCAAACGGATAAACCTGCAACAAGTCGAACTTGTTAAATTCACAATGCAAATTTCTCTCAGTGAACCAAACAAACACACACACACACTTTCCCATTTATAATATTAAGTATGGATTCTCTTGGAATTGCAGGCCTTTATTGAAATTGGAGCATCAGGTATCTTCTGTGTTGGTAAGCCACATTTATATTTAGGTACGAGGTCGGTTCATTGTTCCAGAACCTTTCATACATAAAGGTACGCATTTTGACGAAATTGGTTCAGAGATAAATTAAATTGGGAAATCATATTTCCTTTGCATCGTAGCACGTGGAGAGACAATTAGGTTGGCGAATGAATGGTGAATGGTGAACGCTCTTCTGACATGTCATTTTACTTTTTTATTCACGCGATAACATGGCTCTTTTTGAGGAACAAAGGTTTTTGATTTCAACCTTAACACCGCATGACCGCACAAACAAGGGTAAATTTAATAAATGTTTTACTTGGAGAAGTCTAGTCTAGTGGCATCCCTTAGGGTAGCGACAATATGGTACCCAATCATCATCATCACAGGCCTTTGCGTCTATTGCAGACGATTTACACATTGCTGCTTCGACAACGGGTTTGGTGACTGTGGAGGCCGATTCGCGAGCGGCACGACCTGCCACATTTTTGGCAGAAGAAACTCATACCACCTGAGGTTCCAGTCTCGGTTTGCTTTCTGCGTACCCAATAGGTACGTACTATCTTAGACTGTCACAATTATTTCAAGTTGATTGGTAAATAAACGAAGTATTTATCTAAACATCATCAGTTAGCTTAGGGTAAACTCGCCTCATTCGGTGACGCCTAATTCGGTGATACAAGCTTTGGAGCACTATTCCGAAAGACGATTTTTGTGGTTGTTTCACCGAATTAGGCGAGTTTACCCTATACGCGGTGTAACATGAGGAAACCGAATAAGTTTAAAAGCGTATATCATCTTATTAGAAGAGTAAAATGTCATATAAACTTTCTGGATTTCAGAGTTATAAGCATTTAATAAAATAACAATTACTTTTTAATTGTCAGAACAAAACGCTATTTTAATGACGATGATGCCTTTATCAGACATAGTCTAACCATCCTCGTTGAGTTGATAGATGTCAAAAAATAAGTAGTAACTTATTGAAAATTTAAGTGTCAGTTTAACGAATAATATTTACTTTTTAACTTCTGATTAATAGCAGAAACGTCTGCAATCGATGCCACTAGGCTTAGAATAAATTTAAAAGTGGAAGATGTCTGCCTTGGGTGAGACTTGAACTCACGGCCGCTGGATCGATACTCCAGCGCTCTGCCAACTGAGCCACCAAGACTTCAACCAAGCCAGCGAAATTTTCGACCACTTAGGCCAATGGGACCCGTCACGTTAGGTCAGTCTCACCCAAGGCAGACATTTTCCACTTTTAAATTTATTCTAAGCCTAATAGGGTGGTTTAGCCGGTTATCCGACCACCTCTGGTTGTCGGCCACCACGCAGTTAATCTACAATAACATGACAACTATATAGTATTTCTTCAAAAAATGAGGGTAGATACATAAAGTCACTTGATATTGACATGTCCTACATTTATTTTCTTGGTGACGTATTGATTCGCTCGTCAGTGTACGGAAGCAATTTGAGCAGTGTGAATGGTGGACAAATTTTATAAAAAAAATTAGGATACAACATTTTGTCGAGGTATGTAAACATATTGTTTTCGTGGCATTGAGACCATTGTTGAGGTTAAAGTAGATTGTGAATAAGTTGAACTCATGTTATTTCAATTTAAATGTTCAAAATATGTAATATAATTAAATTAAATTGGGTGGTCGGGTATCTAAATGCAATTTTACAAAGATATTTAGTTGTCGGCCCCCGGCCGAGAACGGACTTGAAGGACGTCATTTTTAATCGATTGTCTTTCCTATATTATTAGAGCAAATAAAATAAATACTTCAAAAAACACTTATTTTGAACAAAATTGATATTGCATTTAACAGCCGGCCACATGCTTTCTTGGAAATAATTGGTTAAAATCTGATTTATTTTTGAAATATTTGGCGGCCGAGAACAGGCATTTTTAAAGTTGATTGTCGGCCTAGCCAATTTATGACGGCCGAGAAACAAATAATTATAATTTAGTTGTCGGCCCTGCAATATATTCTCGACCCAGATTCAAAATAATTTGTCTTTGGGGGTCAATTAATTGCGTTGTTTGTAAGGATTATTTAAAAAAATGCATTTATTTATTAATAAATACAATAATATCCAATAGCAACACAACTTGTTTTTAGGTAATTATTATACTATACATTTTTGCTATATCAACCTCATTAAATGTAAAATATTACTAAAAATACATTGTGACATTGACTATTACTTGTTTTATTCCAAAATAAATCCTGTTAGTTCTGACATAACATTCATTTTAAAACCCTAATAACAGTGGCCGACAACTAACTAAACAAGCGGCCGAGAACCAAAAGAAGTGGTCGACAACCGGCTAAATTGCTACTTTTTCATATTCGGAACTATATAAAGAAAACTAAGTTAGTTAGTCATAATTTTTTATACCAAAAGGAAACTGTATTAAATTCTTTGCCTAAAAATTATACAATGACAAAATTTTGTCGAATATGTTGTACAGAAAATCCATTTGAATGCGTAGTTTTGCTAAACTGGCCGACAACCGGCTAATTCACCCTATTTACTTGTTTAAAAAATTTTTTTTTTGGTGAAATTTGCTTGACGTCATATAACATTTTATCTTTATTTAGCCCTTAGAAATGCGTAGTTAAAATCTTTCGGTTCTTTCATCTTACAACGTGTATAAATAAAAATATTCGAATTGAATGATGATATTTTTTTTATGGGATAGGAGGCAAACGAGCAGACAGGTCGCCTGATAGTAAGCGATCACCGCCGCCCATGGACACCCGAAACACCAGAGATAGTTAGAATTACAGAACTTTATTTATATAGAAGAAACAAGTTCATCTATTTGTATAAGGGCCGAGCGTGTCAAATTTTGTACTGAAGTTGTTTCTTGCCTGTAATTTTAAATATGTCTCAGGCTCTTGATTGTTCATAATTTTTGTGTTGTTGCAATTGAATATCACGTAACGAGGCATTTTTTATGTTTTGATTGACTTCAACTTACAAAAATTGACGCCCGAAAGCTGCAAGCTGCGATTAAAGATGGACTAGACTAGAGTGGATTTCACTGAGTTCATTTGACACGCTAAGTAGATACGTTTGCTTGATCTATGGTATATATGACATCTGTGGTTAGAATAAACTATTGATATACTTAAAAATCTATGTATGTGTTTTATGATTTCATGTTACCAACATCCTACGTTCGTCCTCCAGACAGTTATTTTAATAGATAGCCTTTTTACGTAAAAATCCTTCTAGTAAGTTCCAAATCTCTACTTAACGAGGTCAAAGTTATTAAGTAAATACTTTATTTAGTATTTTTTATATAAGAGTAAACAAGCATTATAGCAAAAAGGTTTCCATGAAAATCAACAAGTTCAGACTTAAACATATATTTATTTCACTTTGAATATATTTTGTCTACATATTTTTTAATTAATTATGTTGCGTAATTGAGGCTGCAAGTTTTCATGACATGTTATAGGACTTCAAGGTTAATAATATTATGAAAATTAAGTTCGTTATCCTACAGTAACTTTCTTATGATTTTCATTTAGTGTAGTCTAGTTTTTCTCCCGAATCAATTACTTACTTACTTGGCTGGCGCGATAACCCAAAATGAGTTTTGGCGTCCAACACAAGAGCACGCTATTTGACTCGGTCTTGAGCGGTATCGCGCCAGCTTTCGCCGACGCCGAGCTCACGGAGGTCTACCTCCACTCTATCCGCCAAACGATATTTTGGGTGACCAGCAGGACGGCGTCCATTCGGTCTTCCCAAGTAGGCTCTTTTGACTGCCCGATCTTCACTCAATCAATTGCCTAATGCGATTCTTATAAAGAATTTGTTAAGTTATTTAGATCTTGGTTTCGGCTGGTTTTATTTCTACGAAACTGAAATGGCGGACAGAAGATGGACAAAAAAGGTTAAAAAAAACTTCAAAATGATAAACATAGACATTTCTCCTTTCAGACACTGTTGTCCAATTACTGTGCCCACAAGAAACGTTCCTTTGTCACGACACAAAACAAAGGATGTATTAGTCATTTTAAGGCGCAGTTTTTTCATTAGTAGTCAAAGAATATTACTTTTATGATATATTGTTACAGCATATTGTCCTGTGTGATCGATGGTAGAACTAGAAGATAGAAATAATTAAGGGTTCAAGACAATAACAGTGATCGATTTTGAACAGCGCAGGACCTGTGTTTTTGGTAACTTTTATGATCCATGAGCTTAATATTAAATATTAAGCTTCTTTTAGACAACGAACGTGTTCTACTTTTGATTGATTTGCAACATTTATTTAAAGCCAGTGTTTAAAAATATTGTAGATTTGTAATAGTCATGATTTTAGTTTATTTACAAAAAAAATCGTAGGTGCCTATTCGCGAGTTCATAACGTATCAAAACTTTGGATAGACATTCATTGAGATGAGTCAGAAAAAGTTTTGATTCTAATGACTTTTGAAGAATATTATGATTTTAAATAATGCTGTTTAAATTTCGATGCACTCTTTAAGTAGGTAATATGTACTTCTACTAACAGAGGAATAAATTACCATAATAATATCTGTCAGTCTACGTTTGGGAAGTTACTTTATTTCCTCAAATCGATACAAATCCTAGTAACAAACGGAACATCAAGGTGCACTCACACCCGGACAAATCCAAACTGTCTTACTTCTATACTCAACTCCTTACACTTACGCCCTTTGGTCACCAGCTAGTATGTGTATGTTCAAATTCAAACGGTCTCATTTACATACAAAATCCCAGTGACTTACGTCCTTTGGTCACTAGTTTGTATTTGTATGGACCGGCGCCGGCTCCGCCTGCATCCGGCTCGCACTTCCCTTCTGCTGTGCTTTAATCTCGAGCCGTTTTATTTTTATTATGGACCTCTGGCTGTATGATCAACCCTGGAACTTCTGCATTAAGGTAGTGTGAATTGTTATACGAGTATTTGTTCATACAATTGGTTATCAGGATCGTTAAGACGATACAGGAGGGGTCAATTCTCCATACAAACAAACGCTCTCGACTATTTCCTCCCTGGTTTTTGAAGATAGAGCAATGATTTTTTCAACACAGGCTATTATTATTTTTTCCCCTCACTAGCTCGGAAACACGTGTTTTGTCCTTTAATACCAGCGGGTAAAAACACATTTTATCTACTAGTGGGTAAAGTAATTTGACCTTGAATAAAGTCAAATTAACTGCTTTAAAATTGATAAAAGTCGGTGAATCTAGTAATAAAGATGATTTACCACCTGCGGAACTACTGGAAGCAGTGATAAACGCATTTTTTGCGTTGTAGTTTCCTCGCTATAGTGAGGGGAAATAGTTATTTGTTTTACAAGGGGGCAAAGTAGTTGTTTAACCGCACATGCCAATATTGATACCCGAGCAAGCGAAAGATTCCAATATTGAACCGCGAGCGTAGCGAGAGGTTCAAAAAGTGGAATCTTGAGCGTTGCGAGGGTATCAAGGCACGAAGGTTAAACAAACTTTGCCACCGAGTGAAACACAACATTTTTCACCACACCAACACGAACAAAATACTGACTATAAAACATCAAACTAAATCCAATACAACAATTTATTCAATATTTATGATTCAAAATCATCATTTATAGGTAAAATCTAGCAGCCAGATTAAGATATCGAGTTATTACTTTGCCCCCTTGTGGATAAAATCCAATTTCGCTATCTGTTTTCGAATAACAAAGAAAGTCTTTACTAGTTGGTGTGGTGAAATATATATCATAAAGCGTTTCTGCATTTGGCTACGCGGATGCAAGTTTATTGTTGCTGTTATTACGGTTCGCTGGAGTTGTGATCTCGCGCGGTTGCTTGAATTTTTTCATTAAATAACATTTAGCTACAATTACAAAATGGCAGTATTGCAATTTTATCGTACCTAATCCGTTGCTTTTCATTGTTGCCAGAATGACAAAATGCAAAACGGCAGTCCGGATGCAGTGCGAGGTGCGGCATCGACACTTAATGGCTAATTGTGGGCACACAGTGGTCTTTCAATATCGGGAATGTTGGCAATACAATTAGTTTTGATTAAAACGCACAATAGGGGCCAGGGGGCTAGACATTGTAAATACACAAATAGGGCATAACGGCTGTGGGGTATTCTATTACAAATGAACTTGGGGGAGGTCAAAATAGTGTAAGAAGTGCCTGGCGTCCGTTGGCTCGTTGGGTCGACGACATCCGAAAAACTGCGGGTCACAACTGAATGAGTTTAGCCCAGGACCGGGAGAAGTGGCGTACTAGAAGAGAGGCCTATGCTCAGCAGTGGGCGATAAAGGGCTGATATGATGATGATATGATGAAAATAGTATACAAGAGCATTTTTTCATCACTCCTGGTTTGAAAATTTGAATCGTACATTGAGTGAGTTATCACATCAGATTTTTCGAGGATCAGTAGCAAAAAAAAAAATCTTGGATGTCGGCAAGCGGTCTAAATTGAAGCGGTCTCTTTTACCCCCTAAATTGAATCAATTATCTAACTATTGATAATTGTAGTGACGAGAAATATATGATAAAATAGCGTGTACTTTTAGAATTGCATCGTGGAACCTGGAACTGATAGACTAGTGTAGGTAATATAAAAATGAAATAGATTTTTGTTTCATCATTACCTAGGATTTACGTTAAAATCTTGATCCGTTGTTCGGCCCTCGAAGAAAACACTGCATGCTAAACAGCACATGGGAAGTGTTAATACGAGAGAGCGGAATATCTCATCACGGCTCGTCAACGCGTCAATAACCGTAAAGCGAGCATATCTCCCGTCAATCATTATAGGGCTGCCACTTTGCTTTTCTACTCGGTTTTTAACCCCAGACGTAAAAACGAAGTGGTGTTATAAGTTTGACGTGTCTGTCTGTGTGTATGTCTGTCTGTCTGTCTGTCTGTCTGTCTGTCTGTTTGTCTGTCTGTCTGTCTACACTCTGTGTGTGTGTCTGTCTGTGGCATCGTAGCTCTCGAACGGATGAACCGATTTTGATTTAGTTTTTTTTTGTCTGAAAGCTGAGTTAGTCGGGAGTGTTCTTAGCCATGTTTCATGAAAATCGGTCCACTAGGTCGCAATCGGGGGTTTTTTCAAAATTTTAATTTTTGACATGACTAGTTAAATTAATAGTTATTTGTCAACTTGGTGAGACTAATGATTATTATTTATAATAACAACCCTACTACTTCTCCATTTCTCTTCTCTAATTTAACTATGAAAATATAACTGACAAGAAAACAACCACGTTATGAATGTTTAATTAATGAATCCCATTTTTTTATACTACGTCGGTGGCAAACAAGCATACGGCCCGCCTGCGATACCTAGCTTGCGATAAAAAAAAATTGAAAAATGCTTTTAACCAGTAATTAAGATAAAAGCTCACTAGTTTATTGCAGAGCTCTAAAATTGTGACAACCCTAATCTCACACTCAACACTGGGCCTGCGCCCGCGCCACCGAAAAGCGCAATTACTATAATTGAATCAGGAAACTGTTCCGCGAGAGGAAAAGTATAAATAAAGAGCTCGCAGACACAGTTTACACATTAACTAAACGCAGTATAATCACAATATAAAGGGTCGTATAAGGCGTCTCCTTAGGGTCCCCCCACATCTAGCGTCTCGCGAGCGTCGCGTCGGGCCAACTATATGGAAAAAGACGCCGGCTTCAGGCTTTGGCCATACAGTTGGCACGACGCGACGCTCGCGAGACGCTAGATGTAGGGGGACCCTTATAGACAGTAGCCACAATCATTTTATAATTCTTGTTCGAAATTCAAAAACTCTAACTCATTTGATCGGCGGCCACGGACAGTCAGTCCGGGTGCTCTTAGCGTCCGGTTGCTTATTCACAAATTGCACAATGGCGGCACGAAACAACTCTTATTTTTCGAACCATCAGTAGTCGTTAGCAGTGGAAATTATTGTAGTTATTGTACTGGCAAAATTTTAGCTGTGCGTGCTGCACGAATATGTTGGCCGTCCGTTTTTATTTATCCTTTTTTTAAACGTTGGGAGTGTTTTAGATATTAGGTAGTCGTTTAAAAGGTTTTTAATCAATTTAGAACGATGCCCTTGGATATATTCCAATTACGATAGAGATCATAAAATTAACAAAAAAAAGAAATTAACTGCAGAAAACCTAAATCTTCATTTTGTCGAAAATACTTTTATATTTTCTATAAAACGGCTAATCAAGAATGACCAAAAATCAACTTTGTTTCATTTAAATTACTATAACAACATTAACTTCGAAGAAGTCTATCTTTAGAAAGCTAATGAGAATTTAAACTTGTATATTTATTCGCTGAACCTATTTAAATATTTAATCACATAACCTGCAAGATATTTAACCAGTAAATTGCACGTAACTTTCAATCGGCGAAGAAATGTCGGGCTGAACCGGTTTCGATAAAATACCCTATGTACCACGAACTGTCTATTTGTAGGAATTAACATACAACATTATGGCTGGTTAGATAATCCACAATTTCCACAAAGTTGGGTGTAGTCCAGATCAAAATTAAAAAAAAAAAAATATGACTCAGACATACAGTAGACTTCTATTGACCAGGATATAGACCGTGATTACCTTTTTGATTTTTGTCGAGCTCCCGATATTTCGACGCCTTTCGACGCAGTTGCATGCATCATGATCACAGAAACTAAGTCTAATGAAAATAACCGCGAATCATTCAAAACTTTTAGACTTACAGTAGCTAGTAATTAAGACGTCGAAGATTTATAGGCATACATACATTTTTGTGTCTATGGTCACACCCTCATACATAGTAAATAAAAAATAAAGCTGTACAACATTGTACAATGTACAGCAAGAGAGACAGTTTTCTTATGACAAACTCTTTTTTTTTCTAAGAACAAATTTAATTAGGACAACATTTTACTAACTCAGAGTCAAGATTCAAGAGGTGCAGATGCCAAACGAACTTTTCAGCGTTACGATATTTCCTCAAAAGCTAACAGGTTAAAATAATTAAGTACACTTTTATCCCCTTTTCCGCGTGTTCTCGTAAATTTCCTTAACGCAGATTCCCTGTTTTTCAGAGGAGTGTCATGGCGAACGCGAAATGTGTAGCATGGCGTGTCATGGCGTACGAGTAATGATGGCCGCAGGTGCGTGAGGTGTCGAAGCGGCGGAAGGGTTGAGTATAAAACGTGATACGTTATAGTACTTATACGGCGTATACGCGTACATGTTAATATTTTACGTACAAAAAGCCCTTAAGACCTGGGGCCCGTTTCTCGAAAGGTACAAGACTTGTATTACAAGTGTGTTTCCATGACAACCCATACGATTTGACAGTTCGCGCACTTGTAATACAAGGCTTGTACCTTTCGAGAAACCTGAAGGCTCGTTTAGACGGTGCGTTTTTTCTTTCCTGATCATTGCGACTCCTTTAAAAGCAGCATCACAAGGACATTTACTTCTTTTGCAAAAAATATAACTTTAAGACCTATGTATTCCTATTTCTAGTGCCTATTCCGAATCAATTCGGTAAAGAAAATACAGATTTGTAGATTCATACCTCTGATTGATTCAGGGGCCCATTTCTCAAAACTGAAAGTTACAAGCGGAAGTCTCTTTCCAACTTGTCATATTAGAAATTGACAATCACTTGTAAATTGTACCTTATAGCTTCGAGAAATGGGCCCCAGAGGTCCAGCTTTCCTTTTTTTGAATAACGCTCCAATAACAACGAATCCAACAAGTAGAAATTCATTCATGTGCATTACCTTCGATTCATTGATATTTAACCTCATCAGTATAGCTAAGCTGTTTCTGAACGTATAATTAATATTCATATGATCGTTGGCGTCGATCGTGTTCAAAGTGTTTAGCCCCGAAAATATGCAAAAACTTTACTTACACTATAAAAAATCCAGTTTCAGGCGGTGATAAGTCCGTCTTTTTCTCACTATTTGTAAGTGCGATAGGGACGCGCCAACGGATAAGGTTTATCACACTAGTACAAGATTCAGATCTTTACCATTACAAATTTCTGTGATAAACGACGCGTATGTAAAACCTTGACAAACTATGTGACAGCATGTAATACAAATAACATAGTGCGTCGCCGAAATTTCTCACCAACCACTTTCGCCACCAATAAGGAGCAACGGGTTTTTACAAAACCGCCAGATCGACGTATCGATTGCGCAAGATCATCTTTTAATTATATATACCTAATTATTCACAACTTTAAGGACTTTATGACAAGGACAATAAGGTAGAAAATCGATAGACTCAGAGACAGGTTAGCGTCATATTTTAGCAAAGTAAATGTGGTGTCAAAACTGTAATTGGTCAACGATTTTTCTGTCAAAAAATTAGGGCGGATACTTAATGTGGATTATGTTGCGTTAAATATAAGATTTTATTACTGTAATTCCGTGTAAATTGACATGTTACGTTATTATATTTGTTTTTTTATTTTGAGTGGCAAGCGTTGTCGTATGTACGAAAAACATGTGCCTCAGAGGTCATGCGCGACATGCCGAAATAATGAACGTACGCATTCGAAAGTAGTATACTATCCATACAAATCCATCCTATTATAAATGCGAAAGTGTGTGTGTCTGTTTGTTTGTCCGTCTTTCACGGCAAAACGGAGCGACGAATTGACGTGATTTTTTAAGTGGAGATAGTTGAAGGGATGGAGAGTGACATAGGCTACTTTTTGTCTCTTTCTAACGCGAGCGTAGCCGCGGGAAAAAGCCAGTAATACATAATATAATATACACAGAAATTTATGGCAAAATAGTTTACCCAAATTATCATGAATGTTAAGAAAAAATAACCAATGCCAGTCTGTAACCATCTTTTTCCAGTCTTTAAAATATTACAAAGTTTTTGGTGAAACTTTATGCATATTAAATTTCTTGTCACAAAACGAACAGTGATAAACTTGGGTACGTACTAGTTACCTACTCTTATTTCGGAAAACTCCCACACTACGAGTGTTCCTCGATGTAAAAGGAAATTGATGAAGGGAATTGATGTAAAAGGAATGATGAGACCGTTGTGATGATGTTCCTCTGCTGTTTAGGATGATGTATTCATACCTGAAACAATAAAAAAATACACATTAGGGTGCAAACCATTGCACATGTTTTGGTAGGAATGATATGCAAACAAGAGGCAACAAAACCTTACAAATATTTTCTTGATTAGGGCCGATACAGACCCAACTGACTACTTAAGTCACAAGACACACACAACAAGTCTTGACGGTGACAAGTCTTGTCTGGGAACTGCACGACGATGTTGAGCTGCAGTCCGTCTGTACCAGCCTTTAGTGACTTTAGTCGATATGCATTAATTCTAATTGCAATCTCTTTAACGGCCGTCCGTCCGTCCGTGTTTCCCCGCTTGATTTACTGTCAAACTAACATCGAGTCGGACGTACTAGACAGTGATGAGCTACGGGAACATTTTGCATAGTTCCCCAATTTATTTTCCCGGAAAAGAATAAAGGAAATGATATTTGGTCTTACATATTCATTATTTTTATTGGAATACACTACTTAAACAGTCCGTTTTTGTTTCTTTGCTAATTTATTGTCATTACAACTTATATAGAGTCATACTTTCTAAATTATGTGATGTGAAAATAATATTGTATCCGCATAGTTACGCAAACAATATTCCCAAATAAATGTATTGTAGATTAAGTGGGAATATCCATAATTAAACCAATATTGAATAAACCTACAGAATCGGAATCAGAGACAAGAAAAGAAAAAAATGCTAGCGAGAGCCATTTGTACTAAGTACTAAATTTACTTATGAAGATTTTCCTAACGCAAAGAAAGACTTTACCAAAGGAGAAGCAGCAGTTGATTGTGCTATCAGCTACAAAAGTGCATGGCGAATTTATTAATGAATTCATTCATAATTTCTCCATGCACTTTTGCAGCTGATGGTACACTTAGTAAGTATACAATAGAATTGTACTTATATAGCCACGCCCTGGACGATTCTTTAGATGGTAAAATTCCCGTATCGGCACATCACTATTTGCCTCAGAGATCCCAAATATAAATCTGTTCGATGAGCGATGTCGACAGTTCGTGAAGATTTACGAGGGACCTTCGACAAATAAATATTTTAGCCCAGGCTTTCTATACGCCTCCATATGACTCGTGTAATTCCATTCAAACATGCAATAGGGATGAGGACTACATAAAATGGCATTCTGTTTTATCCGTCAGTTAGGTCGTCCAAAAATACTGAACACATATTTTTCGCTTTTTGTAATTAATGAAAAAATACAAAGATATAGAGCATCAAAGTTCCGGGGCTTGTGACGTCACCTCGAAGTAAAAATTGTGCCTAGGCGTGACGTCACGCGAAACTTCAACGCACTGTATTACCGTCGTCATTTTTCGTTTACGACGAAAAAGAAAAATACGTGTCTAAAAATCTTTGATAATCTAACTGACGGACTAAATAGTTTTTTTTAGTCGTCTTGCCTATTGTATTGATGAATTAAAATTACGAGTAAAACGATAAAATTTGACGATTTCAAGTTCAGTCTCAAAAACTCGCGTACTTCCGATGTCTCTCATAAGTCATACGATTGAAGTTACGCTATTTGGGCTTTTTCATTTCATCTCAAAATGGTTAAATTAAGTACCATATATCATTTGGGTACCATTTGGGTATCATATCTGGTATAAGTTTTCGATGACATAATTACAACTGTAAGAAATCAAAATGACAAAATGTCTTTTAATTTTTACCCGACTACGGCCACGCAAAAGGAGGGTTATGATTTTGACCGGTATGTTGAAAGTTATGTACGTAAAGAAAACGTATATTACTAATAAAGAGTTTATAGGTACACTTTACCATTTCCATTTTTGTGTCCATAATATTGTAACAAAATGGTTATTTGGTATCTGTATGTGTCAGAGCCTATGTCATAGTCATAGGCAACATGTTCATATCTAAGCTTATAAAAATCCACAACAATTTTGTTCAAAAAGCTCAACTGACAGAAAATAAAGCCCATTTATGCACCGAAAGCATAACAACCATAATTGTGTACGTTACTCTGATATGAGCAAGCACAAAATGTGTTGTCGCGAACAAAATTCCTAGCAATAAATAAAATATAAAACGAAAGCATTTTAACTCAAACAAATGAACCGTAAACCGATTAGTGCGGCCGTCACAGCCAGCGGTGATATTGTCATCGCTGAACGAGTAAAGGTGAATTATTAACTGAAATAGCGTTATAAATAAAAACTGATCGACGCCCCCTGTGATTCCTGTGACCGGATTCGAACCCGCATCTTTAGCTATCCGGGTTAACGCATTAAATCCTTTGGCCACTCTGCCACGGCGGAACCTATCGAAATTTGTCGTCTATGTGTCTTTTTAGTAAATCTAGGCGTCTTTTAACTTAAATTTAGTGTAACTTAGTTTTTAATTTATTTATGACAACGACGACGTGTGGACACTGCATCAGTTGCATTTAGATTCATTAACGGTGCACGGTGGGGGTTTTAGTTTTTGAAAAACAGTCACTTTTTAGGACAATATACGGCCACCAAAAAATAATTAGGGAGCATATTTTTTCTAATAACGATTTCAATTATAAAAAAAATTTAGTCTCTTCTCTGGTATTCGCTCGATTTGAAAAAATCATTCGAACAATTTCAAACGATTTATTTGTTTGTAAACATAGGTAACAATATTGTTACAAAATTCTGTCAAGAGCGCTATGCTTCGCCGATAGGCATACAAAGTACAATTTTGAAATTGGGTATATACACATACCAATTACATAAAATTTCTATATTAACATGCAAACATTAAAAAACAAAAAAAAAATCAAACAAGAAAATGGTTGAAATACACATTAAAAATCCAAATTAAATTAAAAATGAATACTACAAGTTCATTGAATCAAACACATTACATTATGATTATTTAAATTAAATCAATTATCAAATTCCACCATTCTATACTTAATACGCCTTAAATAATTCGACATAACTGCAGTGGCTTAGACGGATCCAAGATGGGTCAAAGCTCCCTCTAAAACCTGAGTTGTACAATAAATAGCTTTTATAAATTGTATTCATTTTTTTAAGTTATCACTTTCTTCAAATCTACTATCGTAACACATGGTATTTTTAACCCCCGACGCAAAAACGACGGGGTGTTATGTTTATTCTGTGTGTGTGTGTCTGTGGCATCGTAGCTCCCGAACGGATGATCCGATTTAGATTTAGTTTTTTTTTTGTCTGAAAGCTGGGTTAATCGGGAGTGTTCTTAGCCATGTTTCATGAAAATCGGTCTACTATGTCGCGGTCGGGGTTTATTCAACATTGTAATTTTGTGGTTAGGTTATGTCACAGTTTTTCGCTCAATATTTCAAAGCATCGCTTGCGAGCAAAGAGAATACTCTCCAGCGCGGTAGGTCCGTAACAAATAATACAAATACGAACCAAATACTGAAACTAGACTTCACCAGACTATAACAAAGTTCAATTTCGAATGTTTAAATAAGACAAACGTATGAAAAAATATAAATAACTTTAATAGGACTTCACATAAAAAGATTAAGGTTTAAAAATGGCCAGCAAGTGCTAATGTGTCATAAGTACGAAGTGGGAAATTATAATTTATTTTTAATTCACTCGTGCAAGGTTGCTTGATGGCTGTCGCGATTAAATGCGAGATATTTTGTTGATTATTTTATTTTTCAATTACAGTCATATATCATATTTGTGTTTATTTAGTTTTGTGGCTTATTAAAATACCTTTAGACTACATTTATGCAAAAGTTCAGGTAAGAGCTAAACTAGTGACAGTTTTTTTTTTTTGCGTTTGTTAGTACGATTGTCATCATACTTATTCCCCCAGTTGGTTATATCCCCATTTATATACCACATACCATAAAAAACACCAGATCTTTAAAATGAACCCCGCCCTTTTGCAGTAAGGCAGAGATAAACAAGAAAACCGCACGTTTCAATAACAACCCCCGAGAGGGGTGGATTTTTTTACCCCGGCTTCAATGATTCGGAAACTACGTTCCTATAAACCGGCAGTCAAAAAGTTGAATATGCCATGCACAGGGTGCCTAGCCACGCGATTATAGAAGGGTGTATTCTTTCAACGGTTCCGGGGCAACCTGCCGAATTCTACGCCCGGACAGACGCAACGAAGCCTCGACGTTACGTTGTCACCTAAATCTAGATAATTTGTGTGATGTATTGAGTATTTCTTTTTTATGCTTTTATTCATTTTTAGTTACTCAGTGCTTTGGTTTTTACTGTCATACTGTGTAACGTATTTGAAATAAAATAAATAAATAAATAATTATTGCTCGCGCTAGGACATCGAAACAAACGAAACAGGTGGTAAATCATCTTTTTCTGATCTGATAGCATGTTTGATACGCTGGTATTAAAGGACAAAACACGCTAGTTATTGCTCGCGGACATCTGGTTCTTTTTATCACTCTTGCGCATCGCGAGCTATTGTCCAAAACAAACGAAACGCAACTTTCTGACTGATGGCATATGTTTGATAAGTTAATTCAAGCTAGTGAGCTAAAAAAAATTCAAACTTCTTGGCTCATAATATTGTCACATCCAAAATAATATTATACAATAACAATCACAATATTTACATTCAATCAATGAAACAAGAGATAAGCACTCCCGTGCAAATAAAAGCGATACGGCGATATTGATAACTCACCGCTGGGCAAGTAACTGTAAATATGTGTCTGTGTGTCTCTTTTATTTACACGAGGTTGATTATCTTTTACTCATAGCTCAGCTCAGCACAGATAGCTCATAGTGCCTCATAGTTGCAGTGCTGCATAGTTGACTAGTTCGCAGTGGGACCAGTGCCTTAGGTAGGTATAAATCCGCAAAACGTTAAAACATTCAGTGTTTGATTAGGGTTCGTAGTCAACTAGGAACCCTTAAGTTTCATGTCTGTCTGTCCGCTTTTCCGTCCGCGGATAATTCAGTAACCGTTAGCACTACAAACAATTTTTTGTATATCAAACACGCCGACAAAGTAGTAAAATAAAAAACTTTTTCAAACAGAAGATCGACCAATGACATTAGACATGATTGGTCTACATCGAATCCCAATCCAAAGCATTATACAGCCCGCATCACATCCTTGCCTCTTTAATCAATTCTGTGGAGATAGGTACTCCAAGGTATTGCCGTGAAGAAAAACCCACTCGATGGAGCTTCTAAATCTACGCTCAAATGCGAGAAATGGAAATATTCAACGGGGTTCCGTACCCGGGGTTCCGTATGTATGGTTATAATTTGAGTGTCAAATAATGTTGTACAGTTTCCATTTAGGTACAGTCAACCAATTGGAACCCTAACGGCTCAGCCACGACATTGGGCTAACCGCGACAGCGGTGAGCGGCGGCCATACATTAGAACGAGACACAGCGATGAGACTTTTCATTCGCACATATGGCTGCCGCTCACCGCTGTCGCGCTTAGACCAAAATCGTGGCTGAGCCGTAAGCCACTGTAGAACTATGTCATAGTGACGTTCTAAATCAGATTATAAGAAATCTCTTACTGTTTGTTAGCAGCTTGAAAGTTCAGCCACATCTGTCTGCGATAGGTAAAAAAATATTTGCTTTATTTAGATATGGAAGAATTGTGAGCTTTCGCGCCAACTTGTCCAGTCAATTAGAAACATTTAATGACAAAATGGCGACCAATCAAGGACCGTTACAGTGTATAGGTATTTGTCTACGAGCTGCTCGAATCAAGAGCAATACGAGTTCGAGACAAAAATGCATTCCCTTAAGCTCTCTTTTGTCCTAGGTTCTCGAAGGCATCGAATAATATGAGAACTTAATACACGGTATAACATTTTATACGGTTGTGTTTCCTGTAGTTGGAAATTTTTTCGATTCCATTTTCAAAAGCAAACAAAAATTACATTGGTACTAACAGCAACACTCTTAGCTAACCATCAGTAGACGATAATACCTACTCATGTTGCTGACTGTAATTTTATTTTGCACCGAATAGACGATCCGCCGAATTTATTTTGACATGTTGCCAGAAATGTAGATTAGGTTAGAATCCCTATCCAGACAAAATACTCACACGACACAGAAATCTTATATGTCACAGAGTCGGTATAGGTGCGACGACGAGCGAAGCGAGGAGGAGCGTGTTAGGTTGACAGTGAGTAAACCAGAAACTCCTTTTTAATGGAAAAAATAAATAAAACATAAGTGACATTATTCTGCGCAACAACATTATGCCAATGTATTATTCTGCCTAAGACAATTGTGCGAAATGACAGAATGCCAAGTCAATAGAATGCGACACAACTTTCGACAAAACAATTAATCGGTTATACGACTATTATACTATTTACCATTATGCCTGATGTGTATCTCTATGGTCGTTGCCATGGATTGATTTATAATATTTATGTCAGAACTCTGTCATTATTATCCTTGTGTTTTTAGCTGAATAAAGCCAAGTTTTCTTATGGTTTATCTGTCTATTATGTATCAATTTATTCAGCTAAAATTGTATCTATGCTAAACAAATAAGTATGTCGAACGAAAATAAAATATCACGCTATCTCCGCCCCGAGCGATTTGACGAAGAACCAAGTGCCGCCTCCTCTGACGTGAAATGGGCACATTGGTATTTTACATTTAATAACTTTCTGTCCGAGGAATGCGCCCCTGACACCAAGGACTCCATCAAACTAAAGCTCCTGGTAAACCATCTCTCTCCTACAATATTTTCTTATATACGTACAAGCAAAACGTACGACGAAGCTATCGGTATTTTAAAGAAAATATATGTAAAACCTAAAAACGAAATCCTTGCCAGACATCTGTTGGCTACGCGTAAACAACGAACAGACGAAACTGTCAAAGAGTATGTTCAAGCCCTAAAACTTCTTGCCCAAGAATGTAATTTTACGCAAGTCACGGCAAACGAACATCAAAACGAGTCCATGCGCGGAGCGTTCATCGCTGGCATCAGTTCGCAGAAAATAAGGGAGAGACTATTAGAAAAATTGAATCTTAACTTAGACGAAGCGGTCAACTTGGCGATTTCTTTAGAAGATGCTGGAATAAACTCACAAGCATTTAGCAATACCTCTAATACATCACAACATCTCAATGCCTTACCCGAGCCTGAAAACACGGAGAATTTAGCGGCTTCATCGTCCGCCCCTAATCAAAACTCATCGAGACGTCGCTGCTTCTTTTGTGGAGGAAATGTGCATCAGCGCATAAAATGTCCTGCGGCCA
Source organism: Leguminivora glycinivorella (assembly GCF_023078275.1). Lineage (NCBI taxonomy): Eukaryota > Metazoa > Arthropoda > Insecta > Lepidoptera > Tortricidae > Leguminivora > Leguminivora glycinivorella. Next base: position 7,056,526 of record NC_062984.1, read on the forward strand.
ACGATACCTGTCAACTTTGCTCCAAAAAGGGACATTTTGCAAACGTGTGCAGATCCAGACAACCACATAGAACAAATGCTATATGGACGGATGATGTTCCACGCGATGCCATTCTGTCTGCCATCTCTGCCGCTTCTCCAAGTAGTCTAAGTAAAGCTACCTCACCTATAATCATTAACGGATTTAAAGCTGAAGCGTTGATAGATACAGGAAGCTCTTTGAGTTTTATAAATAAAAGTCTGGCCGAGATACTCAAGTTAAAAATAAAGCCATGTCATTTTTCTATCACTATGGCAGAACTTAGTCACGTTTTTCACGTTCAAGGCTCTTGTCGCGTAAATATTCAAATTGAGAAGCATCAATACAAACAACAATCGCTTTTGGTCGCGAATAACCTATGCGCAGATGCAATTATCGGCCATGATGTCCTGAAACATCACTCATCTGTGGAAGTGGAGTTTGGAGGACCGAAGGAACCACTACGAATCTGTAATGTCATGGCAGCGTCAGTCCCGCCAGTGTCCTTATTTACCAATCTTTCTCCCAATACGAAGCCAATAGCGGTCCGGTCCAGGCGCCATAGCGACGATGACGAGCGGTTTATAAAATCAGAAATTTCTAAATTATTGGAAGACAGTATCATCGAACCCAGTATATCTCCCTGGCGAGCCCAAGTTCTTATTGCCGGTGGAGGTGTACACAAGAAGCGGATGGTAATCGATTATTCTCAAACGATTAATAAATATACCGAATTAGATGCATTCCCATTACCAAGAATAGAAACTGTTGTCGCAAAAGCTGCTCAATACAATTATTTCAGTCAGATTGACTTAAAAAGTGCGTATCATCAAGTACCTATTCTCCAAAAGGATCGAATATTCACAGCGTTTGAAGCGAATGGGAAATTGTACCAGTTCACCAGAATACCTTTTGGAGTCACCAACGGTGTAGCGGCTTTCCAGCGTACTCTGAATTATATCATAGAAAAAGAAAACTTAACAGGTACGTTTGCTTACTTGGATGACGTCACTGTATGTGGAAAGACAAGAGAACAACATGATATCAATCTGTCAAAATTCAAGGAAGCCGCCTCCAAATATAATCTGACACTAAACGAAGACAAGTGTGTATTCGGTAAGGAAACAATTAACCTACTTGGCTACACTATCAAAAATAACACGATTCAACCTGACGAGAATCGTCTAAAACCACTACTTGATTTACCAGCGCCAGAAAACGCGGCAGCATTAAAAAGAGCCTTAGGACTTTTCGCTCATTATTCCAGATGGATACCTAATTTCTCAGAAAGGATTAAACCACTGCTCTCAATAAATACATTTCCACTCTCTGTCATTGCAATGACTTCTTTCAACGAAATCAAGAAAGACATAGCTAAGGCCTCATTGTCCGCTGTCAGCGATGACGCCATGTTTACAGTCGAAACCGATGCTTCAGAAAACGCGCTAGCCGCGTCGCTGTCTCAAAACGGACAACCCGTAGCGTATTTTTCTCGATCCCTGAACGACTCAGAAAAGAAACAGCCTTCGATTGAAAAAGAAGCTGCCGCTATAGTTGAGGCATTACGTAGATGGCGCCACTATCTCATTGGCAGACACTTTCTTTTAATAACAGATCAACAGTCAGTATCGTTTATGTTCAACCAAAATCATTCGAGCAAGATAAAGAACGAAAAAAATAGAACGATGGAGATTAGAATTGTCTTGCTTCAAATACGACATAGTTTATCGACCTGGAAAAGAAAATACGGTCGCCGACGCCTTAACCAGGGTATGTGCGCACATGAACATGGACAATTTAAAAACATTACATGAGAACATGTGTCATCCAGGGATAGTCAGAATGCACCACTGGGTGCGATCCAAAAATTTACCATATTCTGTAAATGATATTCGCGAAATGACTGCCAAATGTCGGATTTGCGCCGAAATAAAGCCAAGATATGCGGCAACAAGCGGTCAACTTATTAAAGCAACGTCACCCTTAGAACGACTGAATATTGATTTTAAGGGGCCACTTCCGTCTAAGTCGCAAAATAAGTATATATTGACTATAATTGATGAATATAGTCGTTTCCCTTTTGCTTTTGCATGCAAAGACATGACATCGAATACTGTCATCAAATGTCTAAATGAAATATTCTATACATTTGGCACACCTATGTACATACACTCGGACCGAGGAATGTCCTTTATGTCGCAAGAAATTACGCAATACCTCGTGTCTCTGGGAATAGCTTGCAGTCGCACCACACCCTATAATCCCCAAGGCAACGGACAGGTTGAGCACCTGAATTTCACCTTATGGAGAACCATTCAGTTGAGTTTGAAAACAAAAGGTCTGGAAATAGCCGAATGGGAAAGGGTGCTATCTTTAAGCTTGCACTCGATACGATCCCTATTGTGCACAACTACCAATGCTACTCCTCATGAGAGAATGTTCAATCACCCACGAAGGAGTCCTAATGGGGTATCATTGCCAGTTTGGATGACCACCCCAGGTCCTATTCTAATAAAAAGGAGCGTGCGTAATTCAAAATATGATCCCGCTGTGGAAGAAGGCTACCTCTTGCAAAGCAACCCAAATTACTCCTACGTCAGGCATGCTGATGGAAGAGAAGGCACCATATCAAATAGACATCTGGCACCAATCCCCTCAGATGATGAATATTTTTCCATATCCTCTGATGACTCTGACGACATGCCTATGGCCGTGGCCGAGGAACCACCTGAAGCTGAGGCAGAAGAACAGCCTGCGTCTGACGAGATGACTGAGCCACCGCCAGAACAAGAGCAGAGACCACCAGGCACGCCTCCAGTCGAAGTACGGCGCTCAACGCGTGAGCGGCGTCCGCCGGCCTACCTAGGGGACTACCAGACGTCTTAGGAGGGGGTGAATGATGTGTATCTCTATGGTCGTTGCCATGGATTGATTTATAATATTTATGTCAGAACTCTGTCATTATTATCCTTGTGTTTTTAGCTGAATAAAGCCAAGTTTTCTTATGGTTTATCTGTCTATTATGTATCAATGCCATTGTATAGCTCTGCTTTAAATAATTCTGCAAAATGGCAGTATGCCAAGAAATTTATGCAAAAAGTCATTCTGCGAAAAGAGGATTCTGCCAAGCGTTGTTATGCGAAGGTAAAATATGACAAAAAAAATTATGCAAGCTAATGGTAATCCCAGTAGACGTTATGCCCTTGTAATAAGGATTACAAATGTACAGCTAACAGTGTTGTCGATGGTAATAGGTAATTTAGTTCTCTTAGAAAAAATACTGCGGAATAATGTGGAAATATTGCAATTCTGGATTTTTTTGACAAGAAAAGATTTTCACATTTAAGTATATTTTTTTTCCAATAATTTGGTTTAGAAATACTTGCTTTTCGTTTCAGGTAACGCCTGCGTACCCCTAAAACGTGAAAGGAAGCGAATGGAAAAATGTGATTCACTTATAACTCTTTTAGCCGGATTTATTCCGAGTTCCTTTCGCACGTAAATCATTCGCACATCGCAGGGCTAAGGGCACGGTCGGAGGCATATTTTGGAGGCAATTATACGTACTCACTGTACTTTTAAGAAGGTTTTGCTTCATTTTATTTTACTTGTATGTAGATTTTTTGTAAGTAAAACAAGCATATCGCCGGTAGAAAGGTAAAAAGCCGTTGGAAACATTTTGGCATTGACTTCCGTCCTAAGTAGGACACTGGGCTTTACGAGGAAAACGAGCAAATTGACCGATTTTCGGTTGAGGCCTGGGCCTACCCGTACAATTTAGGATTGTTTTGCATCATCTTCCGTAGTTCCGTAGGCTTGTAGGCTCAACCGACTTTGAATCTCGTCAGCGCTTAGACCTTGACGCCAAACGTGACACAATTAAAGCCAGACCACCAGCGGCAATACCATACAATTATGTTAGTGGTGTGCTCACATGCCCGCAATGTTCGCGAACATTTACCGCCAAGATTGGCTTCGTCAGCCACTTGCGAGCACATCAGCGACAGCACCGGAGCTGACAGCGACCGCCGTGGCCAAATTCGGCCGTGAAGTTATTATTATTATGTTATTAGGCTTGTAGGCTTCCTGTGGAAGATCTTTAAACGACTGAAGATCGATCATCAAATATTTATTACCTACTTGACCACAACCAAACGCATTCTTTTTACGTAAGTAAACTAACTACATATGGAGCTATAAAGAATGAAACTACAATATGCGAGGGCTACTCACATAAATGTTCCCGACTATCACATCATACGAGTAGCCTAGATGCCCTAGATAAGGAGTTTGAGAACTGATATTAGTTAGGGAAAGTGGTGCTACGAGGCACTGGAATACCCAATGAGGCTATTTCGGGCTACACGCGTATGCTTACAGTGTAGAAGAAGCCGATCCTGGTTCAGAAATTTGATACTGCTACACTGAAACAATATAATAAAGAGTAAAACCATCGTACTATATGGTCACTTCGGCTCCCGCTGAAAGTGCCGCCCACCCGCTCTCGGTATCTCACAGTTACCGCCTGTCAAAAACGCGACCAGTCGACCTATCATCTCACTCATAATAGCATGGTACGCGTTCACCTATTACACTCTGTGTGTAGGAACGCGCCTTTTTCTCTTTCATATATTTGATCGCCAATGTCCAAGGTAGGGTTTGAGATCCGGATATCCGGATATCCGTATTATCCGGATATCCGTTGAATTTGAGATCCGGATCCGAGGTCTCATAGGATCCGGATAAAACGGATAATACGGATCCGTTAAATATGGGTATCTATCCACGCCAGAAAGAATTTTCGTATGAAATTGATGAATTATTTCCTGTATTTTGTCGCCTAAAATGTTTATTCACATTTATTTTATTCAAATACTCCAGAATATTAAGCTAGGTTAGGTTTGGTACATTACGCCATGCGATGAATCCATAAAACTATATGTTAACAAACTAAATAAAATGAACAGTAAATCATTGTTTTTAAAACTGCTTTCGTTTCTAACTGGATGCATCCCGCAGGAATAACGATAAGTTATTAATTTTCTATAAAGCAGAAACGATTGCCATGGATGTTTTTAAGCTTAATGATGAATTAGAGATCATGGAAGTAATTAATATAATTAAATACGTAATTATTTTAATTATAAGCTGAATCCAGATCCAATTTTTTTTGTATTTAATAAGATGGGAGGCAAACTAGCAGACAGGTCGCCTGATGGTAAGCGATCGCTCCCGCTTATGGACACCCAAAACACCAGAAGGATTGGAGGTGCGCTGCCAGCCTTAGAGCTTCACTGAAAAGCGACTGGCAAATATCAAATGACATTTTGCACATAAGCTCAGAAAAACAATTGAAAATGGTACATGATAACTAAATATGTGTAACATATTTTACAGATCTAATACGTGTAATGCAATAAAATTATATTATTTTACCTTTTTTCCTATATCTGCAATTTCGCATGGATGTATTTATTGGCTGTGGTTACGGATAGACGCCTCAGTAAAACGGAAGTATTAGTGAACAACACTAAATTACCCTGCATTAGCTTATGTATGTTAAACAAAAATATTGGCCTACTGTTTAATGTTATATGCTGTACTGTACAATGCGAGTGATATTAATTGTGTCGCTTAACTTCAAACTCGAGTAAATCCATTCTGCTTTTTTTGTATAATCATCCTTAAAACCGAATCGATTTACGCGAGTTTGAAGTTAAACGACACAATTGTATGTTAAAAGTTCGTCTAAAAAGTGAATGAAGCAATAATAGACTATATTTATGTCGTTTTGTGAGTTTCAATTATTTTATTTCGGTAACAGCAGCTTTGATTTGACGAAACCCTTATAAAAAGTGACCTTTTCAACACGGATCCGTTTTATCCGAAATATCCGGATATCCGGATCCGGCAAATCTTAAGATCCGAAATATCCGGATCCGAAAAATCGGCGGATCTTGCAAACCCTAGTCCAAGGTGTACAATGGGTATGTTTCAGTATAAGGAGCAATATCAATTTTCTGAAGCAGTTGTCAATAGAAAAAGGCGCGAAGTTCACGCTTTCTAAGGAATGTCATTTCTTGGCGCTTACAATTTTTATAAATGCCGTTTTTTAATGATTTTTGGACGCAATCACCCGAAATGATGGACTTGCTTGAAAACTTTTGAGGAATGAGTGTGATTTTAAGTACTTAAGTTACAAATGTATCTTCCCTTACCTTATCCGTATGATCTTTTCCCTTGAATATTCCAGTTTATTAATACGAAGAAAACTGTATAAAATTTGTTACATAACAGGAGAACCGGCCTCCTACTGTAATGACCACTTACGGTACTTTGCTCTTACTTTTATGAAGAACATTAAGTTATAAAATGAAAAGTTAAACTTCACTCAAAATGTAACAGTACTGGTTTATTGAATCATATTCACTTTTGACTGCGATGTTTTATGGTGATTACATCAGTAAAACCAATGATGATTGCGGATAACTCAATATTGATAAAGGAAGTAAAACTTGATAGAAGAATAAACAGCATGTAAACTCTGCAGCATCTTGATTTTAGACCTTACCAGGGGCGGCTCACTCCGCGATTCTATCATCGCGCTACAAGTACATGCCGGCGGCCGCGAGTTCGCGGCCCATTCAGTGGTGACGACCTTCGCGCGGCGCAATAAAATTCAATGTCGGCTGCTCGCGCGCGGTCCATTTGTTAATGTAGGTAGAAATTTAGAATGGCAGCATTTTGTGAACACCAAAAGAGTGAACCTTCACCTAACAAAAATTTTGCCCATGATGTCGTTAAGATCTGATGTCTGTAAAAATAACTTTGTCTCAGAAAACCGGCCAAGAGCGTGTCGGGCCACGCTCAGTGTAGGGTTCCGTAGTTTTCCATATTTTTTCAAAAACTACTAAACCTATTAAGTTCAAAACAATTTTCCTAGAAAGTCTTTATAACGTTCTACTTTTATGATTTTTTTCATATTTTTAAAACATATGGTTCAAAAGTTAGAGGGGGGGACGCACTTTTTTTTCCTTTAGGAGCGATTATTTCCGAAAATATTAATATTATCAAAAAACGATCTAAGTAAACCCTTATTCATTTTTAAATACCTATCCAACAATATATCACACGTTGGGGTTGGAATGAAAAAAAATATCAGCCCCCACTTTACATGTAGAAGGTGTACCCTAATAAATTCCATTTTTTATTTTTGCACTTTGTTGGCGTGATTGATATACATATTGGTAGCAAATTTCAGCTTTCTAGTGCTAATGATTACTGAGATTATCCGCGGACGGACGGACGGACGGACAGACAGACATGGCGAAACTATAAGCGTTCCTAGTTGACTACGGAACCCTAACAAAAATGTTAATTTAATACACCGTTAAAATTTCAAATATTTCCGGTTCCTCCTGGCACGCTGTATGAAAATTTCCATGTTGCTACACTTTCTTTCAGATTGTAATCGCGGGCAATGTTTTTAAAGCACAGGGAGCGGTTGTATAAATATTCAAATGCGCTTTCCCTCCATAATTATTACACCGTAGGGGTTTCGAGCGTTAATGGATTGAGGTAGACCCTTAACAGGCAGTGTCGTATTAGAAATGAATCAATTTCACGCGTATTCTGTCATGGACCTCATTGTTCAAGCATTTGACGCGTCTGAACAATATTGGAATTCTATCTGTTATGCGTGCTTGCTCGCACTTCAGCGTAGTCTTGCACGTGTGAGCGAACTGCACTGATATTCAAATCGGTTTAGAATTATATTGTTTTCACTTTTGTGTCTGAACACGTCAAAATGCGTACGTAGTGAGAAAGCGGCTAATAATTCGATTAGTGTAAAGTGGTATTTAAGAAATAAAAAGTGAACAGTAACGACGTGTTTTATGTTTGTAGTGAGACTGCAATTTGAGGTGATTTAGTACAGATTGAGATATTTGTTGTGTGAAATTGACACGTGATGATCACGAATGGGTGATAGCACCCATTATACCCGTATACATTAAAAAGAAAATAAATACGCCGTAATACACTTGGTATTTATGAACGTAGATAAAGTAAAAGGTCGGTGGATGGCCGACTTCTCTTTGACATTTCACTTTTGAGATGTCTTCATCTTAGCTATTGGCGACAACTCTAAAAGAGCCCACAGATTAAAAGCTCGGCCACACATGCGCGTTTTGAGAGCGCAGCGTTAGCGGAGCGCAATGATGGCGGTGCGCCGGACGAAGCAGATCGCGAGCGTTTTCAAAGCGGATCGGCGGCGCATGCGGTTGGGTTGCAGCGAAATCAAAGCAACATTTTGGAATAAAACAATTAGCTAAATGGTTAACATTTCATCCATATTCAGACAAGTCCGCTCACAATGAGCGCTGTGTTATGTGTGACCGCGCGAGCGTATTCAGCTCTGAATGCGCTCGCATTCCGCTCCGCTGACACTACGCTGTCAAAACACCCTAGTGTGGCTGAACCTTTAACAGTACCGGTCGATATCAGCCAACAAAATGACACTACGAGTATTATTAGTTCACCTGTTTGTTTTTTTATATATGTATTATAGGACATTCTTACACAGATTAACTGAGGCCCACGGTAAGCTCAAGAAGGCTTGTGTTGTGGGTACTCAGACAACGATATATATAATATACAAATACTTATATACATAGAAAACATCCATGACGCAGGAACAAATATCTGTGCTCATCACACAAATAAATGCCCTTACCGGGATTCGAACCCGGGACCGCGGCGCAGCAGGCAGGGTCACTAGTGTCACTACCGACTGCGCCAGACCGGTCGTCTTTGGTGATATTTAAATCATAAGTGAATGAAATTGTACCGCCCTAGTAAAAGATTTGATTAAAAATAACCGACAGTTCAGAGTTTATCACAAGAATCAATAAAAAATTCTTCTATTCAATCTTATATCCACGTTAAAATCGACATCAAGACTTTATGAAATGAAAATGCAAACGGGATAAACAATAAAAAGTCACATCTACGCTGAAGTCAAATAAAAATTTATTACAAACGCCAACTGAGTTGTACCCAATAACCGAAACGGAATGGAGGAAATTATACCAGTAAAATATAATTATGGTGCATTGGAATCATTTCGGAAACGCTGTAATTATGAAAATTGCAAGTAAGTATCTTGAGCATTTTTAACTGTAACAACAATTAGTACTATGTCTTCGTTATACGTGGTTAATACTTAGTAAACTAGTGAATAGGTTTATGTTAGGAGTTTGAAATCCAGGCCATATGCGTTTTTAATTAAGTATAGGTTTTTTGTAAGTCTCCAAAACTTTATTCGTTTCAATACTAGTCAATTCTGCCAGCACCATGGTCGAAAAGTACCACCTCAGCAGTTCTCAAAAAGTTTATACATAGCCACGTCAGCAAATTTTAATTGATCCTATTTTGTTACCAACATTTAGTAATATAAGTCGACTTTTGTAAGATATATACAGGATAATTATTATAATTAAGAAAATATAGATACTAGACAACCTTAACTGACGAAATAAAACTTACTAAAATCTCAATTCATCAAAAAATCTTGGAATAACAATTTTTTTTTTTATAATAAAATATTTATTAAAAATAGGAATACAAAAAAAACAAATTTAACTACCAAAACAAACACATTTTAACAAAAACTTATTTTTTGTACAAACGTTTTGAGAACTGGTGACCTGGGTATACTTCAATTTCCCACTTTCTCAAGATAAAGACGTAATAGTCTTTCCTATTTCCTTTACAAAAAAAATGCTTTGTAAAATTACGACCTACGCTTTCTAAATTACCCGAATGCGCCCCGAACCCCGAAATAAACTAGACGAGCGGATTTCACACTAATATCAAGGTCGATACAGATTTCGCAAACAGCTTAAGGCCTTTAGAGTAAGTGTAGGAAGCCTTTATAATCCTGAAATCTTGTTTGCCGAGACAATCTTGTTATAACTTGAAGACTTGTGATTCACACGTCGTTTGTGACGTAGTCTCGAATATGTTACCTGAAGGTAGTATAGTCAACCAATCTGAATCCTAGGCCATTGTAGAACCCTTACACAGTAAAAGTCAAACTGATTTCTCAAATAAAGTAAGTACCAGCAGCGGCTGATCCATACAAGCCGATTCCCACAGGTTTGCCTAAAATTGATTAGGTACTAGTAAAGTACCTAACCTACCTTTAGGTTTATTTTTGCTCAGTGTTGCCTAGCAGAAATTTTCACCAGCCGCCACTGATAGGTACGGTGTCAATACGACAGGGTTCTAGAGTGGCCTAAGATTCTAATTGGCTGACTGTACGTTGACGGTTAGTAAAGTCATCGTCATCCTGATTCTTAGTCCCGGGCCTAAGCACCTTTATACCTAGGATTCTCCTTCTGCATCATAAACCATTGCTATATAGGTTACAGATGTAACCTGCAGTTTTCTAAATGAGAGAAGTGCTAAAATGTATATTATATATTGCATTCATAACTTTGCAATGTTTAAACCATTCAAGCAAAAGGAACCATTACTATACTAAAAACTATAATACCACTTAATTTGATTTTTATTATATTTAGTTTTAAGCTAGTTTTAACCTGTGTGGTGACGGGTTAAGAATTTCACCACCCCCTTTCTTCCCGTGGGTGTCGTAGAAGGTGACTGTGGGATATGGGTTAAATTGTGGCGTAGGCGAGAGGCTGGCAACCTGTCACTGCAATGTCACAGTTTCGTTTTCTTTCAACCCCTTATTTGCCAAGAGTGGCACTGAAGCTTTAGTAGTTTCATGTGTTCTGCCTACCCCTTTATGGGATACAGGCGTGATTGTATGTATGTATGTATGTATGTATGTTAACCTATGGAGGGATCATTATGCCTGAAATAAAAGGTTTTTTATTTTTATTATTTATTTATAATTAGTTTACCTATAAAGCAAATTATTCACACTGGAAACTGGTGCAATAGACTCTAGACAATTGAAACATAATATATGTATATTTATCTACACCTGTTAAAACTACAAATAAACAATTGCTGACTATGCGAGGGTAGATCCCTCATCCCTCACCCTTGCAATACATCACTAGAGTCCTGACAGATGACTATGATGACTCAAATAATCAAGACTAGAGTAGGTACATACTGCAGCAATAGAGCAATAGACTAGAGACAATTGAGACATACGCATAGCTACTGTTAAAATAGAAATAAATAATTGCAAACTACGCGAGGAAAGAGCTTTCAGCCCTCTCCCTTGTAATACATCACAAGGGCTCTGGCAGTTGATGAAATAGTCACTAAGATACTAACAGTGTGGTATTTTCCATTTCACTAAACTTAGTATACACAGGTAAGGTACAGCGGGGTAAATCCCGACTGGAGGACAATTGTAACTAATCAATTTTTTCCATTATTACACTACTAGCTTCTGTCCGCGGCTTCAAGCGGAGGCGGAGGCAAAAAGTAGCCTATGTCACTCTCCATCCCTTCAACTATCTCCACTTAAAAAATCACGGCAATTCGTCGCTCCGTTTTGCCGTGAAGGACGGACAAACAAACACACACACACACTTTCCCATTTATAATATTAGTATGGATTAAGTTGAGTTCGGCATGTATAGGGAATGCAAACCGGTAAACCGGTTTACCGGTTTTCCGGTAATTTTGCCAAATTTGGGTTCGGTAAATTACCGGTAAATATATTCAAAAACCGGTTTTTTACCGAAATTTAAATTTAATTAAAAATACTACAAAAAGCACTTCTGTCGCAATTTCTTCGTAAATAAACACTTGTAGATACTTCTGGTAAACACTTTATTTAGCAAGAATTCGTTTTCTCCACGAAAACGTTTATTTTTTGTGTCATTGTTATGCTATATTGTGGTATTGAAAACATGTCTGTTATATCTTACCCACTAATACGTCGACAGTCAATACGCGCGAGAGGGATGAATGGTTGTCGTTTCATAAACGTACCTATGTCTGCCGACATGTTTCGTGTAATATGGAGACCCATCATCAGGCATGAGTTCTTGCAGCGGCTAGAGTCCGTGCATTGTTGCCTGCATTGTCAGTTCCAAGATAAAAAAAACCTGATTTCTATAAAACCAACAAGTGTGGACTGTGGACAATCACTATCAACAGTCCAAATTTAGACCCCGAATGAAGGATAAGACCATTAATTCACTCATTGTTATATAAATATTTGATTAGCTTTTAAGATAATCGCGTAAGGTGCGAATTGAAAATTCGCGCAAAATCTTCATCTAGCACCACATCTCGAAAACGTCAATGCGGTTGCAGCCTTTTTCAGACTCCAAGTCTCAGCTCCGTAGATGAAAATGGAGAAGACTAGAGCGTAAACCAATCCGATTTTGGTTTTTCTAGAGACATTCGGTTCTCAGGAACCAAGAATTATGGAGATAATCCTTGTAGTTGGGACTCTTTTGGCGATTCCTATGCGTATCCTGATTTTTTTTTCAGAAGAACCGGTATTGTCGACGTTTGCGCCGAAGTATATGAAGTCATCTACTGTTACTGGCCTAAGAGCATCTGTGTGTTGTATCTAACTACCACAATCCACCACCATGAGCTTGGTTTTTACTCTGGTTAATCTTGAGATGCGTTTCCAGACTGATGTGTTCCATTTTACCAGTGCTGTCAACCATTTCCCCTTTTTCAGACTCCAAGTCTCAGCTCCGTAGATGAAAATGGAGAAGACTAGAGCGTAAACCAATCCGATTTTGGTTTTTCTAGAGACATTCGGTTCTCATGAACCAAGAATTATGGAGATAATCCTTGTAGTTGGGACTCTTTTGGCGATTCCTATGCGTATCCTGATTTTTTTTTTTCAGAAGAACCGGTATTGTCGATGTTTGCGCCGAAGTATATGAAGTCATCTACTGTTACTGGCCTAAGAGCATCTGTGTGTTGTATCTAACTACCACAATCCATCACCATGAGCTTGGTTTTTACTCTGGTTAATCTTGAGATGCGTTTCCAGACTGATGTGTTCCATTTTACCAGTGCTGTCAACCATGTGCGCACCAATGATGATTCTTCACTCTCAGCTTCAGCAGGCTCTTCTGATGACATATTCACCGTAGGCAGGTGACGAGTAATCTTATCAACACCTTTTACAAAAGTAAAAGGGCTCGAAGTTTCTCTGCCAATTCAGTTTCCTTTTTCAACGGAGTTTCAATTCAATGAAAGCTACCAAATGCTTGATGACAAAACGATGCAGTCAAAGGCGTCGCTATAGTCGATGAAGCAGAGGATCATCGAAGTACTGAATTCATAAGCCATCTCTATCAATGGACGTATATTTAGGATCTGTTTTCACCTTTGCCCTTGACGAAATGTGCCTGTTTTTGCGGATCTGCCAGTCCAGGATGTGACATAACCTGCTGTGTAATACAGCACTTTTCTGGTGGGATATAAGAACCAGGGTCCTGTAGCTGTCCTTTACGCAATTACAAATACGTGATACTTATATGAATAATCGGTGATGATTTCTAGTGTCTTAGTTGATTTTATCGAGATGAGTGCTAATTGTAAGATTTAGTATCTAAAATCTATTTATTTTTTGTAACAAAGTCCTAAAACCAGCTTTTTTCAAGATTTCATTAATCAGATTTGTCTTTTGAAAGTGGTAGTTTAATGAACACTACTAAAAAAACTACTTAATTATCCTGCATAGAAGTCTGTATGCTGTGTTACAATTTCATTCACTAAGCGAATACTAAACACTACTTATTTAAATAAGAAGAATTTTTGTGTTATTTTGCTCAAACTCGTGACGAGCGAAACGAAACATTTTAAATATTGTGATCGAAAGCGCCAGTTATTCTTGGTATAATATTTGCTTTTTCTGGCTAGGAATGGCTAGTTCCTAGCCAGACAAAAAGGGTAAAAGAACCCAACAGAGTATGATCTGGTCAGAAACTGTTCTTATCAATATCATATAAATACAATTTCATTCAATCTGTTGAAGCTACACACTACCTGATTCACTTTTAGTCATTTCAGCGACTAACTTTTTGTATTTTCAGTACTTTTTGTATAATGTTTTTCCGTAAGTCACCTGTATTGTCAATTGTTTGATCTCTATCAAGTACAATATTAAACCTAATGACATTATCATCTACAGCCTCTACAGGTAAAAAGACATGAAATAAAGATGCACCTTTGATCAAACAATTCTTACATACCTTGACAAATAATCCCGTGTGCTTCAAAGAACGCATTAAGCAGGAAAGTCCGCTTGGCAGTGCCACCCTCGACACATGTGCGTAATGATATGTCGCCCTCCAGACGTTAAAATGACGGTACTTCAAACGAATCCGGTGTTGCCACCCTATGTGTGGCGTGTGGGATCAGCGACCAGCGGTTACAAACAGAGATTCAATACAAATGGTGCAGAGAGAAAACAAAAAGGTGATTTACTAAGAAGAAAAGCAAACTATATATATACATATACAGCATATACTACACATACTTTTACATAAATAGATAAGTATTTATAATAAATATTTTAAATATTACATATAATACATACAATGAAATACATATAATATTGATGGATATTATTCGAATTCTTGTTTTAGCAAGTGCTTGCGTAACAAACGCTTAAATGAAAACTTACTTGGAGCTTGTCTGATAATTTTAGGCCTGAGTTAGCATGTTCCAAGATCGCGTATGCATAAACACTTACAATAATATAGTTACCGTAGCTAGTCATCTCTCGCGCTTCTGTATTGGCGCTACAGAGCCAGGCTGTTGTCATTTCGGCTAGACCGGCAGTTACAGATTCCACCATACCTCATCCTTTCCGTTTTTTTTAAGTACCTCTACGCTATTATGTGCACTGTATTTGTACTCTGTTATGCGAAAATCGTTTCGGACAACTAAAGTTATGCCAAATAGAGGGAACCCATTTAAATGATCGTAGGAATATTTTATGGTATTTGTAGGTACACCATGCAAACACCTGACTCAGAAAAAATCGCTCTTCCCTCCTAACTTGTGTCCGCCAAACGAATGCATTTAGGTGCAGGTGCTTACTATTTTTCTTCTCCGACAAATTCGAATGGAGTGGCTCAATCTTACTAAAGCTGTCGCGACGGGAGACCTTTCATACTGCGTTTCAATTATAGGTATGTGAAGGAATGGATGTCTCTATTGGACTGCAATAGATATACAGTGAAACCTGGTTAAGTGGGACCTGGATAAGTGAGAAACCTCTTTAGTTGGGACAAAAGGCGCGGTCCCGACACTTTAACACTGCTTTACCTCTGTTAGTGAGACAAAACAGACCTCTATAACTGAGATAAGCTTTTTCGACTGCATAGTCACATTTACCTCTATTAGTGAGACAGAGTGTATTTTACCTTTGTTACTGAGACTATATTTGAAAAATTACATTGACTGAATTGTTTGCTTAGAATTTTATAGGAATTTACCTCCACGACCTCTGTAACTTAGACTTTATTCAAAATTATTTTCCATGTTTTTAGTAATTTTTAATCCATCCATGTCGGTTATTTATGTTTAGGTGAGTTGAAGGGTTTTCTTATTTATTTTAAGTAGGTACCTATGTAAGTAAAACTATCGAACTTAAAACTAAAATCTCAATAAAATTTACATAAAAAATATTTCATAATAATTATAATATAAAAGTCGAACACGCAATGACGTCCGAGTTTTCGATATTGTATTTAAATACAAGGTTTTTTTATACCTTTTTAGAGAGATCAACTACATACATAATAATTACTATATACAATTTATAATACTAACTCATTCTAAATATACAAAATTACACAATAATACAAAATACAATTAACAATAATTAATACTTAAAAGCTAAGAAACACTCAATTACTATATTATGTTCCAAAACACCTTATCTATCACCTCTATAACTGATATGCCCTCCATTCTAACCTCTGTTAGTGATACCCTCTGTAAATGAGACAGACATTTTATTTTACCTGTCTAACTGAGACCCTTTATAAGTGGAATACCTCCTTAAGTGACACAAATTCTTTCGCCCCTTGAAGTCTCACTTTTCCAGGTTTCACTGTATAATCCATTTTAGTGTGTTTCGTAATACTGTTGTGTTTTTTACAAAGGTTTGGGTCATTAATTTCTAAAACATTCCTAGGGGGTTTTTGAGTCACTGTTAAGTAGTGCAGAGTACTGCCAAGGATTATTTGTCATGTCACTTGTCTTGTTTAAGCGGCTACTCTGTGACACATGTTTTACGAGTGTATTTTTATAAATTAGCTTATAATTAAACGTTATTTCTAGTAAACTCTCGTTTAATTCATCAGGTTTAGGGCCCAGTAAAGCCCAGAAAAGAAGACAGTGCAATAACTCTCAGAAAAAGTGATAATTTGTGGACATAAAAATCGGCCTAGAACAATCAGTGACTTGCAGTTTTTATTTCGTCAAATAAGTGTTATTTCGTTTGTGTTAACCAATAAAACACTTGAAAATGGCATCGAATAGCCAAATGGCATTAATTGAAAAATTAACCGGCCGTGCTAACTACGCTACATGGCGATTTGCAGTAAAAACTTATCTTCAACACGAAGAGTTGTGGGATTGTGTTGAACCGGCTGAAGGTGCAAAAGTAGATACAAAACTAGACACAAAAGCAAAATCAAAGATAATTCTTCTTGTGGATCCTACAAATTATGTGCACATTCAGGAGGCCAGCACCGCCAAAGAAGTATGGGAGAAACTGTCAAGTGCGTTCGACGACTCTGGGCTGACACGCCGAGTCGGCTTGCTGCGTGATCTTTGTAATACCTCGTTAAATGGATGTCAAAATGTAGAAGAATATGTGAGCAAAATTATGAACACTGCACATAAGCTCCGGAACATAGGCTTCAAAGTAGATGATGAATGGCTCGGAACACTGCTACTCTCCGGTCTACCAGAATCGTATCAGCCTATGATCATAGCTATTGAAAGCTCTGGCATGAAAATTACCTCTGACTCTGTGAAATCAAAATTATTGCAAGATGTCAGATGTACTGAGATGGATTCAACAGTATTTCTTGCTAATAAGAAGACACATAGAAGTAACAAGAAGCAGACTAAAGGGCCTAGGTGTTATTCTTGCAATAAATATGGCCATAAAAGCCCAGAGTGCAAAGAAAAGCCAAAGAATGCACAGCATCATAGTCACAGGTCAAGCAGTGCGTCATACGCTGCAGTGTTCATAGCTACAACAAGTCAAGATGATGTGTGGTATATAGACTCAGGAGCAGCTTATCATCTTACTAAGGATAAAAATTTGCTACAAAATGAGACAACCCCTGTGATAAAGAATATTAAAGTTGCCAACAAAGAAGTGGTATCTGTGCATAGCTCAGGACAAGTAACTTTAGATACTTGTGATGATAAAGCCAAGGAGCACAAAGTGCTATTTACAAATGTACTGTATATTCCTGAGCTGGCTAACAATCTTCTTTCCGTCAGTCAGATTGCAAAAACTGGAGGCAGAGTGAATTTTCACGACACAGGCTGTACTATAACAAACAAGAGAGGTCAGATAGTAGCTACAGGAACTCACATCAACAACATGTACCGGCTAGATATGCCTGAAAAAGGCTATGCATGCATGTCTGAGGTTGAAAAAGAAGAGGATACTTACCGGTGGCACCAGAGAATGGGACATCTTAACTTTCAGAGTCTAAATAAAATGACTGAAAATGCTGAAGATGTAAATTTCTCAGAGAAAATAGAAAATCTGACATGCATAACATGCAAGGAAGGTAAACAGACCCGATTACCTTTTAAAAGTGAAGGCCCCAAAGCTGAAAGTTTACTAGAAGTGGTTCACTCTGACTTATGTGGGCCCATGGAAACTCCGTCGCTTGGTGGAGCCAAATACTTCATTACATTTGTTGATGATTTCTCAAAGAAAGTGTATGTGTACTTTCTCCACAACAAATCAGATGCTTTAGAAAAATTTAAAGAATTTAGAAATGAAGTAGAGAATCAGCTCAATGTCAGGATCAAGGTGATTCGTACGGATGGTGGAACCGAATATGTCAACAAGAAATTCTCCGACTACTTGAAAGGTGCAGGTATCATACACCAAACAACCACACCGTATAGCCCAGAGAGCAATGGGGTCTCAGAGCGAATGAACAGAAGCTTAGTCGAACGAGCAAGATGTATGCTTCAGAACGCCAACTTACCAAAGAAATATTGGGCTGACGCAGTTCACACCGCTGCCTATGTGATCAACCGCTCTTCGACTAAGTCATTATCATTCAAAACTCCTGAAGAAATGTGGTCTGGACGAAAGCCAAATGTGAAACACATGCGCATATTTGGCTGTGAAGCTATGGTCCACCTGCCCAAGGAGAAACGCAAGAAGTGGGATCCCAAAGCACACAAAATGATTTTCATAGGATATTGTGATCATTCTAAAGGTTACCGATTTATAGTACCGGGGACTACTACAGTGATAAAGAGCAGAGATGCTATATTTCTAGAGTCTACTGTCAAGAGAGATTATGTTCCTGTTGAAATATCTTCAAAAGATTCGGCAGAAAACAATAATACTCATGAGATGTCAAAGGAAAGTGTCAGTGATACAGATAATTCAAGTTTTGACACCTCATATGATACAGTATGTGAAAACAGATCCACCTCAGATAGTGACTATGTACCTGATACTTCTCTGGATACACCGATAGTCAATAAGATGGAGCTGAGACCTAGACAGAATAAGGGTACTAAGAGATCAGAAGAAAGTACTTATCTGTGCTTAAAAGCCATACCTCCGGAAAATGTTCCTGCTTCATATAAAGAAGCGATCAAGTCACCAGCTGCAGAAAAGTGGAGAAAATCCATAAAAGAAGAATTGGATGCTCATGAGATAAACAATACCTGGACATTGGTAGAAAAACCCCCAAATGCTAAAGTCATAGGATGCAAATGGGTGTTCCGTGTCAAAGAAGAACCAACAGGTCAGCGTTACAAATCACGCCTGTGTGCTAAGGGATATGCACAGACAGCAGGTATTGATTATCAAGAAACCTTCGCACCAACTGTAAGGTATGATTCTATTCGATTACTACTCTCTGTGGCTGTTCAACAAAACCTCAAAATGGTTCAACTAGACGTCAAGACAGCTTTCCTTTATGGTGAGCTTGAAGAAACCATATACATGACTCCCCCAGAAGGACTTCCTCATGAAGAAAATATGGTATGTAAACTTAACAAATCATTATATGGTTTAAAGCAAGCGCCCCGATGTTGGAACAGCAAATTTGATTCAGTGTTGAAAAAGTTTGGCTTTGTCAATAGTAAAGCTGACCAGTGTGTCCATATTGGTCAAGTTCATAATAAGAAATGTTATCTATGTCTATATGTTGATGATGGATTATTATTCTCGACAGATGAAACAGTTTTAAAAACAGTAACTACCGAATTGAATAAAGTTTTTAAAATTAAGATTCTGGATAAGCCTACCAATTTTGTTGGGATGCAAATTGAAAGGTCCAATGACTATATATTTATTCATCAAACAAGATACATAGAGCAAATGTTGAATAAATTTAACATGCATGATGCTAATACCAACAGTGTTCCGGTCGACCCTCACATGAAGTTGCAAAAAGGAGAAGAAGAGCCTGAGAGGAGTCTGCCATATAGAGAAGCAGCAATCCCTCATGCACCTGGCAATTGTGAGTCGACCAGATATAATGTTTGCCGTCAACCTGGTGAGTCGATTTCTTAATTGCTATAATCAAACACATTGGAATGCGGTGAAAAGAATTTTCAAATATTTGAAAGAGACTAAAGACCACGGTCTCTATTACAAAAAGTCTAATGAGTCCTCCGAAGTTACCGGTTATAGTGATGCTGACTCTGACTATGCTAATGACCTAGACTCCCGTCGTTCAGTAACCGGTTATGTCTTTATAAAAAGTGGGGCTACAGTAACTTGGTCTAGTCAAAGACAGCAAACCGTGGCCCTCTCAACGACCGAGGCTGAATTTATGGCTGCTTGCGCAGCTACTAAGGAAGCAATGTGGATCAAACAATTTCTCAGCGACATTGGTGAATACAAACAAGATTCTCTGTGTCTTCACTTAGACAATCAAAGTGCCATTAGTGTTATCAAAAATGTGAACTTTCATAAAAGGTGTAAACACATTGAAGTGAAATATTATTTTATTAAGGAAAAGTATCAGCAAAAGATTATCACTTTAAAAGCTGTTACCAGCAAAAATCAATATGCTGATATTCTCACAAAAGCTTTGTCAAAAGATACATTTAATTTTCTCAGATCCAAACTTGGAATGTGTTCACTTGGAGCTATATGATTATTTTTTTTGTTTAAACTTGTGCTTATGTTACAGTCGCACTATTGTTAAAACTAAATATTGTATTATTGTTGTTTAGAGTAACTTGTAAGGCTCGAATTCAAAGGGAGTGTTAAATGTCAATTTCGAATTTCGCGCCTTGCGAATCCGTCTCGCGCTTGACGATCCTTACGTCAATGTCATGTCACTTGTCTTGTTTAAGCGGCTACTCTGTGACACATGTTTTACGAGTGTATTTTTATAAATTAGCTTATAATTAAACGTTATTTCTAGTAAACTCTCGTTTAATTCATCAATTATTTATATAGGATTTACATACTTCATACTAAGAATCGTACCTCCATTTTTAGCGCCATCTATTAAATACTATCATAACTACACTGATGATGCCCACAATTTTTTTTTCAAAATGTGTTGACGTGATATCATGATTTTAAAATAAAGAAATATGTCATTTGTTCTTATAAAAAATAAAAACACGCAAAAACATTTAGGGAAAATATGAATGAAAATATGGGCTTTGCCAGTGCACAGTCTTAAATCATTCTTGGTACTACTATTTAACTAAATAGTAACGTAAAATGTAAAGGTAAGTAGAATCTTCTTCTTTTATCTACTTGAGGTGGAGTCTCCTTCATCTAGTGCGCCAGATTCTGTTCTGGGTTGTCGTTTCTTGAAGTGCTGCAGCTTCCAAATCTCTTTTGACATTCGACCACCACGTTTCTGAACAGATTTAATAATAACATAGATCTCACATCTTTATAATATCCATACTAATATTATAAATAGGAAAGTGTGTGTGTATGTTTGTTTGTCCGTCTTTCACGGCAAAACGGAGCGACGAATTGACGTGATTTTTTAAGTGGAGATAGTTGAAGGGTTGAAGAGTGACAGGCTACTTTTTGTCTCTTTCTAACGCGAGCCAAGCCGTGAGCAAAAGCTACTTAACAAAATTTTTTTTAACGCATTTTAGAACGCCCCGATTTTATTAATGGAGTTAAATCAATTTAAACTAGAACTTAATTTTTACAAAGCATTAATTTATGAATATACACTGGGTTATCAAAAGCTTAAGCTTCTCCATGTGTTACAAGATAAGCGACACGACATAAGCGTTAGTTTTAACCACTTAAAATATTCATAATATTAATAACAGTTTCGACGACACAACATTAAAGTTTATGTCTACGGCACTCGAGTCGACCACTTCTGTCTGTCAAGACGGCTAAAAATTCATGTTAGCACCGCCATGATCACTTTTCATGAATAAATTAAGCTTTATTAATAAACATGAGGGTTTTTTGAGAAAAAGCTTTGCGTGTTGTAGCCAGAAAATGTAAAAAAGTACCTACACCATGTGTAATGAATTGTGATAAGTAGACGACTCACAGTGGGAAACACGTAATTAATCTAAGTAAATACTTTGATACAAGTTAAATTAAAAGGAGAAGATCATAAATAACAAATTATTATAATTATAATTAAAGATATGGCTACAAGGCCATTCCGATCCCACATCACCCCCCTCCAGAGACCGGCAGGGCGATAGAAAACAAAAATTAGTAATAATCAGGGACTTGCACTGTACGTCCTGACCTCGTCTTTTTGATGGTGTTTTCAGTCTCTGGAGCTGGTCGAATAGATGGGATAGGAGATGGTACATGAGGTACATCAGCCAATACATAGGCAGGCTTAATACGGTCTATTGACACTGTTACACTTTTGCCGTTCACACGTAATCTGAACACTTTGTCACCTCGTTTAAGCACTTCGTACGGACCAGTATACGCTGGTTGCAGTGGTGGACGACTCGTATCATCTCTCAGCAACACGTGGCTGGCGGTGTCAAGATCTTTATAGACGAAGACTCGCCTATTGGTCGTATGGCGCGACGCTGGCACTGGAGTGAGGTTATGGGCAAACTTACGCAAGCGTGCGACATAATCTGTCACATCAATAGTGTCATCTGGTGACTTGGCATGTAGCAACTCTCCCGGTAACCTCAGTGGCTCGCCGTACACGAGCTCGGCAGTTGACGCGTTCAGATCCTCCTTGTAGGCACTCCGTATACCAAGTAGGACTAAGGGTAGAGTATCCACCCAGTTGCCAGTCGCGTGGCAGGTAATGGCAGCTTTCAACTGCCGATGAAATCTTTCCGCGAGGCCGTTGCACGCAGGGTGGTACGCTGTTGTACGACGATGCTGGAAGCCGGCTAGCTCAGACAGATGCCTGAAGAGGGAGCTCTCAAACTGTCTGCCACGGTCTGTCACAATGTCGTTAGGGCAGCCGAATCGCGATATCCAGCCATGAAGAATGCCTTTTGCAACGGCTTCTGCCGTGATCTCATGTAGCGGTACCACCTCAGGCCAACGAGTATACCGATCGACGGCTGTGAGGCAGTATTTATAACCCTGAGACACTGGCAGGGGTCCAATGAGGTCTATATGGACGTGCATAAACCTAGCTCTCGGAAGTCTGTAAGTTCCTAGTGGCGCAGAGACGTGGCGGGTGACCTTGGCTCTTTGGCATGCCAAGCAGGTACGTGCCCATTCGCGGCAGTCTCTATTGATGCCTGGCCAAACGTACCGGTCCGCGACGAGCTTGATGGAAGCGTTGGCACCAGGGTGGCTGAAGGAGTGCAAGCTCTGGAACGCCTGCCTGCGCAACTCCTTCGTGACATAAGGCCTGAGCGTCTGGTCCTTCTCGTTGCAATACAGCTCAGCCTGAATGCCTGGCAACCTGAATTTCTTTAGGCGCAGCGAGCTGTCACTCTGCAGGAGGTCCTGTAACTCTGGATCTCTCATCTGGGATTGGGCTAGCTTCTCTAAGTCGATCGGCTGTGTGATTTCTTCAACGCGCGACAGGGTATCTGCCACCACGTTGTCTTTCCCAGAGATATGCCGTATGTCAGTAGTGAACTGCGCTATAAAGTCCAAATGCCTGAACTGTCTGGGTGAGCAGTTGTCCTTTCGTGAGTTGAAAGCGAAGCAGATGGGCTTGTGGTCCGTGTAGATCGTAAAGTCTCTGGCCTCGACCATGTGTCTAAAGTATTTGAGCGCTTCGTATATGGCCAGAAGCTCACGATCGTATGGTGAGTACTTACGCTGCGCAGGGCTTAACTTCCTCGAGAAGAACGCTAGAGGCTGCCATTCTCCGTCGATGTACTGCTGCAGCACGGCGCCCATGGAGATATCAGAGGCATCTGTGACGACGGCCAGCCTAGCCTGACTATTTGGATGCGCTAGCAACGCAGCCTGACATAAGCTATCCTTACAAGCATTGAAGGCCTCGTGCTCTTCAGCACTGAAGTTGACAGGATGAGAGGGCTTCGCTGATCCCGTTAAAAGTGCATTAAGTGGAGCCTGAGATGCTGCTGCCCCAGGGATGAATCTACGGTAGAAATTGAGCATCCCTAGGAACCTGCGTAGTTCTCTTACATTTTTCGGGGCCGGGAAGTCTTTAATGGCATCAACCTTGGACGGAAGGGGCTTGGTACCTGCGGCTGAGATGCTGTAGCCCAGGAACGTTACTTCCGATGCACCGAAGACACATTTAGAAGTGTTAATGACCATCCCGTATTCCTGGAACTTGGTGAACAGCTGGCGCAGGTGCTCTTTGTGAGTAACTTCGTCCTTCGAATACACCAAGAAGTCGTCTAAGTAGGCATAACAGAAATCCAGTCCTCTTACCATCTCGTCCACGAACCGCTGGAACGTCTGGCCAGCGTTCCGTAGGCCAAACGTCATATACGGGAACTCGAAGAGCCCGAACGGCGTGGTGATCGAGGTCTTCTGGATGTCCTCGGGGTTCACAGGGATCTGGTGGTACGCCTTCTCAAGGTCGATGGTGGAGAAAACCTGGCAACCAGAAATATTATGAGCAAAATCATGAATATGCCTAATGGGGTATTTGTCCGGGATTGTCCTTGCATTCAGCATACGGTAGTCACCGCAAGGCCTCCAGCCATTGTTTTTCTTAGGGGCTAGGTGTAGAGGTGACGACCATGGTGACTCTGAAGGTCTAGCTATTCCATTCTGAAGCATCGACGAGAACTCATCCTTAGCAATTTTTAATTTATCCGGGGCCAACCGTCGAGGAGAGCAAGACACAGGAGGCCCTGGAGTAGTTCTTATAAAATGAAGAACATTATGCTTGGGAACCCGATGAACGCCAGATGGGCGAGTAATGTCGGGGTACTCTAGTAGTATGCGATGATATTCTGACTCACCCGACACTACTTTGACCGAAGAGATTTCATCCGTAGAACATCCAGGCAAAGCCACGGCGCACAAGCTAGTCGTCCTGTCGATGAGCCGTTTGTTTTTGCAGTCTGGAAGAAGGTCGAAATGTGCCAGGAAATCCACGCCGATTATTGGCTTCGTCACGTCCGCAACAATAAATTGCCAAGCGAAGTCGCGGCGCAAGCCTAGGTTCAGCACTAAGTGTAGGTAGCCGTAGGTGATTATAGGTGAGCCATTCGCCGCAGCTAACTGGTAACTGGTTGGTTGTCGCCGATATTTCAGTTGTGACCTTGGGAAGACACAGACGTCGCTGCCAGTATCAACGAGAAACTGTATCTTTGACGATTGGTCAGTAACAAATAAGCGACCAGGACTCGGGCAAACGGCGGTCGCCACTAACGAGTGCCCCTCTCGTTTCCCGCCTGGAAGTCGCACGGTTTCATACACCTTGTCGCTTTCTCTCCGAACTTCGCGTGGTACCAGCACTCAGGAAACTTTCTATAACCGGACTGCGACCTGCGTGAGCTGGAGCGGTTACGCGACTTGTTGGGCGCACGAGATCTTGACCGCGACTGCCTATCATTGCCGAACTGACTTTTCAGCGCCTTCATGCCCTCGGCCAACTCACTCACTTGACGCATGAGGACTGCCATCTGTGGGTCAGCCGCTGACGCTGCGGCTACTTGAGGGGTAGATACGTCATGGACGCGGTCAGCCAAGTCGGCAAGCTCTTCAATTGGGTCATTGAGCTTCGCTGCAATCACAAACTGTAAGTTACTTGGCAGGCGAGATGTCCATATTGATAAAAGGAATTCATCAGGTATGTTCGGCCCAGCCAGATGACGTAGGTGGCGAAGAAACTGGGACGGCTTCCTATCACCTAACTCTTCTTGGCTAAGCAACTGCTTCACCTTCTTCTGCCTGGATACAGAGAGTCTTTTGATGAGTTCCTCTTTTTTTTTTTGTATTTGTCAGTAGGCGGCGGCGCAAGAATAATGTCCTCAACCTCGGCAACATATTGCGAATCGAGTTGTGACACGACGTAATTGTATTTAGTAGCGTCCGCAGTAATATTCGCCACACCAAATTGCGACTCCATCTGCGCGAACCATATTGCCGGTTTTTCCGGCCAAAAAATAGGCACTTTCACGCCGATGCGGTAAATTTCCGTTGCTATGCCGCCATCTTGAGCGTCGTTTCTTTGTCTGCTCGGCCCGGGCTTCTCCGATACGCGATTCTCGTCGTCGCTCATTTTATGTGTTCCACGGGGTCACCAGTGTAGACGTGGTAGGTAGATAACTTGCCTTGGTGCTAGCAGTAAGCGTGCAGATAAGCGGGTGCAGATGCGGAGAGTAATAATAAGCACTAAGCGTCCTTTTGCACACCGATTTATTGTCTATTTACACGTCACACGGAAGAAACAGTTAGCACAAACACATCAGTCAATAAAGGGTGGAAGGCGAAAGAGCGAAAGCGAAAGAAAGCAAAATAATTAAATTAAATGCGAGCGGAATGCGATTTGGCCCGGAAGCACAACAAAGAACATGCGTTTCGCGGCGAGGTCTATGAGGAGTATGAGGTACTGGCGGCGCAAGCGGCGCCGCGCACAATACATCGCTGTGAGCGCTGCAGCGGGCGGCCGGCCATTAGACCGTGCCGAGCGGCGCGCAGCGCTTCCAGCGGCACACGGATT
The DNA here is from genome assembly GCF_023078275.1 of Leguminivora glycinivorella. NCBI lineage: Eukaryota > Metazoa > Arthropoda > Insecta > Lepidoptera > Tortricidae > Leguminivora > Leguminivora glycinivorella. The sequence goes on from NC_062984.1 coordinate 7,082,838, forward strand.
ATCGGTGCCGGGACAAAGTGCAATCAGAAACGATTTTTTCGATAGTAGGCTCTGTAAGTTTCCATATCCAAAATAGCAAGAACGAAAGCCTTAAGTAAGTATAGTCAATAACGTTTCGTACGAACAAAGAAATATGGGTGCCGGTTATTCCTGGCAATGTAACCCATTTCTCACAAATAATGAAGATTATGATTATGATAGTACTAATAGTTCTGTCGTCCGTCTATAAATCTATCCGTTTCGTTTATTACCGTAATTTTATTCGGAAACATAGAACTTATCAATCTAAAAGGTTTTGCTCCTACTTTTGCCAAAATAGGCACATAGAAAATAAAAAATTAAAATATTCTCATTTCTTTTCCCATTCTCATAATCGTAATTATAGTTACCTGTTTCCTATGAATTTTTCTTGCTATTTCCAAAAACTTTATTTTTTTTAGGCAATTTTCCATAACTTGTACATGTGAAGTTTTTATATGTACTAGGTATCTACTGTGTTAGGAAGCTGCTCAGACGATCATTACCATACTAAACGGCTCCGTCGGCGCCTGAAGAACCTTTGTTTCGGTAGTCCCGCTAATTACTTACTACATAAGCATACTACAATGTACTAGATAGCCTTAATTAATCGACGCTGTTTGAATGAGGGAATGATGTTGATACCATCTTGTACTATCGAACCAACTGAATCATGGCATTCATGACCCACCTAAGCTCATAATTATTTTTAAAATCGGGACTTAATCGCGTATGACTACATATTAAACTGACCTCCAACGTTTCAGGGACAGTAGAAAAGTGCGTGAAGCAATTGAAATAAAAAAACATCACAACTTCAATCGGGACGAAGGTTTTACAATCTCATCCACATGGAATCCTGTCATTAATAAGTGTAAGCGGAAAATAATATCGACAGTCGTTAAATCGAATATCGTCCGTGTTGTGTGTCGACAGAGTAACATCCTTACTATCCTTAGTGCGCAAACAGTTCAAGTTGATAATCAAAACCTAGTGCGGGTAGTTCGAAAAACTCGCGCGGCTGTCAGAAGGTGTTGATGTCATTTCAAGCCAGTCTTCTCCGAGACCACGGGGACAACGCCGTCCCTGAAACGTTGGAGGTCAGTTTAATATGTAGTCATACGCGATTAAGTCCCGATTTTTAAAATAATTATGTGTAATAATCGCGAAAGTTTAAACCACCTAAGCTCATTTTGCCAAACCGTATAAACGTAAGTAGATTGAAATTCGCTTGAAACGTCGGAGGTTAGTGTTAAAAACATAATTATACGCGATTAAGTTCTGTTTGCAATTTTATAAGTATAATAAACTACCCATTCTTTGGTGTAATGTTACAACATCAAATTTACATGGTAAAGGTTGAATGACTGATTCCATCTGCTTGCCCAATCTCCTAAAAATTAAAAGATTGGCACACTTCTCATATGTTTTGGTAGCTCAGTTGGTTAAGAGCGAACGAACCGGTGTTCCGATAATCCCAATTTCAAACTTTGATCGAAACTTACGAGTTAGAACTTGTAGCCTAACTTGAGTCGCACTAAGTTTTATGTTGTGTTAAAATTTTGTGTTGTTTCCTAATTTATTGTTACACAGAATGTTGTTTTGTTTTGTTATTTTCTGTTGTTAGGAAGCTCGTCAGACGTTTATTATCATAATAAATATCTACCGTCTGCTGCGAGCTAGTTGTCTGAAGCATATCATAGACCTCAACTACTAGATTAAGCACACGGAATATGGGTACACATTTAGTATGAAAGCGAAATCATGTACCTAAATTTCAAAGGCTTGGTGTGTAGCGTCAGTACGTCTTGTACTGAGACTGACTGAAATAGCACGACACGTTTGTATGTTTCCGTAAGAATACGAAGGAAAAGCTTTTCGAACTACATCTGTAAGTAGGTAAGTGTATAGATAAACGCACCGACCACTGCCGTTTTAGAAAATACGAATATATTGCAGGAATACGACAAACTTGATATGGTAATGATTTTTTGAGCAACTAAGTTCCAAAAGTTCGAATAATTACATAGAAAACTAACTTCATTTTCATTTTCATATTATAATAAGTATTTATTGGTCTTAAATCACTTAACAACTATTTTACAATAGAATAGTAAAACTTCATAATGTGGAAATGAAAATAGGAAGGGGTATTTCAAAAATCGAGTTTGATATGTCAGTTGGAAGTCCCATAAGAAGTTTCACTTCAAAAACAATTAGGCGAGATACAACCGTCATCTAGTGGGAAGTGATCTATTCTCTAGTACCTTTGTTTCGCTGCTCCATCTAATTACTATAACGCTAATTAATAATTTACGCACTCGTTGTTGTTTGATTGTAATTCGTCTTTTGTCTTGATAAGTATCTTGTGACGGTAACTAATTTTATATGCCTTTATTTTAGCATTGCTATTTTATTTCGTATCAAGTTCTTTAAATGTTTCTTTTTGACCCAGTGGTTGACTGGTAGATAACGCCTTAAAGCTCAGCCACACATGCGCGTTTTGAGAGCATAGGCGGAGCGTTAGCGTAGCGCTAGCGCAATCATAGCGGTGTGCCGGACGAACGATGGCGTTGCGCCCAGCGGGCGCCGCGCCGGCGGCGGGAACTAACGAGCGCGGATTCCAACTATTCAGCGCGCGTTCCGCTCCGCTGACGCTACGCATTCAAAACGCTTTATGTGTGGCGGAGGCTTTAATGCGTTAACGTTGCTGCCGCTGAAAATAACTGAAAATACGCATTCTTTAAAACAAATTTGCTGGATGCGGTGTGGCGGAGGCTTTAATGCATAAAACGAAATTCTTTTCAACCGTGAGACGCGTTCGTTTGTGAACAAAACACTTCATTGCACATCCATTCCGTTACACAATCGTTGTGTTACAGATATATGTGGCATTATATAACAAAAGGGTTGTTAAGTATGTCTGAAGTTCATATAATACTAGAGAGCGGACAAACCGCCGGAGGCCGTGTCGCAGTTGTTAGTTCAATGAACAGTTGCCGTTGTGTAAAAAAAAGCGCCGGTGGCCTAGCGGTAAGAGCATGCGTCTTCTTTCAATCCAGAGGTCGCAGGTTCGAATCCCAGCTCGTACCAATGAGTTTTTCCGAACTTATGTGCGAATTGTCATTTGATATTTGCCAGTCGCTTTTCGGTGAAGGAAAACATCGTGAGGAAACCGGACTAATCCCAATAAGGCCTAGTTACCCTTCGGGTTGAAAGGTCAGATGGCAGTCGCTGTAAAACTAGTGCCTACGCCAAATCTTGGGATTAGTTGTCAAAGCGGACCCCAGGCTCCCATGAGCCATGGCAAATGCCGGGATAACGCAAGGAGGATGAGTTGCCGTTGTGTGCGTGCGCGATGACACAACTCGCTGGGGCCCGTTTCTCGAAAGGTACAAGCTTTGTATTACAAGTGCGAGAACTGCCAAATCGTATGGGTTGTCATGGAAACACACTTGTGATACAAGGCCTTTCGAGAAACGGGCCCGTCGTTCTCGTACATAGTCCATTTCAAATACGACAAAGCGACACATTTAATACTGTTCGGTAACCATGACAACGTGGTACCACGAATTAAACTGGGCTTTTAAGTCTGAAAGCGATTCCTAATCCCGTCTGACTTTGTAATTTAGAGGACAATATGCTCTAGACGAATTTCGAACAACAGCACAACCCTCAACTTCAACGTATCTTCAAATATACATACATTTTTTTTCGCATTTTTTGTACGATAATTTTTGTTCTATCATGCGCAAATGGGACTTGAACCTACTATGATTTTATTCCTAATACAGGGGTAAGATCTTCCAGTTTTCGATCAGCAAAGAAGTTACCGACGCGACGCAACGTTGTTTTTGTAATTGATGGAAAATTAGCAATTCACATGCTATTACGCTATTAGCGAAAAAGTCCTATTGCCTTATCTTCTTTTTATCGGTCGTAACAATACAGCTTATAGAAATATAGACAGGCCGTCATAATCTAAGAAACCACGGATATAATGAGCGTATCTCAGACAGGCAGTCGGTGGTAAATCATGCTTTAATAACACCTTGCCTGCCGCGATAACCCGCCCTCCAGGAATGACCCTCGTAAACGCGGGCAAACACGGTGGTAATGTGAAACAAAATAAAAAAATGTTGGTGATAGTTCTCATAAAATAACTGATACTGATAAGTCAGACTGCAATTGAAGTTTGGTACCTATTAAACTTCTATCCTGCTAAAGGATCCAAGACAGTCAGCTTTTTCGTCTACGATTTTTTCAGCTCTATTGACACAGCAAATCCAAGAAGGTATGTGCATGTAAACATAATGGACTCAGTTAGCTTTCTTTGATAGTTATTAATAAATAAATAAAATAATGTACCTAAGGATCAATAGTCATATAAAATTATGCAAAAACAGATATGTGAACAGTCAAGTGCAAAAATATCGTCTTATTACACCGGAATAAGATGCTATAGAAAATACTTTTGAGTAAGATGTGTACACCGATATTTTTACACTTGACTGTACGTGTAGACTAGATAATTTTACTTTATTTAATTATTTGACTAACAATAAACTATTAACATATTACGAAATCATAGCTCATTTGTATTATTTACCTAATATCAGTTCTACCTACACACTATCAGTTTAACAGTTTGTCAACTTGAAAGCAAGATGTACTTAGATCTAAAGTAGGACATCTTAACATCATAGACTCCATTGATCAGGGTGACTGACCGGTTATCGCATCACGTACGCAGGTTGCCTGAGCACTTCAACTTATCTATAATAAACTTGTCAACAATAAGGCTGTGGACTGGAGGCACGCTGCAAGCGGCGCCTTTCAATAGTTACTATATAAAATACAGTTCGGTCGGGCCGCGCGTCACACCACCGTTAGCGCGTTTTCACATTATCCGACCCTATATCGGATGTAGGAAGGATTTCAATATCAAAAATCAAAGATGGCGGCTTAAATGTATAGGATATCGGTCCTACATACTATATCGGATCGGATAATGTGAAAACGCTCAGCCGCTTGGCGCGGTTCCTGTTATAATCTGTTATAGCCGACCAAAAATCGCTCGTTAGTATGAAGACGCTTACGCGTCGTCGTCGCTGTTCATTCATTCATTCATAATTTCTCCATGCACTTTTGCTGCTGATAGTACCTATACGTACGCATGTTCATACCAACGAGTATTGTGTTTGTTGTATACCTCGTCGATATGTTTGGGGAGACACTTACTAAGCTGTTTTGGACGACAGTGTCGACCGCTTGTCGCGCTGCGTGCGTCCAGTCCGCCGCCTTATGGAGTCAGGCTATAACTATGCACTTTTCTGGAATTATACTGTACCTACAGTTGAGGACTGTGCTCAAAATAATCGAAACCTAAATGAATTCGCGGTGGAATTGGAATGTATTCAAATTTAATTTCGATGTCACAAATGTGACAAATGCAGAAAATAGGACAATTTTATGAACTTCACCAAAAAACTAATTCCTATTGGTATTTTCTTAAATTCATAAATTCGACTCAAGATGATACCTTAATTTCATACAACGGTCTGGCATAGTCTGCCGGTAACCGGTAAGGGCATTTATTTGTGTGATGAACACAGATATTTGTTCCTGAGTCATGGATGTTTTCTATGTAGGTATATTTAAGTATGAATTTATCTATCTATACAAGTAATATAAGTAAGTATATCGTCGCATACATCGTACAAGCTTTGCTTAGTTTGGGGCTAGGTTGATCTGTGTAACGTGTCCCCCCATATATTTATTGGTATTATAATTATTGGCAACAGTGGAAACATCGGTTCAGCCTCGAGCGAAGGCCGCGCAGTGCGTCTGACAGGTGACAGCTGTCATATCCAAGTCCGAACTGTACAGAATAAAAATAATGCCCGTAAAACTCATCGCTACAATTAAACAACTGATTATTTACGTGTCTCTGTTTAGCCCGATGATTGACTGGTAGAGAATGTCATTAGGTATTAAGTCCGCCATTTGTTTTTTTATTTATTTATGTGCAATAAAGTTTAAATAGATAAACAATTCATTTTGTATACCTATAGAACTACATGGTTCAGTGTTCCCAAAAGGTTTGGCAGAGTATATGAGACCTGCTTATGCTTAGTTTTACTTGAGGTTTAAAGCTTAAAATTGATTTATAATTATTAAATACTAATAATCTCACAAATCACAATAATGAGTTTTCAACTAAAGTAATACTAGATTACGAAAAAATGCTACACTACTATATATTATTCATATTTTTTTCTGTACTCCGTGCAGGAAGCGTGAACTTATCAATACTAAACATTATAAATGGGAAAGTGCTTGTGTCTGTTTGATTGTCCTTCTTACGGCAAAACAAGGCAACGAATTGGCGTGATTTTTAAAGTGGAGATAGTTAAAGGGATGGAGAGTGACATAGGCTACTTTTTGTCTCTTTCTAACCCCGCACTTTCCTAAAATGGGGGGTGGAGCTTTGTAAGGAGCATTCCGCAATTTTAGAATTTAACACAAGCGTAGCCACGGTCAAAAGCTAGCGTCTTATACCTAAGTGTGAAATTTAAAAGTAGATTTTTACGCATAAAATAAATGAACGGCCCAGCCACGACATTGGTCTAAGCGCGGCAGCGGCGAGCGGCAGCCATACGTGCGAATGAAAAGTCCCATCGCTGTGTCTCGCTTCAATGTATGGCCGCCGCTCGCCGCTGTCGCGCTTAGACCAATGTCGTGGCTGGGCCGGAAAGCTTTTGTTCACATGTCATTGGATACGAACCTATAAGAATTCATTTAGCAGTAAATAAGAATTAAGCAACAAATGACAATTGGAATTTTATGTTTGCTTATTTACAGCTAGCTAACTTATATATTATGGAAAAGAAGGCAAATGAGCGAACAGGGTGGCTAGCCGAATGGCACAATCGCTCACGAAACGCTCACGAAACGAAGCGCTAGTAGATATCTATCTCTATCGCGCTTGCGTATTGGCGCGACAGAGCCAGCGGCGTATCGCTTTCGTTTGGCGTCGGAGAAATGCCATTCGGCTACGGGGCCAGGTCGCCTGATGGTAAGCGATCACTGCCGTTCATGGAAACCCGAAATACCAGAAGTGTTGGAGGTGCGTTGCCGGCCTTTAAGATGGGTGTACTTTTTCTTACGTTACTGCCTTAGGGATGTTATATAATCATATATATGTATTCTTACGCGAGACAAAGACTAGTTTCACAGTATTATATACTGAGATAACCTCTGAACAGAAGCAACCAGAAGTTATAGCTTTAAATTTCCACACCATTACTTTCATGACCGACTATATCGTTACGACTATAATTACCGTCAACAAATAACGAGATCACTGTCCCTCTGATTTCAATTTATTGTCTATGAATAACGTGTCAATTCGAATAAACACTAACTTAAAAATGATACATACATACATACAATCACGCCTATATCCCATGAAGGGGTAGGCAGAGCACATGAAACTACTCAAGTTTCAGTGCCACTCTTGGCAAATAAGGGGTTGAAAGAAAACGAAACTGTGACATTGCAGTGACAGGTTGCCAGCCTCTCGCCTACGCCACAATTTAACCCATATCCCACAGTCGCCTTCTACGACACCAAAAAAAAAATGCATAAAAATGATATTTGGATTATATTAGGCTGCTCGTCTTTGCTGGCTCGGCCATGTGCTTAGCTTCAATGTGGCGGGCAAATAAGCAAGGTCCGGTTGGAAGGACCGATGGATCGATGAGGTTCAGGAGGACCTTCAAGTGACTGAATGACAACAGATCGAAGAGGACAGGAACGTATGGCGAAGTCTAGTGTTGGAAGCTAAGATCCACTGCGGGTCGCTGAGTCGGCGCAGTAAGGGAGTAAATAAGTTTATACAATCGTGATATAATACAAAGCTTTTCAGTCGAGTATTATGTTTAGGCCACGAAGCTTGCTGAGTGGCCTAATAGTACGGTACGAGAGTAAAAAGCTTAATTATATCAGTATTGTATACAATACTTTTTCTACGAGTCATCATCTTCATCATCAATGGACGGAAATATCATCATTCATGCAAGTTAAAATTAATGTTAATAGAGTCGTTCACCGTTGTATCAACATCGAATTACCCAGCAACCAATTGTTTGTAATAACCGTCTCTGATTGGCCGATAACGCGACAGATAAAAAAAAATGTGTTTCAGATGCAGGAAAATTTGCCAGGTATCGCAAATTAGTATAGAAATTGTATGAAGTTCTATTTTTGAAATTATTACAGTTAACTAAAGTCAACTATAATGAGCTTATTATAATTGAGTCGGAATTGTCGGAATGAGCTTATTATAATTGAGTCGGATTGAGTATCCAACACTGAAAAGTTAGCACTTATAGTTTAGTCTGTGGTGTCCTAATTGACAGATTACAGTCGACAAGTAGAAAAATAACTATTTTAGGCGTGCGTCTCTCCTGCGCTATTAATATTATTTTGACGAGTAGGAATGAAATGCACAATATTTGAATCGCACCAGTTAAAAATCATCCTGGTATCAGCGCAAGTTCGAATTTCTTTTTACGAGGGAGTATGCTGTTCTCACATAAGTTTCTACTTCAAAAGAGTTGTAAGCGCCAACAAAAAGCATTCAAATATGACGTTATGCACGTAAGAAACGTGGTGAATTTACAACCATTTGTTTATGGACGGATCGAATGGGAGATGTATGGCGATAGTATTTTTAGTTTTAGAGTCGGTTGATAAGCCGTGGAAGGTATGGTGAAGCACGATGTGTTTTTAATGACGGAGGCTCGTCGAGGACGTTAAGTGGTATGAAATGTGAGATAGTAAAAATATAAACGTAAAATAATTAAAATATATTTTTTTTTCTATTGAAACCCTGTGGGTTAAAATACCCAATTATCCAGGCTGAATCAAGCCGGTACAACCACAGCACTATATCAAGATATAGTTCTGTGGGTTCAACAGATATATAAGCCATATAAACACTGATGAAAATACGCTGAGAGAAATTTATATTGTGAATTTAACAAGTTTGACTTGTTGCGGGGTTATCCGTTGAAACAAAAGTATTTTAGTAAACGGAATGAATCACAATATTGATTATACAAGTCGAATTTGTTCGAACAACAAGGTCAAACATGTTTAAAACAATGTGTCATGTTGGTTTTATAAAATCGACTTGTTGATTCAAATGACGAGTAACTTGTAGAATGTACTAGTTACACTTAACAAAATCTAGCTTGTTGTTTGAACCAAAGAGCACGTAGGCGCTATTTTAACCAAAAAACTTGTTGAACGAACATGAAAACTGGTTGATTTTTAGGGTTCCGTAGTCAACTAGGAACCCTTATAGTTTCGCCATGTCTGTCTGTCCGTCCATCCGTCCGTCCGCGGATAATCTCAGTAACCGTTAGTACTAGAAAGCTGAAATTTGGTACCAATATGTATATCAATCACGCCAACAAAGTGCAAAAATAAAAAATGGAAAAAAATGTTTTATTAGGGTACCCCCCTACATGTAAAGTGGGGGCTGATATTTTAATTCCAACCCCAACGTGTGATATATTGTTGGATAGGTATTTAAAAATGAATAAGGGTTTACTAAGATCGTTTTTTGATAATATTAATATTTTCGGAAATAATCGCTCCTAAAGGAAAAAAAAGTGCGTCCCCCCCCTCTAACTTTTGAACCATATGTTTAAAAAATATGAAAAAAATCACAAAAGTAGAACTTTATAAAGACTTTCTAGGAAAATTGTTTTGAACTTGATGAGTTTAGTAGTTTTTGAGAAAAATACGAAAAACTACGGAACCCTACACTGAGCGTGGCCCGACACGCTCTTGGCCGGTTTTTTCTCTCAGTGTAGAGTGTATAATGATAGTAAGTAATGGAAAAATTCTCAGAAAAGAACTATCCAACTTAATTTTTTATGAAAGTTTAATTCGGTGTAGAATCCAATTTAATGGATGACGGGCAAGCGAATAATACTCGTAATTTAGGAATTATGAATTTAGATTTCTAAACAATCATATACGAAACGAGAATATCTCGAACATTTGCAATGTGAAGGTTACGCAAATATTTTGAAAAGTTTTGGACTAGGTACAAATAAGACATTAAAATCGGTTGGTATAAATATTATTATTGGCTAGTTTATTTTTTATTAAATTAATAGCGACTGCTGTCATTGGCTGATTGCTTGGTTTCGCGCTTGTCTTACTATATTTTCCTTGTTGTACAAGACTTTAAAATAAAAGAATATCCACTGTCGGAATTAAAACATGTCGCGACATTCATTATAACATTCGCGAATTCGTATTTTATGAGTTTTGTGAAATTTTATAAACAGTTTACTTATCATTATTCTTAATAAAGTGATGTTTTTAAAAGACGTCAGATTTGTAGGCGGATTTAATCAGATGTCAAATAAAGTACACAATTAAGCATCATAGAAACGTAAATGAGAGGTAAAAACATGGAAACTAGGGCAAATAAATGGGTATAGAAGAATTCAAACGGTAATGCAGTAATCTTATGAAATATGCGGTCGTAAATGTCAAATTGCTCCAGTTAATTGAAACTATACTTAATGTTGCATTCGGATCACGACTGCAAAGGTTGCTGCTTCAAGATCTCAACGTTGCTGTTGCGTTCTTTTCTTCCAATTTCCTTGATGAAGTGAGTGACAAATTGTGGAAAATTATGTTTAATTTTAGGAAATGAAGATCAGGAGACAAACTTTAATTTTGAAAATTTTGGAAGTTTTGAAGTTTACTGTGGATGTTATATAAAACTGCGTGTAATTCCGATGGCATTTTAGTTGCAGACCAAACGCACGCGAGTGGCAATAGTAGTTATCTATGCACTGCATCAAACAAATTCTAAATGTCATGGTATTAAAGTTTACATGTGACAAATCTGCACGTCTTCATGAATGACACGAGACAATCTATACAACATAAAGAAGCAACAGTTAAACTGTTGCAGTCTTAATTGGAACGTAACCTTAAGCTAGGCATGATGACATATAGAACAGGTAATACCGCTGCTTATACTCTCATGTTGTGCGGTTATCGTCACAGTCATAAAATTCTTGATTAAGAGGGCATTCAACGAAAACGTCGTAATAATGTAAAATTGATAGTTTTAGTCGGCAAAATGCTACACTTTCCGTCATCTAAAAGACTTATTAAGTTCAGGATTCGATTAGGACATCTTCTTAACTTACATGTTGTGAGACTGGATTTTTAAAAACTAACTCACTTAATTAATTATGATTTTTTTTCTGGTGCATGTTTAGGAAAACCCGCGAAAAGTGCTGACTTAGTCCGTCTAATTTGTAAAATTTGGATAGTTTTGAATGCTTCAAGAGGTAAATTTGTATTATGTATATCCTGTACTACAATCTTCTGAGACTACTTCTTTGTTATAAGGCTTTAGAATAGAGTAAATGAGGATATGATGAATCCAATTTGTTTCAGAAATCACCTCAGAATAAGTGTCAATTTCTTCGAAAACTTACGTGTTTTTGAAGTAGTTTTAATATAAAAATAATCTGCAACGCTTACTCAAACAGATTTTATGCAAAAGTTTTCTATTAATTGCAATTTCATATTTTTGACGATTTTTTAAAAATGCCTCCTTATTACCGGTTACGCGCGCTTGCGATATCAGTACCGCGGCAGAGCTTGTAGAGGCAGGACGTATGTTAGTCCGCTCCGCACGCGGCTCGACGATCGCGAAGTTATTTTGTCATTGTGTGCGGCACCGCCGTGTCCAAAACCGCACTTGTGTGCGTGTTTGGCTGTACTGTTGCATGTATACTGCGACCGAAAACTTTGATCCTTGGGTTGACGACTTTGGTAACTAACTAATTAACTTGACTAATATTTTTAGTAAGTATTATTTATTATTGAATATCATTTTAGGTTACTGACTCGTCTCAACAAAATCTTTGACAATAGATGGTACTCAGGATCTGATGATGAAGTCAGATGGTAGTCATGAGTTCTCATCAACCAGGTCTTGAAACCATTTCGTGTTTGGGCTCGTTTAATTTGCCTCAACAAGATCTTTGACAAGAGGTGATGGTACCCAGGATCTGATGATGAAGCCGGAAGGTAGTCATGAGTTCTCATCAACCAGGTCTTGAAACCATTTCGTGTTTGGGCTCGTTTGGTTCGTCTCAACAAGATCTTTGACAAGAGATGGTACCCAGGATCTGATGATGAAGCTGGAAGGTAGTCAAGAGAATTCATCAACCAGGTCTTGAAACCACTCCGTGTTTGGGCTCGTTTGGTTCGTCTCAACAAGATCTTTGACAAGAGATGGTACCCAGGATGTGATGATGAAGCCGGAAGGTAGTCAAGAGTATTCAACAACCAGGTCTTGAAACTCTTCTGTGTTTGGGCTCGTTTGATTAGTCTCAACAAGATCTTTGACAAGAGATGGTACCCAGGATCTGATGATGAAGCTGGAAGGTAGTCAAGAGTATTCCACGACCAGGTCTTGAAACCACTTCGTGTTTGGGTTCGTTTGATTCGTCTCAACAAGATCTTTGACAAGAGATGGTAATCACTCTTTTATACTCTGGCGCATCCACTGTCTCAGTGTGTCAACAGTCAACTAAAGCAGGTAGGCGCAGCGTAGAGTTGTATTTCCTTACAAAAAACTAATACATAGATGTGGACCTTCCTGTGCTCCATGCAATTAAAACAACATAATATTTAAAAACCGGCCGAGAGCGTGTCGGGTCACGCTCAGTGCCTACACTGAGCGTGGCCCGACACGCTCTCGGCCGGTTTTTAAAGCCGCGTTGGTAAATAGCCGCTCGGCTCTTCCGTAGTTTTCCATATTTTTCAAAAACTACAGAACCTATCAAGTTCAAAACAGTTTTCCTAGAAAGTTTATAAAGTTCTACTTTTGTGATTTTTAAATATTTTTTAAATATATGGTTAAAAAGTTAGAGGGCCGGGACACACTTTTTTTTCCTTTAGGAGCGATTATTCCCGAAAATATTAATATTATCAAAAAACGATTTCAGTAATTCATTTTTAAATACCTATCCAACAATAAATCATACGTTAGGGTTGAAATGAAAAAAAATTACTCCCTACTTTACGTGTAGAGGGGGTACCCTAATAAAACATTTTTTCCACTTTTTATTTTTGCACTTTGTCGGCGTGACTGATATACATATTGGTACCAAATTTCAGCTCTCTAGTTCTAACGGTCACTGAGATTATCCGCGGACGGACGGACGGACGGAGGGACAGACAGACAGACATGGCGAAACTATAAGGGTTCCTAGTTGACTACGAAACCCTAAAAACACATTTTAAATATTAAAAAAAACTACTTAAAATTAAAGAAAACCGATCTTAGTTCCATTATATATATGTACCTAGAAAACATCATCATCTTCCTTGCGTTATCCCAGCATTTGCCACGGCTCATGGGAGCCTGCGGTCCACTTTGACAACTAATCCCAAGATTTGGCGTAGGCACTAGTTTTTACGAAAGCGACTGCCATCTGACCTTTCAACCCAAAGGGTAAACTAGACCTTATTGGAATAAGTCCGGTTTCCTCACGATGTTTTCCTTCACCGAAAAGAACCTAGAAAACATATCATATACAAAATGAAATAAAACTAAGAAAACGGATTATATTCATTATACGCGATATAATCTGATTCCATAAATTTATTTCATGAGTAACTATCACGGTGACAGAAGACAATATTATATACACAATTTATTATATTATAAAAGTTTTTTAATTTATTTCTTCCAAGGCTACACACGTTTTAATAAAAAAAACTGTGATAAGTTTAATAATTAAACTAAAAGGTCAAGTATTTATGCACGAAACCATGTATGCAAATATGTAATATATATGGTGGTGTTTTTACGCAAGTATCAATAATGGTTAGTCCGCAACGCTACTGATGGCGTGGCGGTACCGACCATGAATGCTATCCCTTTCGCACTAGCCGCACGTAAGGTTGGTTCGAAGAGGATCGCACGCTATGTCTGTACCGCAGGCTACAATCGTTATGCTTCTGGTTATAGTGTGCGTCTGCACACAGGCGCACGCCAGCGCCGCCGGCGTCGAAATGCGAGCAAGCAGATTTTTTGAAAGCGCTCTTAACTGTTAATATTCATGGGAAAGCAGTTACTGAAAAGTACCTACTAATAATTGATTTATCGTAGTTAATTTCTAGTCGAATAGATAAAATCTGGTAAGCTGAAAAAGTCACTAACTTAATTATGAGCGGAATGAATAACGTATCCAAATTTAGAAGAATACGGAACCCTAAACAGTATGTAATTTTACTAATAAGAGAAATATGTATTTTGCAGGATATAGACTAAAATGTGCTTATTTATAACAAAAAAATATCATTCATCGTAATCTAATAATAACAAAACCTAATTTACCCATACCTCATCTCATGAGTTTGGCTTGGAAGCGAAGTTGTGACTTAATTCAATTTTGTTACTCGTATTTGAAGAACTATCACTCGACTATTAAATACAAGTATACTAAGAAATTAATTAGAAACATTGATTACATATCAATTTACGCCTTATCAAAACACTTACTTTGATTTCCTAGAAGACACGATAGGAAGCAACACAAATACTAGAATAAACAATGACAGAGGTACCTCATATATTGAGACTGTGAGATAGGTAGTACATAATCATTTTTCATGTCGCGAGAACAAATTGATACGTATAGTATCATAGGTAAGTAAACAAAACAAATTATAGACAGTATTTTCTTAATATTTAAACATATTATAAGAAATCAGAAGACTCGAAAGTCTCGATTTTTAGTAACATACAGCTAGGAAAAGTAATGGTAGGCCAAAAGTCAACGGAATACTTATTGGTTTTTTTGGCCGTTCAGTTGAAAGGAGTGCCTGGCGTCCGTTGACTGACTGGATGGACGAAAGAAATTCATATAGGTTTGCGAGCCACTTTTGGGCGAGATTTTGGCATACTCGAAGAAAGGCCAAAATTCAGATGATTATGGTGATTTTAAATGTCAGGAAAGTATGTCCTTCAGCCATGTTAATATAATGATTCTCTATGAGAAATCTAACCTGTATTTCCAGAATTCCAAAAACACTCTCGCGCAAACAAATATGTCACTGAGAGGGAAATTATGGGCTCGCTGTCATTCCAACAGCTTGCAAAGTGCAGGCAAATTGATCGTAGACCGAACTGTATTGCTGTCAGTCTCAGGTAACGCATAGTTTTCACTTTGTTACTCTTCAATAAAACAAGGCAGTTCCTGGGAGCGTACAGAAAATGTTAAGCATGATCCTGAGACTCCATGTAAGAAGTGCCTGGCATCTGTTGGCCGGCAATATCCGGAAAATTGCGGGTGAGATGACACACACATGGATGATCACAGCTGGATGAGACTAACCGGCAGCCGAAGACCGGGAGAAGTGGAGTAGGTACTGGAAGAGGCCTATACTCAGCAGTGAGCGATAAAGGGCCGATATGATGATGATCCTGGGACTTTATTAAGAACGATGACGACACCTGGAGGATCCAGAAGAATCCCGAGATCGAGAAGTCAGTGGCCGAAAAAATACCATCGGTGAAAATCTCACAGCACAGCAGGGTTAGCACATGATTGCCGCGGGAGTATGTCGCCGCGAGATAGACTACCCGTCCTTATGTCATTAATACAGTTAGAAGAAGACGTGTGATCTATCTCGCGGCGACATACTCCCGCGGCAATCATGTGCTAGGCCTACAGATTGCGTTAGTTCAGGTAACAGGAGAGGATCGGGATGTCAATCGGGCGTTCTTGGGACAAGCGATCGGTTGTCCGGTCGGTTGGCTCAGGTTAGTGTGGCTTAGGATCTGCTCCGGTTCTATGTTGGTAAATGGCAAGTGACGCGGTATTGGAACAGATCGCTCTCGTTTCTGAAACTAAGTGCTGCAGGCGGCCTACAACGACTTACGCACTCGTTGCAAGTCCATCTACTTGAATTAGCGCTTGACGTTTGGACTCGCGGGCTCTCGCGCTCTCACAATTTATCAGGATGTCGTTTGGATTGTCGTTTTACATTCCTGCTGGGTGTGAGTGGCCCCTTCCGCGCCGGGCGCTGTGGCGTCGCGCTCCATTTTCGTGGGACGGTCTTCCGCCATCTTTTTGGGGATGGCTGTTTGTTCGGTGATCGTTAGCTCTATCGCCACCGGCTGTTATCAAACCCCACGACGCCTAGCCCGGGGATACCGGAGGTTCCGGTGTCCGGGCCGCAGTGAAGGTGACCGGTACTTGGGCTAGCGTCGTGGGCATGGTGTTCAGTGTGGTGTAGGGGTGTTTATCAGTGTTAGGCAGGAGGCTTTTAGCCATGTGATTCTTCTCGATATAACTGTTATAGGTCTCCTTACGCTGGTGGTGCTCTTGAGTCATCTGCTCGCGCATCCAATAGAACACGGTTAGCAATTAACCAAGTGATTTGTGGACGGATGTTTAAGACATGGGCGCGGTAACCTAGCCCTATAGGACGACCATTTTATCATCCCACTTAGACCTTAAGATGATGTTATAAGGCTTATTTTTGAAAATTCGACTGCAACAACTTTGGCAGGAGTTTAGGCTTTCTATCGAAAGTCTAGGAGAGACTTGTTGGCATTGCGCACATTTTTCTGTTTAATTTGTTTAAGTTATTTAGTTTTCACTATTACAGCCGGATACAGATGATTCCTTAGCTCAGTATGTAGTATATATTATATTATATTCTACCGTCGGTATTTATTGTTTTTTTTTTCATCAACTGTTCTATTTTATCAAATGTCTCTAAAAAGATGGGCTACCCTATCAATATTTTGATAATTCTAATCAAGCGTCTAGATTCCATATCTTAACAAGAACTTAGACACATCATATACCTATGGTTGGTTATGGTGGTTTAATGGCTCTGATTATGGGTACGTGAACGGATCCAATCAGGATCTTGTTACAATTAACTTAAAGTTTAGACCAGAGCTATGTGCAATATATATAGAAACGTCAGTTTCGGACTTCGGACCTTCTTATTGAAAAGCGTGTCCAAGGATGTCAGCCGGTAGACTTTACTCTAATCCGAGGGGTGTAGCCGATGCGTCATACACGGTCTTCGAAGCCAGTAAAATTATTCATGTGTGCGTAGCCGAATGCACAAACGCTCACGATAATATATCTTTCGTAGCTGTCTATCTCTATCGCACTTGCGTATTGGCAATACAGAGCCAGACTACATTTCTGCGGCGTATTGGTGGCGTTTCGCGTCGCAGAAATGCTATTCAGCTACGGAGCCTGGAACTAAAAATATTTAATTTCATTTATTATCAACCAACTTACACTAACAGGTAAACTAAACATGTAAGTTATAGGTTACATTACATTAAACTATACATACACAACTATATAGGTAAATTGAATAAAATTAACGAACTAGACAGGACTACACAATATTACATATACACTGTTTTAGTTTAAATTTTACAGCTTATTATACTACTTACTAAATAATTAGCCTACCTAAATAATTAGTACATAATAACAATGACGCTAAGACGTTATAGTTGTAGGAGTGTAGGAGTTCGGTTCCCCCTGTGAGAATATGTCAGTCTGGGGGTCAAACAAAAGAATATTATTAATGTGATTCAGTGCTACGTACAAAGGGCTGGAATCCAAAGCTACAGTGTTGGTGCTGGGGATAACAAACAGAAGTGTGGCGCGAGGTCTAAGAGTAGTTCGTACAAAAGGCGTTGGTATTTTAAAAGAGACATATTGCAACAACCACGGATTTGCGATTGATCCACGAATTAATCTTATAAAATATTTTATTACTGCTAGTTGCCTTCGAACCTCAAGGCTAACGAAACTAACCATTCCCAATATGAATTGCGTAGGATACATGTATGGATAGTAACCATGCTGTTTCCAGTACAAGTACCTAACAAATGACTTCTGAACCTTCTCAATAAGAAGAACGTATTTCTTTTCATTTGGGTTCCAGATAACATAGTTACTTTCCAGCAGGCTACGCACAAAGGCATTATACAATAAAGTAATGACATGGTGATTATTAAAATGTTTGGATTGACGGATGACGAAACCAAGAGCTTTTCGTGATTTTTTACAAATTTGAACTATATTCTCATTAAAAGTTATTGAAGTGTCGAAGCATGTACCCAAGTCACTGATAGATTTTACATTTGATAAGTTTTCGTCATTTAATGCGTACGATCTCGGAATAGTCTGTGAAGTTCGTGAATATGTCATTACTGCGCATTTACTTGTGTTAAGGTGTAAGCTATTAATGTTACCCCACCGATATACGCTATCTATGTCGGATTGGAACTTACTTACATCAGATGCATTTTGTATGGGCATAGCGAGCTTGACATCATCAGCGAACATCAATATCATCGAATGCTTTACGTATTCTTAATGCAACGTTGGTTACAACTAAAAATCAAACTTAGATTACTACAATTTTATTCTACATAATAGATGTCTTAATAAGCCCATTTCTCTCTCTGAGAATAAAAGTAAAAGCGTGTCCAGGGAGGTTGGCCGTTCAACTTTTACTCTAATTCATAGGTTCCCAAACTTTTTTGGGCCACCGCCCACTTGGGTATCTAAACAAAATTTCAGCGCCCCCCTATAATAAAATAGCTGAAATAAACGATGTATTTAGTCATTACTTTAAAAAATCATACATTAGTCTCACTTAACAACAACACACAACCCAAAACGACTTAGAATACGTACTTAAGTACATGTAAAGCAGAACGAAATACATCTTTAGCAAACATAGACTGGAATCAACTTTATCAAATAGGCGATGTTTCTGAAGCGGTAGCTTGTTTCTATGCCGAAATTAATGCAGTATTGGACAGCTGTGTTCCTGTTAAGAGAAAGAGGCCGCTAAAAGCTCGGTACACGTATCCTGAATGGTACACAGCGGAGATAATACAAGAAATTAAGGTCAAGCATGCTCTGCATAAAAATTACAAAAAAAGTGGTTCTAGTGATGACTACAATAGATTTTCAGAGTGCAGAAAGAAATTAAAATCGGCAATTTCAGTTGCGCACGATCAGTATCAAGATCAAATGCAACATAACTTGGCAAAAGATCCTAAATCATTTTGGAGTTTCGTAAAAAAGAAAAGAGACGGCAATAATAGTATCAAACTAATGGACGATAGTGGAAGGGTCTTATCACACCAGGAAGCTGCTGAAGAGTTTTCTAAATTTTTCTACTCAGTTTACAACTCCTGTCCAGCTACACTCGACCCTGTAGCCGCCAGTGCGACGGCATCACCTAACAGCAGGTATGTACACATTCAGGAACTGCAAGTGGTGGAAGTTAACCGTGCGCTGGAGAAACTACCGTCTAAACGTTCAGTGGGACCGGACGGCATTCCCCCTTTTGTTTTAAGGGATTGTCGTTCGGTGTTAGCAAAGCCTCTATGCCATTTGTTTAACATGTCATTGAAATCCGCTACCTTCCCTGACCAGTGGAAATTGTCACGAGTGGTACCAGTACCAAAGGGCAGCGGTGGGCCAAAAGCGGCTAACTATAGACCAGTTGCAGTGCTGTGCGCGCCTGCAAAAGTTTTTGAGTCCGCTATACAACGGTCGTTACAGGAACAGGTTGGTTACCAGTTGTCAGATGCCCAATACGGTTTTAGGGCTGGACGCAGTACTGAGGGAAATTTAATGCACCTTATGTCCCGGGTAGCACCTGCAGTGGACGCTGGCGGTCAAGTAGATGTCACTTACTTCGATTTTAGGAAAGCATTCGACATGGTAGACAATGACATCTTACTGAAGAAGCTAGCGGACGCGGGGTGTACACCACATACTCTTGCATTTTTTGCAAGTTACATGCGGGGAAGGAGCCAGTACGTAGACTGCGCTGGTAACCGGTCAAAGCCATACCATACCAGGTCTGGAGTCAGCCAAGGAAGTAATCTGGGTCCATTACACTTTGTACTGATGATTAATGATCTACCTAGTGTGGTACAAAATGCGGAATGTTTACTCTTTGCCGATGACTTGAAACTACTACGAAGGATCGAGGATGTGTCGGACTGTGTCGCGTTGCAGGAGGATATTGACCGAGTGGTTCGTTGGAGTCACGAAAATAAACTGCACTTTAATGTAGCCAAATGCTCGTCCATGTCCTTCAGCAGGTCCTTCAGCCCGATACTTCATCAATATGTAGTAGAAGGGGCACCAATGGAGCGTTTGACGGAACTGCGAGATTTGGGGGTTCATTTTACCGCGGATCTTTCCTTCAAACTACATATAACAACTATATGCAAGAAGGCGTACAGGAACTTGGGATTCGTTTTGCGGCAGTGTCACGGGTTTTCCAACGTAAGAGCTATACGCGCACTGTACGAAGCTCTGGTCAGAAGCCACATGGAGAGCAGTTCTTGCGTCTGGAGCCCAAATGAGGCGAAATACAAATTTATGCTGGAACGAATCCAAAATAAATTCGTAAGGTTCTTATACTTAAAGTTGTACGGAGTGTACCCCTTTTATCCCTTAATGTACCCAACCTTGTTTGTGCTCGGCATGGTTGCATATAACCAACTAGAGGTTAGAAGAGAGTTGGCACTAGCGTCATATATATTTAAGTTAGTCCGTGGAAAAATGAGTAACCCAGATTTACTTGCGACAATAGGGATTTATGCGCCCCAGCGTTACGTGTGGCGGAGGCGCAGGCCGCCACTGCTAGCCGAGCCGCGCGCGCGCACCGGTATGATGCGCACAGGCCCGTGGACGAGAGCCACCAGAATTTTTAACCAGGTAGCTAGTCGGACAGACGTATTTTATTGTTCTGAAGGTGAATTTAAGAAAGTTGCATTGTATGTGTTGTGTTATTCTTAGTATAGGTTTATTTAATTGTAGTACATAGTAGAATAAGTTTAGTTTGTAATGTAAATAACCTGTATACACTATCGCATTGGGAAACTGTAAAGATAGCTGTAAGACTTATATAAAAATAAAAAAAAAAAACATAGTTATATTCAACTTTTTGAGGATGCTTTTATTTTCGCTTAATAATAAAACAAGTAATACATGATTAAACACTATTTATTTATTTTTTGCACTATTGTCTTTATTGAAAATATGAAGTTATCTACTGAGTTTTTTGAACAATCAAGATTTCAATGTGAAGGATGCGATTTTGTTAATTTATTTATATCTGGTTGAATTTTCGTTAAAAATAGCCGAAGGTCACCACGTTCAGTAATTTGCAGTTTGCTTCTTTTTTTGTAAGCAATGTGAGAACGGCACTGAAACCTCGCTCAGCTAAATACGAAGATGGAAACGCGATTAGAAACTTCTGTGCTATTTCCCATAATCCAGGGTACAGTTGAGGTATTGATTTTTGAAGCCAGAACTCCTGGTATCCCATTTTAAATTTCACTTTAAGTTCTTCATTTGTTGTCAGTTCAATTAGTTCTTCTTCTAAGTTAGGTGACTCTGCTGTATTCAACTGCGAGAATGGATTTAAAAGCTAATCCGGTATGTTCATTTCAAGAATATCTTGGAACCGCTCATTGAAGTCAGCATGAAGAATTTGTAAATGCTGACAATATATTCGCCTCTACCTAAATTACGCTTGAACAGAAGGATTTTTCCCATAAAAGCAGCAATAACATTTTTGGTTTTAATTAAATTCAAGTGATCACCCTGTAATTGAAGATTAACATCCGATAGAGGTGATGCAGGTAGGCACCAATATCTGCACCTGGTTTATGCATTAGTGTTTATAACTTCTTTGACTGCCGGTCAAATCAATTCTTCGCCAATTGTATGTGGTTTACCTGTTTTTGCAATCAACAGCGAAATATTGTAAGAATCTCTCAGTCCGTCATCATCTTGTTTTAAAGACGACGCGAAGAGGTTCGAAATGGTAGGCCGCGTATGAATTTTTTTTTCTACCCCTTGAAAATACGACAAATCTTTGTCTTTTTTGTCAGCATGCATTTTAGTCAAATGCTCTTGTAACCGAGAGGGCTCCATTGCCTCATTTGAGAATACCTTCTGGCAGATCACGCACATGGGTAAAGTTTGGTTGGTGGGAGATGAAATAAAGCCATATTTCAAATATTCAACACTATAATGGCGACATTTTTTCTTAGCCTCCGACATTGTCGCAGCAAATCAAGTCCAACAATATAATTATGTATTCACATTTAACACCAACAAAAGTCGTTGTTTGAGTTCACTTGTAATCACAAAAACATTATTCAAAATGTTCAGTCGCTTTGTGGCAAAACTGGACAGTTAAACTTATTACTATAACCACCATTAACACTCCCGATAAATAACTTTATGCGCAGTAAAATTAATCTAGGATCCCCAACGATGAGCTCAACTAGAAAGACGTGGATTTACTGATTGCAAATAAAGCTGTGCACTACGCGGTCCATGTGTAACGGTCACCCAGATGGCTTCGAGTTCTCGCGCCGATAAGGAGAATAAGGACCCGACAAAAGATATTAGACAAAACAAAAACAAACCTAAGGTAATAAAACAATGTTTGCTAACGGCGGGCGCGGCTTATTGCATAATAATACAAATGCGCCGAGACAAACGACCAGATGGTGTTTAACAATAGGCTTTACAGTTATTATTTTAAGTTTTTTTTTCCTCATATATGGGACCGCCCCCCTGTGAGGGACGAACGCCCCCCAATTGCTTTCGAGCCCTCTACCGCCCCCCTGGAACTCCTCAGCGCCCACTGGGGGGCGGTATGGACCACTTTGGGAACCACTGCTCTAATTAATCCGAGGGGTGTAGCCGACGTGTCATTAGCCGATCGATAGCTGCAGCTTCAATTGTCGCCAAACAAGGAATTCACAGAGCACTGTTACTTAGCATGGGGTAAATTGGCAATACATTTTTAGTGCTTTCATTTTAGTAACTAATGGAAAAAAATTGATTCCCATGTATGAAATGTTTTTAAAAACATAAAGATTGACCATTTGACTTTAACATAAGTTTTTTGCAGCAGCAGAAGCGAGCACTTTTTTTTATGGGATAGGAGGCAAACGAGCAGGCAGGTCGCCTGATGGTAAGCGATCACTGCTGCCCATAGACACCCGAAACACCAAATGTGTTGGAGGTGAGTTGCCGGCCTTTAAGATGGGTGTACAGTGTACACTCTTTTCTTGAAGGTTTGAAGGTCGTATCGGTCCGGAAATACCGCTGGCGACAATTCATTCCACAGTTTAGCTATGCGAGGCAGGAAGTTTCTGGAGAAACGCGCAGTTGAGGACTGCCAGCCATCTAAATGATGATGATTATACGAAAAAGAAAACTGCTTACCTGAAATTGTTTTGTTTCTAGAGCAAGAATAAGCTTAAGATTTATGTGTTTAATAAAAAGTCTAGGTCAAGTTCCTAAATGGGGTAAGGGTTTCTTTATAGCTACTGCCTATAAGGTCAGGTGGGGTAAGGGAAACATACTTCATTTTTTATATTTTACATCGAGCTCTAATCACTTAATTTAATGTCGTATATTCATCTTGACCGACACAAAGTATGCTTCTTTAAGTCTGCTTTCTAGGGCGAAATTAATTTTTAAACTAGCTTTATTGCATGTAGCTGGAAATTGATAAAATGTTTAGGCTGGTCCTGCCGTTTCCCTTTCCCGGGTTTTGGGGTAAGGGAAACACTACGCTAAAATCTCAAAGTATTGGTGCTAGTGTGGATTATACCGGCAATGTAAATAAAAAAAAACATCATCAATCAAATGGAGAATTTGGTTCTTTGACATATAGTTTAAAATAGAAAATATTTACATAAATTGAAATTCGGGGTAAGGGGAACATATGGGCTTGAGACAGGGGTGGTTAACTAAAAATTATAATTGTTTTTAAAGATTTTTTTACAAGTTTTTTTCGAAAATTCAAATTTCAGTATTGCAAATTTAAAAACGACTATTAATTATTAGTAATTAATCGTATTAAAAATACTGAAGCTTGGATCAATACAAAATTTCTGTACTTATAGAATATGTGTCTCTGAAAATGTTCATGACCCCTGAAATCGGGAAAAGGAAACATATGTTCCACTTACCCCGGCTATGGTAGTTCCCGTTACCCCGGTATGTCATTTGTAGGTTGTGTTATGAAGCACGTTGAATTTTCATATTTACAGTATAGTTTTCTCAAATTCAAATACCAGACATGAACATTAAACATATATAGGACTATTTACAGATATCAAAAGTCTTCGGACATGACTTTTTGCTACCCAAATCACTACACAAAATAATACTCGTCCAACTCGTGGTCTTGTAGCACGACAACTGATTTTTTGTTTTTGTCAAGGACGCACACTCCTTAGAGCTAGCGCTATTTTTGTTTTTGTTTTGGAACTAAATCCTAGGTTGTATCTTACCGACCACCAAATGACCCAGCTACAGTCTATGAATTCAGAGTTACCAATCAGTGTTTCCCTTCCCCCATAGTCCCCCTTACCCCACCTGACCTTACCTTAAACCTTGACTAACATTTGAATACGTTTCAAGTCCGTTTGCAATTTTGCATCCTATTCCTTTGTTACAAAGCCTACAATGTGTATATATTTTTGCTGTCTAACGAACCTCTTGACCTTAAGACCTTCTAAGAAAGTCTTTCTGGTGCCTTATAACGCCAGTTTACTTTTGAAGATTTACTACCACAAAATATTAATTTATGTAGTATTGCGTCGAGAGTTCTGGAAGTTTTTATGCGGGTTATATAACTTTTAGAGTACCTAATTATATAATAAGCACTTGAGACAAGATATCAAATTAAAATGCTACAACGACTTTTGAACTCTAAGAAGTAGCTTCGACGGGAGAACGAGCTGACAGACAGACATCATCTTTGAGGCTCTATCGCTAAGACCGATGTTGGCAAATTATTGGTACCTATATGTACGAGTATTTCTCTTTTTTACTTAAAAGAAAAAGATGCCGATAATTTTTGCAAACTTGTGTATACGCAGGAAGCCCCGTGATTCTGAGACTGACACCAAATCGATGAAAATGTAGGTTGATATTGATACCAATGTCAAATTTTCAATTTCTATGGATTCTTTAATATTACGGAATATATTAAAACTTTGTATTAATGCAATCTAATAAAATATTACATTCACCTTAATTTTGAACAGGTTTCTCAGCTAACAATCAATCTAAAACCAAGGGTAATAAAATTTATATATGATTTACAATCTTCATACTAAGAATCGTACATCGATTTTTTAGCGCCACCTATTAAATACTACCATAACTACACTGAAGATGCCTACAATTTTTTTTTCCAAAATGTGTCTTAACGTGATATCATGATATTAAAATAAAGAAGCATGTCATTTGTTGTTATAAAAAAAAACTCAAAAATATTTGGAGAGAATATGATTTTGGCCACTTCCAGGCTGCGAAACAGCGCCATCTAGTTTTAAGCCTAAAAGGCCCATACATTTCAGGGGTACGCTTTTTTGTATGGGCTTTGTTTGTCCCGTATTATATCGTCCTTGCTAAAACTAAGCCATTCTAACGCCACTCGTCTTGCCATAAAATACTTAATAGCGGGGTACTAGCAGATTTGTATGGACGACCTTGCAAAATGTTCGCAAAGGAAGCCACTTGGCACAGTTGTTCCTTGGGTCATTCTGAGCTCTAGCCCAGAACATAGTTCGGGAGATGTACCTTTACTCCCCTCCCCCTCCTACCTGTCGGGGGGTACCGCGTGTCAACCGGGCTTAAATAGCTCAGAATGACCTAAGAAACAACGGTGCCAAGTGGCTTCTTTTGCGAACATTTTGCAAGGTCACTGCCACTAATGACCCTACTATAAAAGAAAAAGGGTATGTGAAGCTATCTCTGTAATATTTTTCAGCGTCGCTGTATGAGCGTCACGTAGCAATCGCGGTCAGGGCTCGAAGAGCACTAGACTACACGATCTAGTTCTTAACACTTTCGAAACCGGGCTCTACGCGGCGCTACGACATTTTCGCTACATACGGGGAAACCCATGTAATCGGCTACGCTTCTACGAGCGGTGTGCCCGACAGTCGGGTTCTTGGTAGCGAAAGTGTTAAACGTGTTAGGCTTATTTTAGTCGGTCAATGACCTTTCGGTGTTTAGGAAATTACTTTTTCTCAAACATGCAATGAAATATTGTCTTTACGTTCCTTAAAATGGGCTGGGAAGTATCGCTTTTTGGGCGCAACAACTCGAGAGGACTGTAAAGGGATTTCATATTATTTTTCAGGCCTAGGCCTGCAAAGTAACTTTTTTTTATAAAATATTGTCCTTTAGAGCATTTTTTTTTATTTCATTGTATGTTTGAGAAAAGCACTATACATGCCTCGGCGTGATAACGGATTCCCGGCCTCGTATCCCTATCCGGCCTCGCTCGCACGCTCGCTCGGCCGTATATACCCACTTGGCCGGAAATCCTCATTTTCCCGGCCTCTGATGTAATGTACTATTTCCCATCACTAGCTCGGAAACACGTGTTTTGTCCTTTAATACCAGCGGGTAAAAACGCATTTTATCCACTAGTGGGTAAAGTAATTTGACCTTGAATAAAGTCAAATTAGTTTCTTTATATTGATAAAAGTGGGTGAATTCAGTAATGAAGATGATTTACCAGATGTGGAACTACTGGAAGCAGTGACAATACGCATTTTGTGCGTTGTAGTTTCCTCGCTTTAGTGAGGGGAAAAAATTTGTGTTACACTCGGGTACAAATGTATGTTACTTCTCGTGTGTTAAAAAACTCGCAAGTTCAGGATTCTATTCTCGAATTTCTTTTGTATTTCCTTTAAGATAACAATTGTAATTTTTAGGAAATTACCAACTATACACCGTGTTTTTATTGTTTTCCGTTAAATTCGACACGCAGTTAGGTTCATCATCAGGAACCATCCTGTATATCGCTTTTCGTCAAATTCGAAATAATTTTTTTTCCAGTCCATACATAATAAATGAATTAATTAGTGTGAGA
This sequence comes from Leguminivora glycinivorella, assembly GCF_023078275.1. Classification (NCBI taxonomy): domain Eukaryota; kingdom Metazoa; phylum Arthropoda; class Insecta; order Lepidoptera; family Tortricidae; genus Leguminivora; species Leguminivora glycinivorella. The sequence goes on from NC_062984.1 coordinate 7,109,925, forward strand.
GGACCTTAATCATAACATTAAAGTCAGTGTCAAGTGTCTGACGGCAAATGTCAAAACAAATAACATAAGGAAGTAGTAAGGGATGCCACACTTATGTTCAGTAATTTTTTTTTATAATTCCATAACCGTAAGCGTTAGAACGCTAGTTTTTTAGAAAAAATAATTGTATTTGACCTAAAGAACCGTCCCTTAAAGTTAATGGAATTTAATAAAAACAGGGTGTATGTTTTTGTTGTAGTGGTAGTGCAGTAACTAAACACATTTGTTTTGATAACATAGACATATTTCTGTTAACAACCTACTCCTTCCTATAAATACGAAGAGGCAAGTTATTTTTATCTTCGTAATAAATTTAAGGGGCATTGTATGGATCTCACGTAGCAACCGATGCTGTGTGGGTTACTTAGGTCCCGCACTATCTGGCACCCAGTTACTTTACAACATATTAGTATATTAGTACCTGGGCGACCGAGCCTTGCTCTGTTCTATTTTATAGAATTTATTTAAAAAACTCTTACAATTACAAAAAAAAAAAAACTGGCCGGGATTCGAAACCCTGATACCTGCGATGTGCCTGCAAATATTAGACCGACACTCAGTAAATCTGGGTAAGAATGTCCTATAATATTAGATTATACATAAAGAAAATATATTTATATTTTTAGTATTGTTATCTATCATTATTCAGAAGCTAGTTAATTACAAAGATACTTATGATTATGTATCGTAACTTCGAAGCCAGTAACAGTATCAATTTAACTGTCAATTCTATCAACATTATCGACAGTATTGACAACAAATTACGACTTAAACGTTACACTTATGTAACGATCCGTCAAAGGAACTATACATTTCGTACGTTGACGAATAAATTGCCTATTTGCACGGAGATATTACTTGTTAGCAGAGACAGGTAAAAATAAAGAAAGACTGGTGATGACAATACGCCGTGTAAGTCTGTTTTCACAGATATCGGATGTCGGAAGGATTTCAATGGAAAAAATCCAAGATGGCGTCTGTAATGTATGGGATATCGGTCCGACATCCGATATCAGATCGATAATGTGAAAACGCACTCATTGTCTCGTTTCAAGTACCCTTTTAAACTCCAAAACAATATCATTCGGAATTAGAAGTGCCCCCTTATTTTACAATGAACTCTAATTTTGGAAAAATTAAACAAATTTCATCATAATTACAGTATGAATTTTCTGAGATGAACGTTTCGCTTTTGCCGTAATCTGTTAAACAAAGGCCTTTGTGTCTATTGTTTACGGCGGCTAGCTCCCGTTTAAACGGCACTTGCTATAGTCTCAGTGTAGTTAAAAAGCAACTATCATGATAGCAATAAGGTTCAAATTTATTAAACAGTATGCATGAAACTTTTCTTGAAGATGACAAAACGTGTTATCTCCGAAAGGGCTTTTTATGAATTTGAACCTTATTACTATCATGATAGTTGCTTTTTAACTACACTGAGACTATAGCACGTGCCGTTTAAACGGGAGCTAGCCGCCGTAAACAATAGACACAAAGGCCTTTGTTTAACAGATTACGGCTAAAGCGACAAGTTCATCTCAGAAAATTCATACTATACCATGTTACGAAACCGTTCAAAAATCACCCTGATTTTTGATCCTGTATTCGTTAGACTAAGTTAATTATTTTTGTTATTAAAAATCAATTTTCAATTTTATAAATTTAATAATAATCATTCATTTTAATTCTAATTCATTATCATGTAACTGTTGACATTTCAATTTAATTAAAATATTCAGTATTGTTTCAGTTGACATTATAAATCTTCAGTATTAATTTATTAAATTTTTAATTTAATTAATAATTATTTAATTTTTTAATTCATTCACACTACTTGACTATTTTTAAATAAAATAATCATTGTATTGTATAGTCATAATAATATTTCAAATCTCTACTTAAACCTAAATTTACAAATGGCAATGTAATAAATTCAAAATTTGACAGCTTTTAGAGCTTTTCAAAAACTTACGGTTATTCCGCCTCCAACGACATTCACTGTACCACTTTTCTTATTCTTTCACAATTTGGATTAAACCAGCACCAAACTACAGTCCGCTTATTATTTCTACCACCACTACGAAGACCTGAGACCAGCGAAGATTTTACAACCAGCACTTTGTTTTCCACTCCTGAGCATAGGCCTGACATCTGGGTTACGTAGCCGTATGTTGTAGATACTAGATAATATCGTTATCGTACCTAGTATCTCTACCGCATTTCCATATTGGCGCGAAAGAGCCAGATTGCGTTTCGACTTTCGATCAGCGTCTAGCGTCAACTATTGTCGTGTCGGCTAAACCGGCTGGTTAGCTACTTGTCCCGATACCGAGCTAATCTCATCCAGAAGTGACTCGGAACAGTCCTAATGTTGCCTCCACATCGAGTCAAGTAAGAATCGCTGACATATTATAAGCCACTGACGGCTTCTTTTTCAAAGCGGCCACCGCTCCCTTAAGGGGCTCCACACGGTTTTTTATCGAAATTCAATTTAGTGAATGGTTTTACATACTTGAAATCGACATGTTTGGATTTACCTTTGACTTTTCTTAAAATTCAAGAGAGATTTTAATTTTAAATTAATTAAAACAAAAGTTATGACAAAAAAAAAACAATTTTTGACCCTAAAATTGTTCAACTTTGATGCCAAATATTACAGAAACTATGAAATGTGAAGTAATTATGAGATACTATTTTGTTTAAAGACGATGATGTTAATATGATATATTAATTTAGAAGCTATCATAATATTAATGGATTCAAATCGAAGGTCATTGGCGCAGGGAACGCCCTTAAGATCATCCATACTCGTAATTCCTTTACACACTGTGGCAAATGAAGTGGAAGAAACTATGCCGAGTTTATATTATTAACCGCTCTCTCCTTGCTAGGTTTATGGCAGATATTCAATTCAGTCGGCTATCCGACTTGAACATGATCTGGGAGAGGTCTGTTTGCCGATATTGATTGCTACGCATCTTTAACTCGCTCACATTATGTGGTTTGTCATATTATGCTATAATATCTCATAAAAAGAGCAATGACGGACTACAGAGTGATATCTGATAAGTCATATAAAATTTAATTGGTTACGTCGTCGCCATTTTTTTATGTTTTGTATTTTTTACTGTGTGCTTTATGGTAAGTATTTATTTCTTTAGTGTCACGGTATGCTGTGAAACTTATTTGAATCCATACTAATATTATAAATGGGAAAGTGTGTGTGTGTCTGTTTGTCCGCCTTTCACGGCAAAACGGAGCGACGAATTGACGTGATTTTTTAAGTGGAGATAGTTGAAGGGATGGAGAGTAACATAGGCTACTTTCTGTCTCTTCCTAACCCTTCCCCTCCCTAGAATGGGGGGTGGAAGTTTGTATTGAGCATTCCACAATTTTCGAATTTAACGCGAGCGAAGCCGCGGGCAAAAGATTAGGGATGTACCGACTATTGATTTGGCCGACTACCGACTAGTCGGCGCTTGTGTGGCCGATTAGTCGGCCGACTAGTCGGCTAGTCGGCCAGAACATAATTTTCGATAAATTCACATTTTGAATGTCATTATTGGTCCTTCGTTCGCGCTTTTCATGATTTTTTACAGATGTTCAAAGGTTCATGACAATATTTATATACATTTTCCATTTTTAACAATTGGCTTGGCTTAGTGGGTAGTGATCCTGCCTATGAAGTCGATAATCCTAGGTAGGAAATTTATTTCTGTGGTGATATATTTGTTGTTTTGATTTAATTTTGTACTGTTTTTCTATCACTAATGAAGTGCCGACTAATCGGCCCTTTTTGCCGACTAGTCGCCGACTAATCGGCGACTACAAATGCGGCCGGATAGTCGGCTTTCCCGACTAGTCGGTACATCCCTACTAGTAATAAATAAATGGCAAGTCAAGCAGAAAAACTCTATCTATGGCATGTTTGTATTATGAACCGCTCTCTCCTTGTTAGGCTTATGGCCGATATTCAATCTACCCGCATAGTAGCGGACATGGTTCGGGAGAGGTCTGTTTGCCGATATTGATTGCTACACATCCTTAACTCGGTCATATAATATTCATGATGGATATCGTGGTTTGTCATAATATGCGGTATCTCGTAAAAACAGAAATTACGACTACAGGGCTGACACGTTATAAACGGAAACATATTATTTTTTCAACAAACTCGCTTATTAACATATTACTACTTAGTCTATTTTTTATACTACGTCAATGGCAAACAAGCACTGTCCGGTTGATGGTAAGCAGTCTATGGACCCATCAACTAAGGAAATTACTTGCGCGTTGCCGACCATTTAAGAATCTTTTCTATAGACCCTTGGAAAAAAAAACGCGTAGGTACATTTTAGGTACTTTTAATTTATATGAATAAAGTAGTAATAGATTTAGTACGTATTTAAGTTAAGACAGACATCTACACAGGTACCTATAGTTCGGGAGAGGTCTGTTTGCCGATATTGATTGCTACACATCCTTAACTCGCACATATTTTATTCATGATGGATATCGTGGTTTGTCATATTATGCGATAATATCTCATAAAAACAGAGATGGTGAGTAATATACAGAATGACAAAGTCGCACGTGAGACACGATAAACAAGAATAGGAACTTGGCAATTATAACATATTTATTACTTTATTGTTTATATGTAGGGTTATCTTATTTGGTGATTAGGAAATTATGAGTTATGCTAAATATGTAGTAATATTTTGTGGATTTACCTTTTGTAGTCGGTGTAATTTTCTTCTTAAGAACATCCATACTAATATTATAAATGGGATAGTGTGTGTGTCTGTATGTTTGTCCGTTTCTCCGTCTTTCACGGTAAAACGGAGCGACGAATGGACGAGATTTTTTAAGTGGTGTTAGTTTAAGGGATGGAGAGTGTCATAGGCTACTTCTTGTCTCTGTAATCCCGCACTTCCCTAAAATGGGTGGGGGGGGGGGGTGGGGTGGAAATTTGTATGGAGCATTCCGCAATTTTCTAATTTAACGCGAGCGAAGCCGCGGGCAAAAGCTAGTTTATTATGTAGACGACCTTTGTATTGGCGACCACTTGACTGTGTTAACTCAGTGGACAACTTTGTACACAAAACAAATTATTTTTATGAAATATGTACCTAAATGTTCACACTGAGGTTACCCTGTATAGCGTAAACCGCAACCCAATATTTATCATGCATATATTTAAAATAATAAATGTCTGAGTCGTTAAGCATATTTATAGAGGACTCAAATTACCTACCTTAATATCCTTTGAAATGAATACGCGTCGAGCAATATTAATTATTCAGAAGCGAAAACACGCACGATTTGAGCAATCATGTCTCTTATTCAGGATGATATTGTTCTAAAATCATATGGAAAACAATCATGACAACATCAAATATTTGTGCAGCACACTCACTCAGGACTCAGGACTCTCAAGAGCACTGGCAACCTAAGTGCGTTTTCACATTATCTGATCCGATATCGGATGTCGGACCGATATCCCATACATTACAGGCGCCATCTTGGATTTTTTTCCATTGAAATCCTTCCGACATCCGATCACCCCCCTCCCCCTACGAGCGGAAGAAGTGAAACTTCGTAATGAAAATAGGAAGGGGTATTTCAAAATTCGAGTTGGCAACACTGGGCGTTAAGACGTGTTACGAGTATTAACTAGATTTATCGAAAAAAAATTGTCCATTCAGAACCACTCAGTTAAAAGATATTGCGAAAAAATCTTTAAAATCGAGGTTCCGCTCTCGACTGTTTCCTCCTTCAAAACTTAATCAATTGTAACGAAATTTGAGGATTTAAATAACAATTAAATAATCTGTGTCGGACCCTTTAGTTTTTTGGCTAATTGTTACCAATTTTGTATACTACACCTTTTTTTGCGCCATATTCAATAAGGCCGTTTTGGAAATTTTTGATGGGCTCTAGCGTCTTTAAAAAATAAGAATATCAAAAAAATCAAAACGGTCCGACACAGATAAAAATAATAATAATCTGTGTTGAAAAAATCATTGCTCTATCTTCAAAAACCAGGGAGGAAACAGTCGAGAGCGTTTGTATGGAAAATTGACCCCTCCTGTATCGTCTTAAACGTTTAGCGCTGTCAGTGCGAGTTAATCGTTTAAAGCCGCTTGAAGTCGCATTAGAAATTCCACTTCAAAAATATATCTCAACAAAATACTCCAGACATACAATACAATAGAACTACAAAATCTCCAAGCTTTCACCCATCTCGCTACAAAACTGTCACCTTGTCCCATAAAAGCCGGGCCCCAATAAAAGCGAGGATCAAATGAAATTCTCTTCGACAAAAGATTACATTTTAATTCGGCGATAAACTTGCCGGTGCAGTGTTAAGGGGCTTTACGAGCGCGATACGAAACGTCCCGTGTAACGTCTAAACTGGTCACAATGTTGACACTTTGGTTTTTAATTTAAGATAGATAATAGAAGAAGTAAACATTGTGTAAGTAAACAGTGCGAATAATAACCTAACCACAAAATTAAAATTTTGAAAAAACCCCCGACTGCGACATAGTAGACCGATTTTCATGAAACATGACTAAGAACACTCCCGACTTACTCAGCTTTCAGACAAAAAAAAACTCAATCCAAATCGGTTGATCCGTTCGGGAGCTACGATGCCACAGACAGACACACACACAGACAGACAGACAAACAAACAGACAGACAGACATACAGACACACACACAGACAGACACGTCAAACTTATAACACCGTATTGGGCGAACTTTTCTGACCGCATGTCACGCACGTGCCAATATTGATACCCGAGCAAGCGAAAGATTCCAATACCCACTATACAGTGGAATCTTAAGCGTTGCGAGATTTCAAATCACGAAGGTTAAATAAAGTTTGCCACCGAGTGAAACACAATTTTTACACCACCACGAACAAAATATTGACTATAAAACATTAAACTAAATCAAATCCATCAATTTATTCAAAATGATTCTTGAATGAAATGATGACTTAAGACATCAAGTTAAAATTAGTATGAATATACTTTGCACTCTTGTAGATAAAATGCAATTTTGCTATCTGTTTTCGAATGGCAAAGAAAGCCCTTACTAGTTGGTATGGTGAAAATAACTATTGTTCTTTAGGACCAAGTAATGACAAACAATTTTTGGAGGACTTGTAAGTCTTGTAAGACTTAATAAGGTTTTATAAAATAACGCTATAAAAATGTTAGAAATTTGCCGCCATCTAAGAATACTACTTTAAATATAGCTTTTAAATAAGTCACAAGTCCTCTTAACAAGGCAGTCCGAAGAACTTTGTTTTATTAGCTCGGTTACGATCGCATAATGCAATGGTACGATAAGTGCTATCATTTTATTATCCTATTTAAGTTTAAAATCAATTAAATAATGTCCTTAACCCGACTACGCCATAGTTATTAGAAATTGGTTGAATCTGTTTAATATGCCCTTAGAAAACAATGAAATATTAATTAATATGCTTGGTGTAATATTGTCGTCCTTCGAATGATTATTACATCGAGACTAAAAAAAACCGGCCAAGAGCGTGTCGGGCCACGCTCAGTGCAGGGTTCCGTAGTTTTCCGTATTTTTCTCAAAAACTACTGAACCTATCAAGTTCAAAACAATTTTCCTAGAAAGTCTTTATAAAGTTCTACTTTTGTGATTTTTTTCATATTTTTTAAACATATGGTTCAAAAGTTAGAGGGGACGCACTTTTTTTTTCCTTTAGGAGCGATTATCTCCGAAAATATTAATATTATCAAAAAACGATCTTAGTAAACCCTTATTCATTTTTAAATACCTATCCAACAATATATCACACGTTGGGGTTGGAATGAAAAAAAATATCAGCCCCCACTTTACATGTAGGGGACCCCCCCTACATGTAAAGTGGGGGCTGATATTTTTTTTAGGGTACCCACCCTAATAAAACATTTTTTTCCATTTTTTATTTTCGCACTTTGTTAGCGTGATTGATATACATATTGGTACCAAATTTCAGCTTTCTAGTGCTAACGGTTACTGAGGTTATCCGCGGACGGACGGACGGACGGACGGACGGACAGACAGACATGGCGAAACTATAAGGGTTCCTAGTTGACTACGGAACCCTAAAAACAAGATACTTATATGAAAAAAGATCTAGTCCTTTAACCATTATCTTACAAAACATCTCTTAAATTAATGTGAAAGTAGTTTTTACGTTTTTAAACTGAAATTATTTGAAATATTTATAGATTTTGTTTAACAAATACGGGCAGTAATCAAATACTTAATTTAGTTAAAAAAAAGTGATCCTCCGTATCTTATTTGTATCCTGGACGATCGAGATATATATCATCTATTATTGGGGATAAAGAGAAAGACGAGCATTTTTAGAATTTGGGTCCCCCTAGCAAAACTTGTTAACAAAAATTTACTCGCTGTCAGTTTTGTGACGACAATAAAATTAAGCATAAAATCTGTCTAATAATGTACTTTTTTCACATTCTGAATGTAGATTATCGCTTAAAGTTTATGTAATTAACACAAAAACAATATTTTTATTGAAATTGTATGCTTCATTGTCGTCACAAAACTGACAGTAAGTTAATTTTTATTAACAACTTACGCTAATTGGGGGGGTCCCAAATTCTGAAAATGTGCAGACCATAAAATGAAAAAAAAAAAAAAAAAACTCCCACAAAGGAACTTTTATACAACGATGCTGGAGTCTTCAGTGGAGACTCCTTCGCGTTTTGCGAAAGCGGCTTAAAAATATTCACCAAGTAATAACGACATGATATAATGCGCAAACAAAACAGATTATCGTAAAAGTTCATCATGGCGACATGAATTTTTAAGCCACTTCCGAGTTTTGTTTTAGCAGGTGACTGGACTTTGTACAAAATTTCTTTTAGGCATGTTTATGTAAAAGTTTCGACCATATTCAGTACAATAGGGCTCGGAAGTAGCTTTAAGCACATTTTCAGTGTTGAAGTGTGGTTATGCAAGCAAACTGTTGAAAATTACTACTTAATTTTCTTTATAAAAAGGTTATAGAAAATAACCTTTTTATATATGTTAAAATTGTATAAAATGAATTGTATTGTATTGAGTAAAAATGACTGGATGAAAGTCATGGCATCAAAATACCAACATCACAGGAAATAGAATAATTATTAAATGTCAGTATTACGGACAGAGTGTCGCATATAATCCATATCCATACTTCCATACTAATATTATAAATGAGAAAGTGTGTGTGTCTGTTTGTTTGTCCGTCTTTCACGGCAAAACGGAGCGACGAATTGACGTGAATTTTTAAGTGGAGATAGTTGAAGGGATGGAGAGTGACATAAGCTCTTTTTTTGTTTCTTTCCAACCCCCCACTTCCCTAAAATAGGGGATGGAAGTTTGTATGGAGCATTCCGTAATTTTCGATATTTAACGCGAGCGGAGCCGCGGGCAAAAGTTATAGTATTGAATAAACTCCGAAATAAGTAAAGCAGTACAAGTGTCGTACAATAAGTATGAAAGAACACGTCAAATTCATAATGTCACTGTAACAAAATAGTACCTAGTATAAACATTACCTTTGATAAAAACACCAACAAAAAGATAGAGGCAGACAACTGACGCCAATATCGCTATAGAGTGATTTTTTACAAATAAACCTAGAATGAAACATCATCTTTATTAAGTTTGTACGTGTTTTTACCTCGTTTTCTTCAAAAGAATTATGCTAACAACTAAACAAAAAAAAAACAGAATCGATCAATTATCTCATCAATTAGCCGTAATTATTATGTCTCTAACCATAAAGAGATTATTTCACTTGTATCTTAAACGTTTCTATCCATACTAGTGCGGAATGTTTACGCGAATAGGACAGTGGCGCCATCTCTAATTAGAAAACAGACATCAAAGAAAAAAAAGACGCTTCTCGTGAGATCATTTGCACGTACCTACAGACAGCAAAACTACCTACACATTTGCACGCAGGGGTGCTCAGCTTATTGTTTTGCTAACTGTCTTTAATATCGCACCTGCGACAATAATGGTTTTGATTAAAAGTCCTCTCTATGACCACAAGATTAAAAAGAAAATTTTAAATGCGGAACTCAATCACCTAGTATTCTTGCATATGCATACTATATGGATATGTTGTGCTTTAAATTGCACATATACCTACAGCTGGAGCACCTCTCTAGTGTGTCTGGCAAGCTTGATGGTTTAATTATTAAGCTTAATCAAGAACCATTTGGTAAGTAACAATGATAGATAAAATATTACATTATTTGAATGTAGTGAAACCTCGATAAGTCAAGCCAAGTGCCATATGATTATTCTTGCTTGACTGGAATGTGTTTCAATAATGGTATATATAGTAAGCGTGTTACCTTAGGGGCACGGGAAAAATAAGACAAGTTGCACGCCGGATTGAGAACCGAGTTGTGTTTTGTCTTATTAGTCTCAGATTAAGAACTGAGTTGTCATTACATATATGCACGCCGGATTGAGAACCGAGTTGTGTTTTGTCTTATTAGTCTCAGATTAAGAACTGAGTTGTCATTACATATATGCACGCCGGATTAAGAACCGAGTTGTGTTTTGTCTTATTAGTCTCAGATTAAGAACTGAGTTGTCATTACATATATGCACGCCGGATTAAGAACCGAGTTGTGTTTTGTCTTATTGATCTCAGATTAAGAACTGAGTTGTCATTACATATACAGCACGCCGGATTAAGAACCGAGTTGTGTTTTGTCTTATTGGTCTCAGATTAAGAACTGAGTTGTCATTACATATATGCAACAGAATAACTAGGAATCACTAGTTCTGTTTCTGGTATTTGTGATGCAGGTCTTTGGAGACGGACCATCATGTGTTCTGTAGACTATCCTTAAGAGGCTAGTTCTGTTTCTGGTATTTGTGATGCAGGTCTTTGGAGACGGACCATCATGTGTTCTGTAGACTATCCCTAAGAAGTTCCGTTTCTAACTATGAAGAAATAACACACCGATCCTGCCAAGGAGCAGCCATGTATTCTGCTTAATATATTTTCATAAAAAAAGATTACATGACAATATTTTCTAATATCTTCATTGTCATTGTTTATTACTAAATTATTTTACGGCTATGTAAGCCGGATCTGTAATTGAGAGCATCGACTATGCCAATTGTACATTAATTTCTCGTAACCTTATCATGTTACTTGAACGACAGTTGTGTTGTACTGATTCTATCACCTACTGGCTTAGTTCCAAGGAAAAATTATCACGTTCTCGTTACTTTAAGGAACTTAGTATTTCCCATGTATGTTACAGAGCTTTTTAATAAGAGCTTTCTTGCTGCTTGCTGTGTTAGAAGGCGGCTATGCTCACGCATGGAGTGTGTCATGTTCACCTCTCACGAGTTTGATGTACGCGTTGTTGTGCGTGCGGGGAGCTTCACAGCCTACAGTGACGGAGCCAACTGTGAGTTTGTTCCATGTATTTGCTATTTAAACGACGCCAATCATCAGAGTTTAGTTATCATTACTATATTCGACTAAAAAATGTAATATCGATATATTTCACCCAAAAATTTTATCGAGTATTAAATAAAATATAGCGTTTGATTGTAATGACTTTCGGGACGAAAGGTCAAAGTACATAAGGACATCACTAGTCGAAAAAAAAAAAAAGCAACTTGAAGATAGCTTGTAAATTGTACCATTTGCTTTATACTTTTCACCCAAAAATTTTATCGAGTATTAAATAAAATATAGCATTTGATTGTAATGTAAAAGTACATTAAAAAAAATGAAAAAAGCAACCTAAATTGTACCCTTTATTTTGTACCCAAAAATATACTTTCATTTCTTGAGTTTGTGTAATGAAGGATATTTTGCAAATTATGTTTTAAGAATTGTACGGAAAACTGTTTCATAACTGGTATGTGTCATTTATTGAACAAAAAAAACATAGTTTATTTATTAGCTCAGCCGACTCTTATCTAATATACTTACTGTACAAGTTAATAAGCACTTGAGTAATCTAACTCATTATGGATCCAAAATTCCAAATTGTTGTAGAATCATCATGTTGAAGAAGGTATGTATTCAGTTTTACCTGAAACAAAAAAAAATGATAAGTACATTACATACCCCAATACGACATTCAATTGTTGAGATTTCGTGTAAATTCTGCGCCAAATGCTTCTCGAATTTTCTTCAGAATCGGACAAACAACTAACAAAATAAAATCATCCCTTACAACAAATCTACACGCGAATTACACCTCGAGTTCTAGAACACAGAATTTATGTAAGAGCGTGTTGTATGCGTTACAATTTAGCATAACCAATTTCTTGGCTCCGGGCCATACAAAGATATTGTCTCCGAAAGACATTAAAATACATATCCTGATACATTTTATAGTGCACCGTAAAACGCCTACAATGTACGAAAATACTTGTACCTTGTGCTGTTAGAATAAGATCTATAATATAATATTATTTCACGTTTATTGTATATGGCAGTATATCGAATTCTAAACAGCTTATTAAATTTCAATATAAAATAAATATGTTCAATTCTAGATGTCGCAGTGTTTGAACTATTCATATCTATCAGATATGAATTTATTGGTGGCACAGAGCCTAGTATTGTAAATAATCTACTCAGAAAAGTAGCTTGTTACGGTATACATAATTTTATTATGCAGTATTTGTATTATCATTATACCTACACCGAGTGTAGAGTTGATTTCATTCGAATAAGGGGTTTAGTATTTGTTTCACGCAAGGCATGCATGAACCTTCACTAGCCCATGTTCTATCAAGTGAACTACTAAGAAAGGTACACTGAGAGAAAAAAACAACTAATTTTTATGTTCGTTCAACAAGTTTTTTGGTTAAAATAGCGCCTACGTGCTCTTTGGTTCAAACAACAAGTTAGTTTTTGTTAAATCTTGTAACTAGTACATTCTACAATTTTGATTTGAATATTTTATTTGAATCAACAAGTCGATTTTATAAAAGCAAAATGACTCATATTGTTTTAAACATATGTTTGGCTGATTCAATCAAATATTTTTTAACAAGTTTGACCTTGTTGTTCGAACAAATTCGACTTGTATCATCAGCATTGTGATTTATTCCGTTTACTTTCAAACGGATAATAGTAGTAGTAGTAGTAGTAATCACTTTATTGTGTACAACAGATTCATATACAGTTTACAGGAACAGAGGTACAAAGGCGAACTTATCCCTATAAGGGATCTCTTCCAGCTAAACCCGCAACAAGTCGAACTTGTTAAATTCACAATGAAAATTTCTCTCAGTGTACTATCGTAAATATTTCCACAACATAAGGCCTATAGAAGCCCTAGCAATATCTACCGAAACTTCTTGAATGGCTATACCAGATGCCATAGCCGAATAGCATTTCTGCGACGCGAAACAAAAACGAAACGCCGCGAAATGTAGTCTGGCTCTGTCGTGCCAATACGCAAGAGCGATAGAGATAAATATCTACGAGCGTTTCGTTTCGTGAGCGTTTACCCAGAGTACCCAGAGTTCCCAGTCATATTTACATAATACTTAGATATTGTTCTCTTTTCAAAATATCAAAAAGTTTTTTTCAGAGTTCCCAGTCACATTTACATAATACTTAGATATTGTTATCTTTTCAAAATAACCAAAAAGTATTTGCATGTCATACAAATAATGACGGACGGACTAGACTATAAATATAGACAAGTCAAGTTGACACAAGCAGCCCCCAATACGGAAGGGTCTCATATCAAAAGACTTCACAAGGAAATTGTGGAGCACCCTTGAAAACGAGGAGCGGCTCGAGCGCACTTCCCGCTGAGATGCTGATTAAAGTGTAATAAATTTGCAGTGTTACACTTTATTAAAGTGTTAAAATTACACCGTAAACTACACTTATGTCATGAGAATAAATATCTTTAAACTCAATGTAAGGTACAGCGGGGCAAATCTCGACTGGGGGGCAAATGTAACTGGTGCATTATTAAATAGGGTGTCCACCGGTTATATATGGTAGGCGTGTTTAGTGCATACATGTAGAAATCAACATCATAGTGTAATAATGGAAAAAATGGATCAGTTACAATTGCCCCCCAGTCGAGATTTGCCCCACTGTACCTTATTTAAAAAAAACATAAGACAACAGTCCGTTATATAAAAGGGCCTTCGGTTTTCGCGTGAAATTATTCGCATTATTATCGAAGGCCCTTTTGAAAGTTCACGCACTGTATGTACTGTTTACTACATATGATATAATTGTGTAACAGGGACAGTGTGATGGCATTGACATTACGCCGGCCCTGTCACAAAATGTTATATGTATAACACTTATAACAGCCAGAGTATGGGAGCACCATACTATTTTGAGTGATGGGTTAGTTAAGAATTTACGAATTCCCTAAACTTTGACATGGCCAAAAGCGTTTTGTTATGTATCTTCATTCTTCATAAACAGTTGAAGTTCAGAAAGCACACCAACCAACCTTACAAGTAAGTACCTGTTATTGGTATGCTTTCTCGTGTATCCGTGGCCAAGGCGGTGGCTCAAGATAGAAAGGCATGAAAGGATCTTGTGGCGGCCCTATGCGCCTATGGGGTGCCTTAGGTAGGACAATCAACAACAACAACCAGGCCACGTAGCCGAATGGGGTAAGTAATACGAGATATAAAAACGTATCGTATATTACTTATAAAATATACGCTCACTTTGTATAAGCTTGTTCAGCATAACGTTCACTGGTTATAATACTCAAAATCGATAATAGCAAATAATCTAATTTCGAAGTGGATAATGTTTATTCTCTATAATATCAGTGTATATAAAGATTAACGTATATAACGTTAGGGAGACCTAATGTTTATAAGATATATTAATCAATTATTCTAACATCAAAAGGTGTAATGTTCATAATATCTAAGATCTATGTTTATAACGTTTGGGATACCCAATATTAATAACATATATTTTTCAATTAATCTAACATCAAAAGGCGTAATGTTCATTCTGTGTGTAAGATTTTAAATGCATAATAACCTAACTTAACCCACTTTCTTAGCAACAGTTTTGTGTGCGGGTCGCAGTTCTAACCTAACCTAAACCTACTTTCTTAGCAACAGTTTTGTGTGGGGGTCACAGTTCTAACCTAACCTAAACCTACTCTCTTAGCAA
This sequence comes from Leguminivora glycinivorella, assembly GCF_023078275.1. Classification (NCBI taxonomy): domain Eukaryota; kingdom Metazoa; phylum Arthropoda; class Insecta; order Lepidoptera; family Tortricidae; genus Leguminivora; species Leguminivora glycinivorella. Next base: position 7,125,174 of record NC_062984.1, read on the forward strand.
CAGTTTTGTATGGGGGTTGCAGTTCTAACCTAACCTAAACCTACTTTCTTAGCAACTGTTTTGTGTGGGGGTCGCAGTTCTAACCTAACCTAAACCTACTTTCTTAGCAACAGTTTTGTGTGGGGTCGCAGTTCTAACTTAACCTAAACCTACTTTCTTAGCAACAGTTTTGTGTGGGGTCGCAGTTCTAACCTAACCTAAACCTACTTTCTTAGCAACAGTTTTGTGTGGGGTCGCAGTTCTAACCTAACCTAAACCTACTCTCTTAGCAACAGTTTTGTATGGGGGTCGCAGTTCTAACCTAACCTAAACCTACTTTCTTAGCAACAGTTTTGTGTGGGGTCGCAGTTCTAACCTAACCTAAACCTACTTTCTTAGCAACAGTTTTGTGTGGGGGTCGCAGTTCTAACCTAACCTAAACCTACTTTCTTAGCAACAGTTTTGTGTGGGGGTCGCAGTTCTAACCTAACCTAAACCTACTCTCTTAGCAACAGTTTTGTATGGGGGTCGCAGTTCTAACCTAACCTAAACCTACTTTCTTAGCAACAGTTTTATGTGGGGGTCGCAGTTCTAACCTAACCTAAACCTACTTTCTTAGCAACAGTTTTGTTTGGGGGTCGCAGTTCTAACCTAACCTAAACCTACTTTCTTAGTAACAGTTTTGTGTGGGGGTCGCAGTTCTAACCTAACCTAAACCTACTTTCTTAGATGTTATATATGGAGAACGGTATGGTGTATAAACTGATATTAAGCTAATATTATAATCGTTATATTAAGTAATGTTATTTATGGTGGACGGTATACTTAGTGTATGGTATCTAAACTGAAATTAGCTAATTTAAATATTATATTAAGAAATGTTATGCATGGTGAACGGTATCCGTTGTGTATGGTGTATAAACTGAAATTAAGTAACGTAAACGTTATACTAAAAAACGTTATGTGAAACTAATATTATGGCAATTCAGCGTTATTTCTTACAAAAGTATTGATGTTGGTGTTATATCTAACGTTCATTATTGCTGCTGAACGTTAGTAACATGAAATTATATATATTAACGTTATATCTCGTGGGACGCACCCAGCCGAATGGCACAAACGCTCACGAAACGAAACGCTCGTAGATATCTATCTCTATCGCTCATGCGTATTGGCGCGACAGAGCCAGACTACCGTTCGCGGCGTTTCGTTTTCGTTTCGCGTAGCAGAAATGCCATTCGGCTACGGCACCTGTTACTGTAGCAAGCGGACATGCGCCAAAAGCGTATTTTTTTCTACTTTTAGTCGAAAATACTTATATCGAAAGTAACTCTCTCTGTCTGTCTGATTGTAAATATTATGCGATGAAATTTAGTACAGAGATGCAATGATCCAATGAAATTAGGTAGGCAGAGATAATTTAAGACCCGAGATCCAATCATCATTATCTTACGTCTTTACACAGACGATATAAACGCAAATGTTAGTACTTTAGTGTAATAATCTTCAATATATTGACGTATTTCAAGAATCACATTAACTTAAAACGTTAAGGTACATCAACTTGATCAACTCAAACTGAAAAGCAAAAACAAAACGGAACTTCGGCCGCTGACGAACCCGATACCCAAATAAAACGAGCCCTAACTTATATCAGAGTTGTATTACACTACTACATCAGATGCTATCGAACTCTTCGAATAGTAAAACAACACAGTGTTCTTATGAGCTACAGTTAGGCAATCGTTGACGCTAGACGCCGATCGAAACGCAGTCTGGCTTTGTCGTGCCAATACGGAAGAGCTAGAGAGATATAGCTATTAGCTACGATAATATTATTGTAAGCGTTTGTGCATTTGGCTAATTTCTACTTTTAATAGTTATTTGTTATACAAGGGGGCAAAGTTGTATTTTAACGCCGAGTTTGGAATTGAAAAACGAGCAAGTGAAAGGATTCTATAATTGAACCACGAGCGAAGCGAGTGGTTCGAGAATAGAATTCTGAACTTGCGAGTTTTTTAACACACGAGAAGTAAAATACATTTGCACCCGAGTGTAACACAAAACTTTTCTCCTCACTATAGCGAGGAAACTACAACGCAAAAAATGCGTTTATCACTGCTTCCAGTAGTTCCACAGGTGGTAAATCATCTTTATTACTAGATTCACTACTTTTATCAATTTTAAAGCAGTTAATTTGACTTTATTCAAGGTCAAATTACTTTACCCACTAGTGGATAAAATGCGTTTCTACCCGCTGGTATTAAAGGACAAAACACGTGTTTCCGAGCTAGTGAGGGGAAAATTATATTATGTGCCAATCTGAATCCAGCAATTATAAAAATGAAAGGAGTCCCCATTGAATGGCGACTGAACAGAAATCGGATATGTTTGTGTAATAGCTTTTCAATTATTTTTATGTTTTATCGCACTGTTCCACCAGGCTGTGCTACGCCAAAGGTGTTCCGAAGCCCGATAGGAAAGTTCGCGCGGGTCCCTCGGGAGCCATGATTTGACCGCACTCCCCGTGTTGCCGTGTTTCGTTACAACTCCGATTCCATCGCACAGATTGCTGATTTTTACGACATCACCTATTCGGGATAAAACTTTCTTTTGGGCAGTTTACGGAAAGTTGGCTAGTCGAGTTTTGACAATTTGGAACGCTCTTTTGTCTAATGACTATCGAAAGAGGTCGTAGGTACAGATAGTTTGACTTGTGCAAGTACCAATTTTATGTTTTATCCAAGTACCAATTATAAAGGGATAGTGTAGTTTTTTACTGCGCTGAAGCTGCGCTGTTTTTTGAAGCGCTGGTGGCCTAGCGGTAAGTGCGTGCGACTTTCGTTCCGGAAGTCGCGGGTTCGAACCCCGGCTCGCACCAATGAGTTTTTCGGAACTTGCGTGCGAAATGTCATTTGATATTTGCCAGTCGCTTTTCGGTGAAGGAAATCATCGTGAGGAAACCGGACTAATTCCGATAAGGTCTAGTTACCTTCGGGTTGGAAGGTCAGATGGCAGTCGCTTTCGTAAAATTAGTGCCTACGTGCCAAATCTTGGGATTAGTGGTCAAAAAGCGGACCCCAGGCTCCCATGAGCCGTGGCAAATGCCAGGATAACGCAAGGAGGATGATGAGTGTAGTTTTTTACTGGATCTTACTGACTGACAAGTTTAATTTGCCAGATAATACAAAGTACATACATATCATAACATCCATCAACTAAACAAAGTATTCAGAACCATGTTTCTCCAAGATTTATTTTTATGGTTCGTTCAATAATTTTGTAGTTCAAAATCATGATGTCAAACTGCGCATCTGACATTTGATGCCAAGAATAAGGACGTTTAAAGGGCTCCAGCCCTTAAATAAAAGTCAATTTACACAATAAACAATGAAGATATGAGCTAACAATATAATAAAACCCATACCATCGAATTCTCTGCTCCGTTTTTGGTAAACGATAAAAATGTTAGTGCTCTTACAAAAATGTGACCTTACATTCAGTAGATCGATAGCGATACCCAGAAACAATTGAATGATACTGAAGCCTACGCGAAACACGGTTACAGAGAAGGAATTCATTCGCAAATAAATTTCGTAAGAAAGATTGGAGCGAAGCCAGACACAAAAATCAATAAGAATTTGACGCAGCGACTGTTTATTTGGCATTGATTTATACAGAGTGGGGCCTGTAACAAAGGCGAAGAATTGAACTCTAGGCTATTCTCCTTATACTGATCAACATTTGTTCGGCGACTTTTAAAAATAACTTGTATTTTGATTTTTATCACCCTTGAAAGTTTTTTCTAAGAGGTAATGTATTGCGAATTCTGTTAAGTCTAAAGTGTGACAAACAACGTCAATGACAACAATAATGGCGTACATTGAAGCTAATATTTATTTTGTATGAAAAAAATTAAAAATTTAAAGACTTCATAATTTTTAAAAGTCACTGAACAAATGTTGATCAGTATAAGGAGAATAGCCTACAGTTCAATTCTTCGCCTTTGTTACAGGCCCCACTCTGTATAACTTAGTAAAATATTTTCCGATACCGACCGATATTCCGATAAAATGCAGATGTAAAATATACTTTCGCAACCAAGAACCCGCCTAGTTAGCTCGTGAACATTGTCCAGATGGATGCAGGAGAACCCGCTGGACGCGTTTTCGCTAATACAAGGATTCAGACGTACACTGAGAGAAATTTGCATTGTGAATTTAACAAGTTCGACTTGTTGCGGTTTATCCGTTTGAATCAGCCAAACGTATGTTTAAAACAATATGTGTCAGGTTGTTTTTATAAAATCGACTTGTTGATTCAAATATATTGCCGATTCAAATGACAAGTAGCTTGTTGTTTGAACCAAAGAGCACGTAGGCGCTATTTTAACCAAAAAACTTGTTGAACGAACATGAAAACTGGTTGTATTTTCTCTCAGTGTAGTGCACCATTTTTTGTCTAGTGAATAGTTTTGTCTAGTAATTACGAGTAAGTAAAACCTTTGACAGTTACAAGTGTACAGAACTTTATTGCCTGTACATTAAGGTGCGTATATATATTTTTGGCACTTTGAACAACCGTGTGGTTAACTGTACTTAATAGTGTGTTAAAGTAACTTTACAGGTTTTGAAGAAAAAGAACACAAACTCCCAACCTCGTGTACCTATCGAACATGTTTACTTCCACTCTACTTCTGATAGACACATCACGTAAAACAAGTCGTCACCGGCACTGGCCAATTGTATCGGAATCCGCTCTCACGCGGCCTCTAGCCAAACTTACTATTGACGCTTCGTGGCTGACGATACGCCATTGGCTGTGTTGCACCCTCAGAGCATATAATAATAGAGAGAGGAGACAAGCCGCCGGTAGACGGTACCTCATTGAACATGACAATTGTTGTGTGCGTGAAGGGCTGATGGCACGATTCGCTGATTATTCGCATAGAAATAATGCGCGTGTATTGCGCTATAGCTAGCCCAATAGGAGCGACCATCTCACAGAACTAGATTTAGATAGAAGAAACAACTTTATAGCTATTTGTATAGGGGCCGAGCGTGTCAGATTTTGTACTGAAGTTGTCACTTGCCTGTGATTTAAAATATGTCTCAGGCTCTTGAGTGTTCGTAATTTTTGTGTTGTTGCAAATAAATATCACGTAACGAGGCATATTTAATGTCCGTCCGTCCGTCCGTCCGTCCGTCCGTCCGTCCGTCCGTCCGTCCGTCCGTCCGTCCGTCCGTCCGTCCGTCCGTCCGTCCGTCCGTCCGTCTGTCCGTCTGTCCGTCTGTCCGTCCGTCCGTCCGTCCGTCCGTCTGTCTGTCTGTGTGTGTGTCAGTCTGTGGTATCGTAGCTCCCGAACGGATGAACCGATTTAGATTTAGTTTTTTTTTGTCTGAAAGCTGAGTTAGTCGGGAGTGTTCTTAGCCATGTTTCATGAAAATCAGTCTACTATGTCGCAGTCGGGGGTTTTTTCAAAATTTTAATTTTGTGGTTTTTGTTGACTTCAACTTAACAAAATTGACGCCTGAAAGCTGCAAGCTGCGAGTATATTTTACTGGGTTCATTTGACACGCTAAGTAGATACGTTTGCTTGATCTACCTGTATGCTCAGTATGACATCTGTGGTCCATCTAGTGTGTTTGTGTTCAAGAACTTGCGACATAACAAGTGTATTCAATACAAATTTTCTTAAATATATCTGTGGTCGCACGGGTCTTACCCAAACAAAATGAGCGATAGAGTAAACTACGAAACGATATAGTGTGAGTGAGCTTTTGCACTTACAGAGTGTCAACAATTGAGCGCTTGGCTAGAGGGCCAGACGAGTAACCCAGAGCATAATAAATTCACTGCTCTCTAACGCTTATCTTTATCCGCAAAGTGCACAGATAATCGCCCCATATCGGATCGGATCAGGGGCGGCTCACTCCGCGATTCCATCGCCGCGCTACAAGTACATGCGGGCGGCCGCGAGTTCGCGGCCTAATCGGGGGTGGCTCGCGTTCTCGCAGAACGCACGTCCGCACTTTCTATTGTTACTATACGTCGCGAGTTTTTTTAAAGGTTCATATGCGATATCCGCGCGTGGAATGGCTAACAATGCTTAGTTAAATAAACATCATAAATAAACTAGGACAATCTTACACACATCTAGCTACTATTGATTATGTCATTTTAGTCATTTATGCCCCACGAAAACGTTCAATAAGGCTTGTGACGTTGGAACTTAAACAAAAATATATAAATATAGTATATATATACCTAGAGATTTGAATATAAAATTTTATCTGAGTATTAATTTTTTTAGTCCATAGGCAACCCTAGCGTCCGACGCTGCGCACGTGCGGTTCGTTTCTTTGTAATCATTTTGTAGGCATTTAAAAAGGCGGCATTTCGTGAACATCAAAGAAGTGGGCCTTCTGTACTTGTACTATTATATATTCTGTGATCGGATGTGGAGTAAAGATCGGGTTACACAGCCTACTGCAACATAGTAGTGCGTCCGCTCTGGTAATCTTGAATTGGCGTGGATAAGTAAGTAGTTTATATCAACGACTATTTGATGACCATTCAATGTAGGAGAAACTAGGAGGGATGCGATCTTTAGTTTACCTGTATGTTATCTCTTCATAAACCATTCATTTTGATTTAGATGAGAAGTATTATAACTTGAAACCCAAGAAGGTAAGCCAGAATATAAACCTTATAAGTAGGTAAAAAGTTTATTTATACTGTTTTTACTATCATTCTGACAAAATTTAAGTAAACAGTATTTTAATAACTCGTATTGCTTTGTTATTTTGGTCGAAAGAAGCGTCTGGCGTCCGTTAGTTGATGATTGACTTTTAAAAAGCGCGGACACTCCAGGACAAAAATTAGCCAAGAACCGGGATAAGTGGCATAGGTACATGTATAGAGCTAGAGAGGCCTATGCCTAATGGCCCAGCAGTAGACGACCATAACTGATCGGCATTATAACTGATCCATTTTTCCCATTATTACACTATAGAGTTCCACCTGTATCAACTGAACACGCCTACCATATACAGAGTGTAACCAAAATGATGGTGATCCGTTTAAGGGCGTACTCAGTATCGTATTCTTATCAGGAAAAAGTAGAAGAAAATTTTTTTTTCGCTAAAAAAATTTTCACTTTTGTATGAGCCGGGCCGCGCGAATCAGTCGAATCTCCATACAAAGATAAAAATTTTTTTGCGAAAAAAAATTTTATCCTACTTTTTCCTGATGAGAATACGATACTGAATACGCCCTTAAACGGATCACCACCATTTTTGTTACACCCTGAATTGTTAAAACATGGAAAAAATGGATCAGTTGCAATTGTCCCCCAGTCGAAATTGTCCCGCTGTACCTTACTTGGCCATCTGAAATAATTATCTTTAACGATGGTAACTAGGCAAATTGACTTAATCGTTTATTAGAGCAAATATCACTTAGTAATCTTGGTATCGTTGCATCCTGCGTAATAAAGATTTACGGATTGTGGAAATATATTGCTTAATCTTCAATGCAACTGTATAAAACATGATTATAAATGTAGACACAATTATGATTATTGATTGTACTTACTGATAGGTTTATAGCCTGCTTTTATTACGATCTGTCAAAGGGATCATCCACATATTACGTCACACTAAATTTCAGGTTTTTGGACCCCTCCCCCCCCCTATGTCACGCTTTTTTGTATCCCTTTAACAGGGATTGTCACATTTAGTATGACCCCCCCCTTACACTGTGACGTAATATATGGATGACGCCAAAGTGCTAGATTTCCGGTTAAAAAACATCATCATCCTTTTATCATCCACATATTAAGTCACAGCGTAAGGAGGTACGGAGGAGGGGGGGGGGGGTATCGTAAATGTGACAATCCATGTGAACAGAGGCCGATTTTTGAGTCTCACTGCCACTAAAATACCGGTTGAAAACGGTGAATTGCCTATTATTTTCAGTGACAATTTTCGAACGCCGTGAGACTCAAAAATTGACCCCCCAGGATACAAAAAAAGCGTGACATAGTGGGGGGATACAATCTATCTATCTATCTATCTATCTATGATATCTATGATATCTTAGCAATTGCCACATCACGTCACACGTATGAAAGAACTCACAGCTTCCCATGGTAGGCCCACAATGGCCCACAAATCACACTGCATAAGCGACCACCGCATTTCTACAATATGCAGCGATGTGATTCTCATTATATGCAGAGTATTCGCTTGTAGCTCTGGTTAAGAGTCAGTAAGCTCGGTTTTCCATACAAATGGTCTCATTTTAATATCACCAGCTAGATTGTTGTTGAACGTTGTACTTAAGTGATAGGTACGGTAGTTTATGTATAGCTTTTGATGCTATTGTTAAATAAAGTAGGTATATTTTTTATTCAACAACAAAAACTCTCAAAACCAACACGCATGTCATTATGTTCTTTATTTTAGTAGAGTATAAATATAATAGTAAAAGTACAGAAGGCTCACTCCTTTGATGTTCACAAAATGCCGTAATTCTAAATTCTTACTACATCAACAAAGGGACCGCACGCGAGCAGCCGACATTGAACACTATTGCGCCGCGCGAAGGTTGTCATTCACCAGTGAATGGGCCGCGAACTCGCGGCCACCGGCATGTACTTGTAGCGATAGAATCGCGGAGTGAGCCACCCCTGGTTTAGGTCAAATTAACCTCACTTCATGTTTTACCTATAAGCATACTCGCTCACTCACTCATGAGTTTCAGACTATTTTAATTTGCCTTGCCCGCCTATCCTTACAAAAATCTTCGCTTACACTGGTCCGCCTCTTAAGGCCCGCACTCAATAATCAATAGCAATAACACGCACAATATATCGCAGCAAGTGGCGACAGAAGGTGGCAGAAACCGCAAATTTCAATACCCGCCTAAATGATGGAACCGTCTCGAGGGTTCGACGCCCTCCTGTATCATGCGATGATAAATAGATGTGTGAACTTGTCACATAGATCGTTTTCCCATAGAAGGAGCATGTAGAATGCATCTTTTCAATGCCGATTTGATTCAGTTCCATCATCGTCTTCAATTTTTACAGTGATAAAAAAAAAACATGAATTTAGGCAAATGATGGAACCGTCTCGAGGGTTAGCAATAGCATCCCTCCTGTATCATGCGATGATAAAAAATGATGCGTGAACTTGTCACATAGATCGTTTTCCCCTAGAACGAGCATCTAGCATGACTACTGCTAATTTGACGCTTGCATTAGGTTTTGTAGTGCATCTGTTCATTTCACTGCCGATTTGATTCAGATCCATCATCTTACAGCGATAAAATAAAACAAAAGAATTTAGGCAAATGATGGAACCGTCTAGAGGGTTCGACGCCCTCCTGTATCATCATGCGATGATAAATAGATGTGTGAACTTGTCGCATAGATCGTTTTACTTTACCATAGAAGGAGCACGTAGCATGACTACTTCATAGTTTGAGGCTTGCAAAAAATTAATAAAAAACTAGTCATTACTGCATTTGTTGATTTCACCGCCGCCAATATGATTCAGATCTATCATCGTCTTATCAGCAGACAGAAAGAAATATTGAGGGGCAAGTTAAACTCGTACCTTTTTAGTAAACACCAAAATAATATATGAACTTTGAGAAAGAACTGAGCCTTCCTGTGTAGACACTTGTATGAACAAAGTCTGTTAACTGCACTGTAGCTTAATGTATACAACAGTTTTAAATGGCCAACCACTACAACAATAGAATTACTGATCCAGTCCGTAAACATAACTCATGATGAAACATGATTATTTGTGTATACGTAATAAAAGGGCCCATGCCGCCCATAGTATGCCAGTTCGAATGTCGATACTCGATAACCGCCTGTCAGTTATTCGGTGCTGTCAATTTTAACTTTTGAACGCTTTATACATCTGCGATCTGATAGCCGCCCCACTTTGCAATGCAACATCTATGAAACGTACTCCATAACATACGTGCCAAGCAAGTTGCGTGTATATTGCATATTGATTACCCCGTATGAATAATCAAACGGTTCCTGGTAATGAAATTGTAAAGTTTCCCGTGGAACTGTATGGGAGAGATTAAAACTTTGGCTGTAATTTAATTAGAATATTTAGAATTATTAAGTGATCTATGGCAAAGTATAATTTCATTCTGATTGAAGAATATCTTGTGACAAATGTCATATTTAGGAGTACTTACTAACTCGTAAATATCATATGTGTCTAGTTTGAAAGTCATCATCGCCCTTTAAACTAATGGGTTATTATGTGTATTAACTTTATCTGTAACTATGAACTACCTATGCATTTGTTTTATGAAATAGGCAGCAAACGAGCAGACGAGCCGCCTGACGGGTAGCAGTCAACGCCGGCCATAGACATAAGCAACATCAGAGGTGTCACTTATGCGTTGCCGACCTTTGAGAACCCTAAATACCTGCTACTTGAAGAACCCCATGTCATATCGCAAGGGGAACACCTCAGAAGGTTTTACTAAAACAACTTATTTTTAGCTCTTCTTATGACTACGAGCTGAGCACGAGCATTAAAAATCACATTTTCCGGCAAAATATTTGTTAAACATTTCCTGTAAGTATACAAAACAAACCCATGAATAGCACGAATGAAGAAAAATGCTCAAGTGCATTGTTTTTCCCAACCTCGCCAAAACAAAGTTGTTAACGTCAGCAGCAACCGGGTCGAATATCCAGATAACACTCTAAACACAAAGACAATGACACCGGTTCAACACTAGAGATGTAAAGGTGACCCATGTCCCCTTACCTCTAGAGGTACATCGTGTCACTACGAGAGTTACGAGGATACGTGCCTTGATTCGTATTGATAAATAGAAATAGGCCACAGGAGCACTTTTACACGTCAATATTTTGACGACCGGTCTGGCCTAGCACGTAGTGACCCTGCCTGCTATGCCGCGCTCCCGGGTTCGAATCCCGGTAAAGTCATTTATTTGTGTGATGAGCACAGATATTTGTTCCTGAGTCATGGATGTTTTCTATGTATATTGTATTATATATAATTATCGTTGTCTCAGTACCTGCAAAACAAGCATTCTTGAGCTTACCGTGGGACTCAGTCAATCTGTGCAAGAATGTTTTACCAAAATATGAATTCTAAGCTGTGATTCTAAGTAAAGTGTCATTACATAATTAATAAGAGATGTACTATAGTCTCTAAATGTCGTAAAAGAATTAAAAACTACACAGTGCATTACATATAATATATAAAAAAAAAAACACAAAACGACATATAGAAAAAATAATCTAAAATGACTTGTGAGGGTATAAATGACTATGTCACAAGTAAAAATAATATATATTGATATAAACTAACACGATCTTCACTCATATTAATTAATTAAAACGGGACTTAAACTTACAAAAGAATAAAAAATAAACTTAAAAAAATCTCAAATATAAACGAAAGTTTTACGCGACTAAGTCCCGTTTTATTTTAACATAAACATAATATACGTAATCAAATTATCCTTTGAGTCTTAGATGTATAGGGTCTCTTGCACGAGTCAAAAAGTCAAATTTTAGAGATGTAAAAGTCATACTGTTAAAGGTTAGGTTTGACAAACTTGCGCGTTCGTCCTGAATGGCAGGATCTTTATTAAAGATACCTCGACAATACCTGGGCAAGACAACCCTTCTCAAAAAACGATTAGGGCCCAGAATAGCTTTAACAAAAGTTTAGAAGGGTCCTTAGCATAAAACCAATTACGTCCATGTAATACCTGAAAGGATCGTGCCAGTCACCTGAATATAGCCCTTGAAGAGGCTTTAGGTGCCCTAAGGGAGTTTTTACACTAGACATACCAATGGCAATTTTATTTCGTTCAGTTTTGCTTAGTTTTATTTTCTCCATTACAGTTAGCTGCAGAGAAAAGTAGACCCCCTTGCATACAAATTACTTCAATTTTTATTCAGATCGAATACTTACACGTGCTTAGTGGCTGAAAATGTTAAGACTTTCTGTGGCATATTGATGTCACACGAACATTGGGTCGAGTTGACCTTTAGGTGGCACTATGGTGTGGAAAAAATGTTTAGTCCTATTATAACATCAGTTTTTAGGGTTCCGTAGTCAACTAGGAACCCTTATAGTTTCGCCATGTCTGTCTGTCCGTCCGTCCGTCCGTCCGTCCGTCCGTCCGTCCGTCCGTCCGTCCGTCCGTCCGCGGATAATCTCAGTAACCGTAAGCACTAGAAAGCTGAAATTTGGTATCAATATGTATATCAATGGCGCCAACAAAGTGCAAAAATAAAAAATGGAAAAAAATGTTTTATTAGGGTACCCCCCCTACATGTAAAGTGGGGGCGGATATTTTTTTTTCATTCCAACCCCAACATGTGATATATTGTTGGATAGGTATTTAAAAATGAAGAAGGGTTTACTAAGATCGTTTTTTGATAATATTAATATTTTCGAAAATAATCGCTTCTAAAGGAAAAAAAAAGTGCGTCCCCCCCCCTCTAACTTTTGAACCCTATGTTCAAAAAATATGAAAAAAATCACAAAAGTAGATCTTTATAAAAACTTTCTAGGAAAATTGTTTTGAACTTGATAGGTTCAGTAGTTTTTGAGAAAAATACGGAAAACTACGGAACCCTACACTGAGCGTGGTCCGACACGCTCTTGGCCGGTTTTTTACAACATGGGAGACGAAAATGTGGGCTTAAAGGTCCATCTTATATGGGAGCGCTCTCGTTTGCGACCTGCTGGTTTGCACTGCAAACTTGTCAAGTAATTTAAAACAGAAAAAAACAGCGTATGTAGTAACTATTTTCTCTAAACAACTAACAGCGCCTAAAAAAACATCTTACTAGCGTGCTTCCAAAATTTGCGTTCATTCAAAATGTTCGTTTTCCGCCATCTTGGTTTAAGGCCGGGTGCTTCCGCGCTTTAAACACGGTTTAATTAACCGTTAACCGAAGACAATGTGTGGACGGTTTTAATTGTGGCCTGACAGCTCGGAGAAGGGTTACCTGTGATTAGGAGGGATAATTGAATTGTTAGGGATAGGATGTTTCCTTTGTCCTTGTTTATATGTAAGGAAAGAGATTTTAATAAATTTTACTACGTACAGATAAAAGTATAATAATACTTATCTAGTAAATGGTCTTCAGGAGACAAAATCTTTAGAGAGAAACGGTAATTTGAACTAGACGTAAACATTAAGCAAGCTTTTAGTGATACTGATAGGTACATACATACATACATACATATAATCACGCCTGTATCCCATAAAGGGGTAAGCTGAGCACATGAATTACTAAGTTTCAGTGCCACTCTTGGCAAAAAGGGGTTGAAAGAAATCTAAATTGTGATATTGCAGTGACAGGTTACCAGCCTCTCGCCTACGCCACAATTTAACCCATATCCCACAGTCGACTTCTACGACACCCACGGGAAGAAAAGGGGTGGTGAAATTCTTCACCCGTCACCACACGAGGCATACCGATAGGTAAGATGTTAATATCAGTCAAGACAAGACTGAGGAAGTAATCCCCACTGAATTAAGATAAACACTTTAGAATGGTACGGACATTCATGTGAAATATAAGGATAAAATCATCTAACGAAGCAAGAATTGACTGACTGAATTTTGACAGATAACTATGTATTTGAATAGCAATATATGTGAATACGAGTAGACATACGGATAACATTTTTATTCAACCACAAAGTTACATGCTTTTCGACATGATTTGTGGATGGGGATGAGAGGATGAGACCAATATTACACAAGTCTACTCTAATATCAAAACGAAACTCGCAACTGCCTCCCAAATATCAGCTCAGCGACACATTAATCCCTTATACAATGTAGAGGGTACAAGAAATATAACGGCCAAAGTAATGCTGCTAATAAAATAGCTCATTTCAAACCAATCGCAGCCATCCATCACCACTATCGCCTTAGATCAACTCCCACACACAGCGCAATCGCATTTAACATTTCATGATTTGAAAATGCACCGAGGCAAATAATAAACCTTTGTTGTTGTGTATAGCGAAACCGCACATTTACAAGAAAACGTATTCTCAAAACAGACGAGACATAAACAAATTGGTTTTACAAATCTAAACATCCCTTTGTTTTCACGCTGAGTTTCCGAAGAAAAACAAGGAAAGAGTTCAATTTAATTAGTATGCGCCAGTCAAAGGCGATACCTGCGCAAGGAATCTCCGAGAAAGTCTTATCTTAGCAGTCTATGTGAAAGAAATGCAAATATTTAAAAGGCGAGGGATGTCCGAGGCTCCGGCTTGCATACAAAAACTTTCTCTCTGAGCGAAAAATGCTGATCCCCCTTATAAGGCGAGACGTCGGATGAGCACGCACTGAACCTTTATTTAAATTTTACTAAATATCGGCACCATTTTATTATAATGACAACCATTAAAAACTTAATAGCATGACGGCAAAAGTTCACCTTTAATTTTTAAAAGGAATTCTGTCACTCTTTCGTTATCTCACGGCGGACCATCGATTTCTTCCAGGTATATAATAGTGTAGCTTTCTACAACACAACACGTAGTGATGCTTGTACCGCGTTTACAACATTTTGGTGGTTCAAGTTTCGGAATTTGTCCGCTGCAGGTCTAGAAAGTTCTCAAAGGCATCGGTTGTCGGCAGCGACGTGGATAGGTACAAAATGTACAACATTTGTCTAGACTCGACTCTCGAGATAGGTGGTTTGCATTAGTTGGAGCGGCACTTGGAAATGCTTTATCGTGTTCTTGACTGTTATGTGGATGTTCGAGCATAAATTGCAGAGATTTTTATGGCAACGCTTATTTTTCTTGTGGTGCTTTAAAACAAATTGTCACATTTGTATTCGCTGGAATGTTCCTGGCATGGTTAATGTCAGTATTTTACTTGTACTTTGTAAATAAGTACGTGGTGTTTACACTCTTTACTTGTCACCGCAATGCAATGATTGACGGATTGAATATGTAGATTGGTCATACTGATCAACTTTTGATATGAAACCACCCCAGAAATTACGAAATAGAGGGCTGTTTCATACATTTTTGCTATTTGACCTTGAAATTTTCAATGGGAGAGTAAATTTTATTTCGTGAATTCGGGGATGGTCCCATATAATAAAAGTTACTTAGTATAACCTAATATTCACCCCGCAAATACCCAGTAGGTGCTGGCTAAATGAACATCTGTAGATATTTCTGGAAAATAAACTCAAATCTCATCAAGTTTGTTTTCCGTGTTTAAGAACGGAAGCTTTAAAGCATAAACTAAACAGTTGTTAGTCTTCGCAATGGCCGTTTATGTGAGGAAGCCGTTACAGTTGCACGTAAACTATATTGGTCATTTAACTGCATTTCAGGCATTTCGGCACTCCATTGAACGTATTTCACTCACTGAGATAGACGGATCTGGTTTAAAATGTAGATTTTATACGTTCAAACAAAATAAAGAGAATCACTTAAGAAAATTGTTAGTTCGTAAAATTCGGCATCAAACAACTGTACGATATTCGAGACCTAAAGCAATGAGAGTGGCAACACTGTTGACAGTCGTATATAGGTACCTTATACAGCCTTTTCTAGCATCCTAACGTAACGTCCGTCTCCCGAAAGTGTGTATTTAATTACTTTCTAGTAAATATTATTTTTAATTACTATTTGAATAGTAGGTTATCCATCTGTTCTCGGTTCCTCCTAGGCTCATTCCGCACATTATAATGTTGGTAAGTAATGAAGTTAAGCTATTTTAACCGACAACATTTCAAAGGAAAGAATCACCTAACAGAAATTCTACTGAACTCAACATACAAATCAATTATCTACACAAAATTAAAATTTTGAAAAAAAAAACCCCGACCGCGACATAGTAGACCGATTTTCATGAAACATGGCTAAGAACACTCCCGATTAATTCAGATTTTAGATTAAAAAAAAACTAAATTAAAATTGGTTCATCCGTTCGGGAGCTACGATGCCACAGACACAGACACACAGACACGGATGGACGGACACACAGACAGACAGACAGACACGTCAAACTTATAACACCCCATCGTTTTTGCAAAACCTGTCGTTTAAAAAACATACAGCACAAAGCGAGCAATATCTCAATACGAGAAAGTGAACTGGAAAAGGTATGGATGCAATAAAATTGCAAACGTGGCCAAGCGGATTCCAAGACTGCTGTGTCTGCAGACACTATCGTCGTTGAACACATCTCTTCCCTTTCAGACGATAGTGAAAAACCGCTAGCCCATACAAAAATGGTCATCATTTCCTCTCCAAATGTCACAAGATGACAAACCCTTTTCATGACTTTTTTGTGCAATTAACTAATTAACCATTGCCATAAAAGAAGCGAAGCGACACGATTTTTATACAAAGATCCTAAATTGTTTAGTAATCTTGAAATTGAAAACGTGGAAAAACGGATTCAAAGACTATCGTTGTTCACATCTCTTCTCTATCAGACAATAGCGAAAAACCGCTATCCCATACAAAAATGGTTATCATTTCTTCTCATAATGTCACAAGATGACAAACACTTTCCATGACTTTTTTGTGCAATAACTAACTTAACCATTGCCACACCTCGGACACTGGCGATCAAATATATGAAAGAGGCGCGTTCCTACACAGATAGAAAAGATATTTTAATTTAAGACGGAAAACTCTCTCAAACACTGTTATTTAAAAGGAATAATATAATTCTTCATCTAATAACATGGTCTTAACCTAAAGGGATATTCCTTTTTCAAAGAAGAATCAAAATTGTTCAGTCGTAACTTTATATACATTTGGTACAAATAGGACAGATTTGAATCAAAGAAGTATTTATTTGCAACAAAATATTACACCGTTTTAGTATGAATATGCTAGTTCTTAAAAAACGTCTTTGGTTCAAGTAACCTTTATCAAAGCAAAAATAAAAACCTGTTAAAAGAAGATTCACCACAATTTAACTACAAGAATTCTGCGTTTTTAATAGGAAATCATAATTTCTTAATTTAACTTTTACGTTCTACAGTCAAGACATAAAAGTTTAAATAAAAAAAATACACGGTTTTACGTCAAGATTTAGTTCAATCTTGGCTTGATTTTAATAGTTCTTGATTTGATGCTTTGCAACTCCATTCAAAGTTCCAGAATAACTTAAAACAAAAATAAACACAGATTTATGTCAAGATTTATTAAGTTCTTGGCTTTGTGTCACAAATTCTTGATTTAATGTCTACAAGCTCCATTTGAGAATCAACAAGTTCAAATCAAAAAATATCAAGGTTTTACTTCAAGATTTAGAACAATCTTGGCTTGATTATAATAATTCTTGGTTTGATGCTTATAGACTTCATTCATAATTCGAGCAGGTTTTAAATAAAAAATCAACACGGACTTAGGTCAAGATTTATTACATTCTTGGCTTCATATCACAAATTCTTGATTTAATGCCTACAGGTTCCATTTGAGAATCAACACGTTTAGATCGAAAAATAATAAAGTTTTGCTTCAAGATTTAGTTCGCGCGCCGAGCGGCGACACCGGTTTAGTTACCAAAAAACCCGCTAGATGGCGCTGACCCCAGCCCATAGAATTCGTACATCGCGGTGTTAAGATTTTTCCCGATTTGGTTAGGCTCGCCGGTTGGAACTTGATATGTATCGAATCATAGGAATACAAATTCCGACATAATAGCCCCCTGCTTCCCTCTGGGAACTACGCGCTATTATTGAGGACCACAGAGAACCTCCTATAGAGTGGCAGTCTTGTATATTTGGTTCGCGATACGAGTCACCAGTGTTTGGGGTGCGAGGAGCGGGCGGGGAATGTGTTAAGCGCGCTGTGATTGGCCGTTTCAAGGACGGCGGGCAGTCGCGCCAGATGAAAAGGGACAGAAGTATGACTGTCCCTCTACTGACGCATAAGTGGCCAATGTAAGTTGACCTATGCCGGCTCTGAATAAATTATAAATATGACTTATTTGTGGAATGTAATGCCGTCTGTTTTTAAATTTGAGCTTCTTGTTACCTTTCCACACCATTTCACACTACAGGTGGACATCTTTAAGGCATCAAAATACCCTTTTCCAATTTTTTTGTGCAAAAAACACGCGCTGCTTTCGGGTCTGTTACTTGGTCGATACTGATCGGGCGCGGCGAGCGCCCGCGCTTATATCAGTGCAAATACTAGGAAGGCTGGCGACCGCGAGTCGTCTTGTAATAGATGTCTATAGGGGTTGGTCTGTGTTGAGGACTATCCTAAACGTGCTTCCGCTCCAGTTCTCTCTCTCTCTCTAACTGGCTGGGGAACTCGAAATTATATATTTTAAATGAAATAAGATAAATTACATCCAAGAAGTAAGACAAGTAAGTATATTTGGTTTAAGATACTTACTGTTTCACCCCAAGAAACATTAAATCTAACTTCAAACATGTAAATCTTCATCTAATACCGTCAGAACTTTTAAAATGAAAAATGTATATATTTGGTGTAAGTAACTAATTGTTTCACCCCAAGAAACATTAACTTTTACTTTAATTATGCATAACTCTTAACCGAAAACCGTCATAACTCTTAATACAACAATTTTATTACTTAGAACCAAGAAATATTATACTTGTTTTTAAGAACTTGCTGATTTGCTTCTGAGTAATAATTATCACTGAACAAAACGTTTACGCTCTTGGAATAAATGATTAAGTTTTAAAAAAAAGATTGTTTTGCTAATCATGTTAAGATATAAAATGGTTAGTGCAAGTAATAAACATCGAGACATTTTATGTTTTATATCAAGTAATTAAAATCTTCCTGATATGGGAAACTGGATATCTCTTGGTTCAAATAGGTTTCTTTGGTTGAAGAGATATTTTCTATCTGTGTAGCACAGAGTCTAAGCTCGTGTAGGTGAACGCGTACTATGCTTGTATGAGTGAAATATGACAGGTCAACTGTTCGCGTTTTTGACAGGCGGTAACTATGAGGTAACCGAGAGGGGGTGGGCGGCACTTTCAGGGGAAGCGGGAGTGGCCATACTGTACGATAGTACTCTTTATTATACTGTGCCATTGCAAAAAGATGCTAAGTACTTACAGAAATCTTGCAATTGCAAACGTGGAAACATTGATTCCAAGATTGCTGTGTGCAGAGACACTGCATTTGTTGGACACATCTCTCTTCCTTGCGATAGTGCAAACCCGGTTTTTAACAAACCTAGTTCTTATTTTCCTCCCGGAATATATTATGTCATCTATTGTCATACAAGTCATACATTGTAAATCACAATTTTACGTGGTGCATTGTGCATGTGCAATTGTGCATGATTAACTATTAAAAAAATCTAGTGGAATATTGGGTGTACAGAAAGTTGTAAAATAATTCTTTAGTAGCAACGTAAAACATATAAAATAATACAATAGTAAAACCTACATCAAAAGTCTTACAAATAAAAAATTTGGCCCAGTGTGCGTAGCCGAATGCACAAACGCTTCACGAATCGTGAGCGAATCGTGAACGAACGTGAGCGAATCGTGAACGAACGTGAGCGAATCGTGAACGAACGTGAGCGAATCGTGAACGAATCGTGAGTGAATCGTGAAACGTTTGGGCAGTCGGCTCACACAGGTCCTGTTTGTTGGGTCCTTAATTCGTCTATATATTTTTGAGCAACTTTATATATTATAGATCCATATTTTAAATTATTGTTTTAATATGCAAGAAGGAAAATGTTGATTACTTTTTTGTATGGGGAAGTGAAAACGCGACATCACCCCTATTCTTAACCTCGCAGACGCGATAAATATTCGCTTCGCATTCGCTACAGATTTTCGACAAATCACATTTTCGATAGTTTCTCAGTTTCCTAGGTGGGTTCAATGGCTCGACGGCGACAAATCCAATAAGGGAGCGCCTGGAAGAATTTATATTATTTACCGGGTTACTGAGTGACGACTAGCCAGCCTGGCTTGAGCTCTCGCACCTCAAACAAAACATGCGAACGATCACAGACTTGACAGGAGATGGATTCCGTCGCTCAAATAGAAGACTGTACCTCAAATAATACAATTTAGAATTTATTTTATTGAGCAACGTGAGGCCAGAACTGCCAAGCTTTCGCGCTTCAAACAAAACACACGAGCGATCACTGGAGAGATCATCACAGGAAAAGATGTCTAAGAAGAAAACAATGTATATCTAGAGTTGTCTCCTCGTATCTGTTACAAGCAGAGATCGAATTTTTGTGCGTCATCTCACACTTAATGTCATCAAAATGACGTAAGTCTCTATGAATGTCGCCAATCCATGCGATCTCTGGATATTTCATATTTCATTAATTCCATTAACAGTATAAATATAAGTAAATAAGGATAGAAATTAACATGCCATTAACTCGTAGTGTACATATTTATTTATAACTTTTTCTAGATTATAACCTTTTGCCACATCACAGCTAAAGACCAAGTCGCCTGGTTATCGATCGTACCTCACGCCTCAATCGCCGTCAGCAACTTACCCTCCACATATGTGCCAAACGGCCCACGTGTCATCATCTACAGATTTATTTCCTTGTCATGTAAAATATCCGCCCGAATATTTTCTGGTAAATTTCCATTGAGCCCAATTCGACCTTTCGGCCGGTGAAGGGTGAAAAATGGAGATTGCTTCCCTAATAAAATTGGCGGGCTAAACTTAGCCCGATAGCCCACGCGACTAACGTACTAAATTAAGCCTAAATTCGTGATCACGGATCTGTGAAGTAGAAGAATAATTTTACCAGTTTTCTTGAAATTATAACCTTAAAAAACGGGACTTAACGGCGTTGTTCGATACTATAAAACATAACTAAAGCTTGACCAAAAACGTAGTTATGCCATGTGGCGGAATTTAACTTCCTCAATTTGAATTTAAATTTAAACTATTTTTTTCATAAGATATTGAACTGTCACCATCATGCCTACATAAGGTTAACAGCAGCAGCACCCTCTTGACAACGCTCATTCCTGGTCAGGCTTTAGACGTTTATTCGTAGTTATATTTAATGTGCAAAACTCGTGAAAGTTTATGATAGTGTTTTGTTTATATATATATTTTGTTTTGTTTATACTATAGTATTTGCTTACATTGATAGTAATACGCATTACTATCTACGTAACCATTAAGCTGGTATGAGCCATTTTAATCGAAAATTGACGTATCATAAATAAATTTAAAAAATGATGCGAAGAAAATACAATTACAATAATTTGTGGGTTTTTGTTCCTTTTCGCATAGCCATTCCCTACTTATCAGTAAATAGGGTCTAAAAAATTAACCGTTATGAAGTTTCACATGCAGAAGAATATATAAGAAATATAATATACTAGCTTTTGCCCGCGTCACGTCAAATCACAATCACGTCAATACGTCGCTCCGTTTTGCCGTGAAAGACGGACAAAAACACAGACACACACACACACACTTTCCTATTTAGAATGGATTTTGATTATATTATAACACACATTGAGCTTTTAACAACAATAGCAACATATTATGCACACTAACACATTATGTTGCTATTGTTGTTAACAGTTCAATGTGCGTAACAACCCGCAAAAAAAGATAACTAAAAAAAGCCCGTAAATTCGCCCAAAACAAGGAGTAAGTAGGTAGCTATTATGATTAGTTTTCTTCACCGAAACTCCATAGAACTAATAAAGTGCCCGCCATAAACCAAACCCAGTTCTTAATGATAATTAAGATTACAAAACGTTTTCTTTCCCTTTCATCGGTTTCCGGGCATATGGTTTATATTGGGGGCGCCGTAAATCTCGTCGGCTTTGATCAGGAGCGGCGCTAGGATAGCCCCCTGGGGAACGCCACCATTTAGAGGTGGGTCAGTGAAAAGCGGGTATATATTAGGGGCGATTTCGTAGGCGTTTTTCATCGTTCGTCGCTACGTATACTGATGTAAATAGAAAGGATAGTTTTTGATTTGAGTACGAGTATACGAAGATTACGAAGAGATGAATTAACCGATGGTACGCGATCACCGACATTCACGGACCGATCATTCAGCGTGTGAGCACTGAACAGTGACACGACACCGTGCCTTTTAAGGGATTCCGGATCCGTACGGATCAGGATTGCTAGGAATTATTAGGGCTGGCACAACTGACGCCGCGCTACCAGTGTGCGTAACCGAATGAACAAACGCTCACGAAACGCTCACGATGATATCTCTTCGTAGCTATCTCTATCGCTCTTGTGCATTGTCGTGACAAAGCCAGACTACCTTTCTGCGGCGTTTTGATTTCGTTTCGCGTCGCAGAAATGCCATTCGGCTACGGGGCCTGTTAAGATAACTAACTGATTTCGTCAACCCTAAATAGCCGAAAGATGCCGTGCATTAGCAAGGAAGGACCTTAAATGATGTCAAACTTTGGTTTTTCGGTGCGTCTTTTCTGTACTATTAATTTATCCTGTGGTATGAGTGTGACAGTGACAGATAAATGTCGTACCGCAGTGACGTCACAGTGTTCTCCTAGAAGCGCAGTTCAAATATCGCCGTCTGATAGATCTCAAACGATTTTATAATATTTGCGCGATAAATATCAAAGAGCGTGATAAATATTCGCGATAAGCCAGATCAGTGCATTTAAATGTCACCTTTGAATGCAGGTGTGGTTGCAATCTGCAATCGGCATAGACGCGATACGTCAGTGGTCTTACTTACGATGAAAACTATTGTATTGTGATGAAATCCAAGAAAAATACCAATTATCAGGATATAATAAATATTTTCTATTTTTTTTTCTATTCTACGAGAGAATATTTATTCGTAAGCACAAACGCAGATAATATGCAAGAAAAACAATAAAATAAAACATAAGGAAAATTGCCACGAATTGGTCAAATCTCAATGCGATGCTGGCGACATCTAGCGCTAATTATCCGATAACTTTTTTTTTCAACCAGAGAAGTTACTTTTGACACCTGCATAATAGGAAAAGGGTTAGTTATTGGCTGAATCCACGTAAAAATAACGTGAGTCACGACTTCATTGCGTGGTTATTTGAACGACAGCTGAAAATTAAAGGATCTATGCATATATCGGGAAAGTAACAGTTATTTAGAGATAGATTATCACTTGAACTTGCGTCTTGAATAAATGGAACATGCCATAAAATCATGTTACTCTTGCCGCGAATTGACCGCGACCGTCGCCGTCGCGTCTCATCGCATCGTCTACTTCCATCCATATCGATAAGGTTTGATTTCGTATGCGTCGCATCGCGCGACCATCGCGCGACCGTCGCCCACGCAAGCCACGGCGTTACGTATTTTGTGTACGTCGAGTCGAGTGCAAGTTGCTTCTGAAGGAAGTTAATGCTTTGAACAAGTTTCAGGGTTAGACTTCCAAAGAGTTAATTTCTTTTAGTATGCACTATGCACCCAAAAAAATATTACAAAAATGAACACGCTACTTTTAGTTATTGATGAGAACAACGTTTTCGAAGAATATGAAATAATGTTTGTATAATCCCAATAAGGTCTAGTTACCCCTCGGGGTTGCAACTTGGAAGGTCAGATGGCAGTCGCTTTTAAATAAATATTATAGGACATTCGTAAAATTTGAGCCTACGCCAGATCTTGGATTAATTGTCAAAGCGGACCCAAGCTCACATGAGAACGGAATGCCGGGAAAACGCTAGGATTATGATGGTGATGATGAAATAATGTTTGTAAACAAAGTTGAGTTTCATAGCAGGATTACGAGAATGGAGTAAAACGTGGTAAAACTTATTGTTCTATGCAATACTTAAATAGCAAATTACCGTTAATGTTGGCAAGATGACAACATTAGCGAAGTTGCCCCGGGCGATGCTGCGGTTGCATTTGCAAGTTGCATCGTGGAAAAACTAAACAGCGCACTTATTATGGTTGCTGCAAGCAACAGATGTGCCGTTTCAAGTAGGAAATATACAGATACAGATACAGATACAGAACTTTATTAATAACGGCAAAGTTACAGGTCATTTAAATACACATTACAATAATCATAAGCAGGTACAATAGTAACCTTACAAAAATAAATAGGTGATAACTTATTGTCACATTATTTATATAAATTTATGTATAGGGTAGGTTAAAAAACTCCTCGATGCTGTACAAGGACAAGGTTAGTAACCACATTCGCAGTCTACATTTAAATATACCAGTGGAGGCTGCATCTCTGACCGCTGCGGGTAGTCTGTTATAAACGGACGGCCCCATAATGTAAGGCGAGCGCTCTGACTTAGACAGTTTGTGTTTGGGGGTGACAAGACGGTAACTAAATTTGTTACTACGGAGCGCATGACTCTCATTTGTGCCGCGTGTTTTGAAGAGATGTAAATTAGTGTAAGTGAATAGTGCGACTTGGTAGATAAGTTCCCCTGGCAATGTCAGGACCCCTAGGTCTTCGAAGAGGTTCCTACATGAGGTATCGGAAGGTACTTTAAGAATGGCACGTATTGCTTTTTTCTGCATTCTTAGTACACGCACGGAATCAGCCCCGCGGGCCCACACCTCGGCACCGTATGTGACTAGACTGTGTACCGTCGCGAAGTAGCAGGAGCGCACGACGTTGAGGGACGCGGTGTTGGCCAACCTACCCAATGCAAAACACGCCCGCCCCAGTCTCGCGCTCAGCTCATCAATGTGTCCGTCCCAGGTGAGAGAACTGTCGACCAGGAAGCCCAGCAGCTTCGTCGATCGTACTTGCTGTAATACCGTGTCGCCAGCTCTCACGTTGATGGACTTCTGACTCTTGCCGTTCAAGTCAAATGTCATGAAGCAGGTCTTGTCTCGGTTTAACGCGAGGCCGTTCGCGGAGAACCAGTCCTCGAGCTTCCGAATGACCTGGTTCATTTTGGTTTCGAGAATGGCGTCCGATGGAGCCTCGACCACCGCAGCCACGTCATCCGCGTACATATAAATTTCGACGCCATCGACCGCCGCAGGGAGGTCGTTCAGTAGGAGGCTGAATAGAGTGTTCGAGAGACACGATCCCTGCGGCACCCCGAGGACATTCACCAGCTCCGCGGAGGTTACACGCCCTGAGTCGCCCACCACCATTATACTTTACGACGGAAAAAATATTTTCATAGGTAACTAACACCTAACCTACCTGTCATTTTCTATATGCATTAATGAGTGGTATTTTTAAATTTCGTATGTTCGAAAACTACACAACAAACTTTCCGACTACCGTACCCAACAATATTTGCATCAAAGTTCCAATTAGGCCGTAAGCCAACATGAAGTTCTATCTGTTGTGTACAGTTGTCCTTAAACATATTATCATTGTCTATACGTAATATTTTTGACATTTTGGCTTGTAAACTCATACACATGTGTTATGTATGTTAAGTATAAGTATACTCATACTCGTATTGAGACCCCGCATCGACCTACAAACTCAAAAACAAGAACAAACCCAAGAATCTGGCATACACTCCCAAAGTCCGACGCAAGTCCTAGACTGGAACCCTCAAGGAAAAAGTTACCGTCAAAAGCAAAGTAAATAAGTAATACCTACCCGTATTAACAGACATGACTCAACCGACGTGATTTTCCCAGCAATCCCAGCATACCCTCATGAGGCAATGCACGTAAGTAGTGGATTTAGATATCTGCATAAACTGCGCGGGTATTGTCCAATTACCGTGACGTAAGGCGCTCTATCACGACGGACATTATGTTGAGACGGACAACTACGGGCTTGATTCTACATGACCCGTTTTTAAAGAAACCTTGACAGTACGACGTATGAAAAAAAAACCTTTTTCATTCCAAAATTATATCAAAAAGAAAAAGTTGCTTACGTGAGGCTCATCATGCAAGCGCTAAAGTACTAAATCCGCAACACTTGAAAATGACAAGTACAGATCGATATTCAGTAATCAGAAGTATCAGAATATATCCGAGAGTATTATCATTCATTAAGCGACCAGAAATCTCAACCTAGCCAGTTTAATGAGAGCTCTAGATATATATATATATATATATATAGATATATGTAAAACTGCTGTAAGCTGATATTCTTTAAGACCGTCTTTAACAATCAATATTAACATCTGTTTTCAGAATTGTTTTATAGAAGTTCCAATGTAGGCACTGCAAGACGTACCTAACCGAGTATTCCTATGGCTCGATAAGCGATTGGAATAACCATTATAGTATCCAAAGTAATTGCTTGCATTCTTTGAATTCTTTCCACGTATCATCTTCATCCTTGAACTCTCCTACATAGCAATAGAGTTCAAAATTCCTAGCAAACATTATGTCGATATTTAGCGATATCTCATTGTTTTTATTAGAGATTATCGATATCAGATTGTCATCGATATCGATATCGTTCGAAGCACGTGGGCTTCCGATTTGCGTACGAGTGTGTATATTAGTCTTTATGAAAATGGTATGATGGTTTATTTTAGCTTGAGCGTAATATGTTATTTACTAATATGATTATTTGTTCAGGTGAAATGGTGACTCGTTTATTTTAAATTGCATTTAGTGGAGTAGATAGTTGTGTTTAGTTTACAAATGTCTGTTTAAAGTATAATAAGCATACTGGTAAGAAGGTAGGTATGCGTAATTCACGTATAATGTAGGTAATCAAATAGTCATATTATTAATAGAAAAAGTGAAAAGATTATTAAATTAACTTTACCATAACAAAGAAGTAGATCAACAATTCATTTTTATTTCACATGGTTTGAAAAGTTCAGAGAGTACTTCAGAGTTCGATGAAGTGTGCAGAAAGCGCTGTTTCAGCACTAGACATGTTTTACTATAAACTGAAATAGATACCATACACTAAAGAAAAAGCGATCGAGCCCACTGGTGGCGAAGCCGGGAATCGAACCCGGGTCTCCAGCTATCGTGGCTGACGTGCTAAACCGTTACACCACCTCGACCGCCGAAGGTACCCGTCGAAATTTCTCTAGTGTATGTTATCTCTGATTGTTTGAATTTCAATGTTTCATCCATATTATTCTTGTTTACTACTAGTTTTAAGGAAGAGCGGTACCCCTTACCACATGCATTTGTTTACTTAAAAACCGGCCAAGAGCGTGTCGGGCCACGCTCAGTGTAGGGTTCCGTAGTTTTCCGTATTTTTCTCAAAAACTACTAAACCTATCAAGTTCAAAATAATTTTCCTAGAAAGTCTTTATAAAGTTCTACTTTTGTGATTTTTTTCATATTTTTTAAACATATGGTTCAAAAGTTAGAGGGGAGGGGGACGCACTTTTTTTTCCTTTAGGAGCGATTATTTCCGAAAATATTAATATTATCAAAAAACGATCTTAGTAAACCCTTATTCATTTTTAAAAACCTATTCAACAATATATCACACGTTGGGGTTGGAATGAAAAAAAATATCAGCCCCCACTTTACATGTAGGGGGGGTACCCTAATAAAACATTTTTTTCCATTTTTTATTTTTGCACTTTGTTGGCGTGATTAATATACATATTGGTACCAAATATCAGCTTTCTAGTGCTAACGGTTACTGAGATTATCCGCGGACGGACGGACGGACGGACGGACGGACGGACGGACGGACGGACGGACGGACAGACAGACATGGCGAAACTATAAGGGTTCCTAGTTGACTACGGAACCCTAAAAAAGTAATTCTTAAAATCTGAAAGCCTTTGACCAACTCTTAAGAGGGGGTCGTACGAAATCCTCGAAAAGTGCATTCGGCGTTTAACAAATGCTGCTCACATTTCTAAATTAAAGGAAATAAAATAAATGTAGTTATTATCTTAAAGAGTGTGTCTACAACTTTTGACTATTCAGAATCTCTAATTATTAAAGGTATAATAAATAAACCCACGCAAAGTTGACCTAAAATGAGAAAAACGTATGTTGCCGTTTAGTAAACTTTGTTAAAAAAATTCAATACTTTAGTTATAACATTAAGTGATTCTAAAAGCCAGATAAATGGACTAGAAGTTTTGACGTTTTTTATATTTTTCCTCTCAAAGGCAACAAAGAAATTTTACCTTAAATTTAAACTATCGTAAAATTTCCATACATTCGCCATTGCTGTCAGAATTCTCCTTTCGATTAGACGCCGTGAGCGGCTCATCGGAGGCAGACGTGTCGCCGGTCGCTCCGCATTGACAATTAAATTTGACAAATATTTTGACAGAAATTAGTGTACGTACACGAAAAACCATACCAGTGTAAAACTGTGCTCAAAATAAATAGGGTAAATCAAATATGTCAGGTGGAGATCCAATCTCATTTAAAGTTTAAAGGTGCATGGCTTGTGCATAAAAAATAAATAAAAATATATCACATTATTAAAGAAAATAACGAACACAACCGAATGAGTATAAATGATTTCATTCTAGTTCGGTTAAATTGAAAAAAGTTTCATGTTTTCTTTTACTCATTGGAATACATTTTCATTACGCTGGTATTAACAGTACGTCATTTTAAAAATATATATGACAGCACCTACGTCAAATTTTGTCAACCAAACTTCACAGGTTGTATGTAAACAATTACAATTTAATTTATCCATACATATTCAGATACTTATTAATCGATTCTTACTTAGAATAGAAAAAAGGGGAATGCGAGCGGGTATAGGTATAGTGCTTCTGGTTCAAATTTAATTGTATATATAAAAAAATCTCTCAATTTCATTAAAGATTTACTCTGTGCATACCGCGAACACGTAATCGTAAGTTGAAAACAATAATAATTATAAAGTACCAAAATACATCGTTGTTTAGAAAGCGCTTGTTTTGAATGGTACTTCTCCACTCAACTAGACCAAATATTCATGGAATACCAGCATAAATGACTATGAACGGCCGTGCAAAAATATCTGATTTTCTATAGGGGGCCATAAGTAGGTATATGACGACATGTTCCCGGCAAAAATTTGTGATGCTCCGTGACCGGCAAAAACATCGTCTCTCTTTCTAGCGTCTCGCGAGCGTAGTTTCGGGCCAACTGTATGGAAAAAGACGCCGCGTCAGCGCGGCTTAGCCATACAGTTGGCCCGACGCTACGATCGCAAGACGGTAGATGTGGGAGGGTCCTTATCCGCATAAATATCTGATCGGGTCGCTTAAAAATATTTGATTCCTTATAAAAACCTAAATTACACTCTCACCCGCATAAATATCTATCCATTGTTAAAGCAAAATATATATCTTACGGGCTAGAAATCATTAATATGTAATTAAAGTGCAATAACAAACCCTACCTGGTTGCCTTACAGCCGTAAATTGTATGAGGTGATTTGACAGTTCACAAAAACGGTGTAGACTTTTCATTGGATATGTCTGTCTCATTTGTTCTTAAATTATGACAAGTAAACTTATTGCAAATCTAGTATCAGAAGCCTTTATACAAGCTTTTATTCAACTTGCCTAGGTATGTTAGTTTGAGTCAAAACGTAGAAGCTAAATTTGACCCACTTTCTGGTTTCCGATTGAGCTGAAATTTTGCACACATATGTAAATCAAGTGACAATGTAATATGGTATCATGGAGCTAATCTGATGATGAAGCAGAAAGGTGATCATAGGAACTCTGTTATGAAACGTCGTATCCCCATTGAGTCAGGGGTTTTTAGAAATGTCTCGGAGAGCAATAGATGATTGTTGAAAGAAAGGTACAGTCGGCGATAATAGCTTGTGCCAAAAATGAAATTTTTGCATAAAAAACTTATTAAGTATAAATTGGGAGGTGTAATTTTTTATTATCTCTTAAATAGCATTAAGAAGAAAAACCGACCAAGAGCGTGTCAGTGTAGGGTTCCGTATTTCCCGACATTATACATAATGACAATTTAATAAATACCGTAATTTGGGGTGAAAAGGGTTCCGGGGGTATATAATGTTATTATATTTCTTGACATATTCCTTCTATTTTCCGCAATCAAAGTAGGAAAATAATATATTTACAGTTTCATGTCTGTCAAAGTTGACGTTCAAATTTATTGGATTTTTACTCATTTTAATCGTTCATTATCCTTTTGAATGTGTATACACTTCTAAAGTTTATGTATAACAGAAAATCATAAGACATATTTTCATTTTTATAATGGTTTTCATGAAGAAAGCGATGCAACTGTGTTAGGGAATTTTTACGGGATGAATAAATATCCGCGGCCTGAGGGGTGAATGGGATCAGGAATGGGGGAAATTGGGTCGCAAAGGGGGTGATTAGGGTCGGAAGAGGGGTGAATTGGGATGTGTGGTCAATGCTTGTCACATTGTATAAAAGATATATAACTTACCTAAAGTGATATTTTTATGATTGACCTCTCTGTATATGGACGCGATTTATACGTCAATGTATTGCTTCGTAGTTAGACTAGATACAAGAAATTAACACTTAGAAATATTAATCACACTTCTGTCAACCTCTACGTTTCTACTTAAGTCCGCAAAAATTACCCATGGTTGCTATAATATAAACGGATTACTTTAAAATAAAAGTATGAAACTATACAACTAGGGAAGAAATAAAATTATTTTATAAATAATTTTTGTTTGTTCCTTTTCAAGTTTATATGAATAATAAATTTTCAATTCGCTCAAAGGTTGGAAGAGATCCCTTATAGGGATAAGGTCGCCTTTGTACATCATAACTATACTGTATTTTTATGTCCTAACTTGTCTTTATGTACAATAAAGTGTCCAACTGTCCACATACATTTATACATATATTGAAATAGATATCATACACGAAAGAAAAAACGACAAGGCCCACGGTGGCTGAGCCGGGAATCGAACCCGGGTCTTCAGCTTACGCAGCTAACGTTATTACCACTAGGCCACCAGACCAGGTAAAAAAAAACGGCCAAATGAGAATCTATTTTCGCACAATTGTAAAACTAAATTATTTTTACTAGTTACCTCCAAAATACCAAATAAAATTGGGCTACATAGTACATCGTTTTCTAAAGATTTTGGGTTCATGGGGTCGGAACGGGTATAAACTAACGTAATTTATGGTGAATAGGGCCAAAACCGACTTTTGAACGTCGATAGCAGTTTTTTTATATGTGCCATGCAAATTTTTTACACAAAAAATCTTCTGGCAGTGTGAACTTCGGTTTGTCTTTGAAAATATGTCGTTTTATTTAGTAATTTTCGCTCACTCTAACGTTGGGGTGAATAGGGTCGGGAAGGGGGTGAATAGGGAAAAGTGCTAGGGTTGACTCTTTCGGATTGCGAACAAAATATGACCTGTCACGAGCATATTATATTTATTTGACCAAAAAAATAAGGATTTAATATGTTATGTATGAGTAGTCGGTAATGAAATCTACACATATAATAACCCTTAACCAACCTTTATAGTTAGATGGTGCTCTGACGCGGTGAATAAGTAAGTATGGTCTTGGGCAGTGCGGATAACGTGTCAAAATAAAAGCATAGTTTGTTGCTATTTTTCATGTTTAAATAAACTTCTAAACTAACGTCTTGGGTATTAAAGTAAAAGGTTCACAGTTAGCTTGCCAGAAATGTGTTTAGCTATACCATTGTATTGAATTTTGTATCATAAAGTCAAACTAGGTATTTACTACTAATGATTTACTCTTTGGGGTGTCTTTGATCACTTGCATGGGGTAACATTGACCATAGTGACACATAGTTGATTATGTCACGGTACTTGTTGAGGCTGATAATTTGATCTCTTCTTGTAATAAATATTGAAACAATTGCAAATAAAGTTGGTTTTTTGAAGATGGTAATTTTTATTCTTGATCAAAGTAACCCCAAAATAGCGTTAAAGAGTTGTAATATTTGACTCTGCGAACCATTTTTTTTTCTTGAGATAAAATACTTTTGTAAGGGATTACATTCGATTATCGTTACAAAAAAAATAGTGTATCAAAGTAACCCCAATGTCAGTTTAAGTTTGATCACATCGTTTTTTTTATGCGTACATTTTATTTATTTATTTATGCTTTATTACACATAAAAAATAAGTACAAATAGTGGACATAATGCCTTAAGGCATTCTCTACCAGTCAACCACTGGGTTAAAAAGAAACATTTGATACGTGCAGGCATCGTGACAGAAAACAATAATCCTGATATCACTTATTTTGTTACCTTTTTAGATTTTTAGCAGGAAAAGACTTAAAAAGTTGATAGTCCCATTTTTTTCTTTCTTAGTTACGTTACGTTGACCAATTTTGAATTTATACTTCTCTAACTCCTACATTTAATAGGTAAAAATACCCATTAAATGTAGAAGCTAGAGAAGTTTAAATTCCCAAATTGGTCAATGTAACCCCAGTTTACGGTAGACACCGTCAACCTATTCTAATAATTCTCTTTTTATTTGAAAGAAAATTCGTTACGATACTAAAATATGCAATCTAAGATAAAAAATGCTTTTCATATAGTTACAAACTTAGTTCAGATTTTTTTTTGTACAACTTTTAAAAATTGTTCTACCTATCAAGTTCAAAATAATTTTCCAAGAAAGTCTTTTTAAAGTTCTGCTTATGAGATTTTTTCATATTTGAGAAAACAGCCCTTATGGCCTGAAATACGGCATACGGCAGTGATATTGACATTGACATAATATATGCTTTTTCGTATTTTGATGGTATTTTGACTGCACTGTATTTTTTGCCATGCTAATTTGAACCTTATCTGTGAGCGATGTTTTTTAATTTTCAGTTACATCACAGATGTTTATGGCATGACATCTAGGGATTTAGCCATTTAAAAGAAACTACAAGGGGCTTTACAGACGTGGCGACTGCAACTGGTACAGGGCCTAAGCCATAATTTATAATTATATTGTGATTTTTATATGTATTTGTGTTTTATTTAATACTAAGTATGAGTTTCAACATTTTCAACTCAAGGAACTGAAATTAAGAGAAGAGACTCGGAAATTGGGTAAGATCAAGAGTCTGATGCAGATGGCAATGGCGGTATTGGATAAGATATGCGTCGATATTCCCTGTCTATCTTTGTGTCTCTGACTTGACTGCTGCTAGCTCTGTACTCTATTCATTAGGTTTTTATTTTATACACATACTTTATTTTTGTATTAAAATAAATGATAAAAAAACCTAACGACCAAAAAGAATAAAGAAAATATCTGATAGTCTTTAATACAACCCGTATATACGTAATGCGCAGCACAGGCCTCTGAAGACCTGCAGGGCAATCATGGTCGCGCGATAAATGATAAAACATCGGGCCGTCCCTATCGTACTTACAAATAGTGCGATAGGGACAGCCTGATGTTTTATCATTTATCACGCGACCATAATTGTCTGCCTGGAGGTATCGGCCTTCACACACGACTTTGAATAATGTTTGCGAGGATAGGCAGGCTGATGATTTTTAATCTAAGTACTTATAGAAAAGTAACGCAAAATGAAGTGCAAAGTAATTTGAAATACACCTAGATAAACAATCAACTGAGTAAGGAACGTTATCTACATATTTAGGTAAATTTAAGTCACATGAGACATGAACAGAGAAGGAAAGCTAGATGACGTGTATTTTTTCTCTGTCTTCTTGTATGCTACCCTTTTTACAGTTTTAATTTCTCAAAGGAGGTCAGTAGTTGACTACAAACTCAAAATAACACTCTTGAAAAAAATTAAGGGTCACTGACCTTTCACAGTAAATTGAGGTAGTGTGAGTGAAGGGTGTTTGTGTGTGTAATGGGGTAATTTGACAGATTCTGAAAATTCTCCCTGCTCTACCCCCTCTTAATGGCGAGCAATTTGTGCTTGCACCCCTATATGAATCTTTTGCAGGATTATGATATAGCGAGAGAGATGGTGCTGCCATCTATCGAAGTATGTAACAATAGTTATTTGTTATACAAGGGGGCAAAGTTGTATTTTAACGCCGAGTGTGGAATTGAAAAACGAGCAAAGTGAAAGGATTCTATAGTTAAACCACGAGCGAAGCGAGTGGTTCGAGGATAGAATCCTGAACTTGCGAGTTTTTAACACACGAGAAGTAAAATACATTTGCACCTGAGTGTAACACAAAACTTTTCCCCTCACTATAGGAAACTACAACGCAAAAAATGCGTTTATCACTGCTTCCAGTAGTTCCACAGGTGGTAAATCATCTTTATTACTAGATTCACCTACTTTTATCACTTTTAAAGCAGTTAGTTTGACTTTATTCAAGGTCAAGTTACTTTACCCACTAGTGGATAAAATGCGTTTTTACCCGCTGGTATTAAAGGACAAAACACGTGTTTCCGAGCTAGTGAGGGGAAAATTAAATTATTTTATTAAATATTTTTTGATTTGTTTTTCTACTATTGAATTACTTAGACTTTAGACCTACTTATGTTCGTAAATTATATCGAGCAAAAATCGAAAACTGAATATTCGAAATTCGAATATCTTAACTGAGTACTGCGCCTTAACGATAAAACACCATCATTTTCACACACAAACAATTTCCTATAAATTAATTATCAAACATCCCATTAGAGAGAAAATCCCAGTAGGTGGTCGAAGGGCAGACGATTAATAACTTAATTACTTAACCTTATGGTCCTTAATGGGTTGACGCGAGCGTCGTGGGAATGACCTATTTGCTCTTTAACAGCGTTTTGAAGGAAAGCGGTACAAATACAATACATAATACACAAAAAAACATCCGTTAGTATTATAGGTAATTATATGTACCTATTACATTTTCTCGTTTTTCAGTAGGTACGTATGGCCCTTTGAAGTTTCGATATGGGCACATAATAAACCACTTCTCGCACTAGTGCGAAAAATAGGAACATCGCAAGTGGCAACCGAAGGGAGTGTTTTAAATCGACAGTATCGACACTAGTTGCAACATTCTTTTGATTTATCGTACAAGTAAATCATTGTACGATTACATTGAACCCATATTATTAGTATTATCACACTAGGGCGGTAAAGCAACATATTTTATATTTATTACGACTGTATTTACTTGTTCACCTGTTGTGTCCCACTGCTGGGTAAAGGCCTCACTCTGATTCTTCGACACGTCTCGGTCTATGGCAATGTTAGGCCAATGTTTTCGAAAGACCATATTTAAAAAAATTACGGTATTTACGGTTCATTAAAGGTACGAATCGCATTAATATCGTTATTAATGATTTAATGAACCTTCAAAGGGCAAATTAAACTTCTAAAAGTAACAAACGCATGTTAATTAGTTACATTACTATTCTTACTACAATCACGCAACCATAAGTGTAAGGTTTGATAATTACATACGCGAAATTAGCTTTTAACACCGTTTATTTAAGACGAAAAACGAGTGCCTTAAAACCGGCCTTTCATTCAAACGTAGTCTCCATTTTCCTCTCTGACGATTGACATTGTTGGAAATAGTTTTACACAATTTGATGTATTTTAACAATAACACCACTGTGTTTATTTTTTCCCAATTATAGAGAAAAATTGATGTCATATAGTATTGCAACAGGCGTTTAAAGGAGGTCAAAAAAGACGAGTGGCGTGGGTAACAATTTGAGGCGAAGTCGAAAATTGTTATTAAGACGCCACGAGTATTTTTTGACTCAGTTAAACACCGTTGCATACAATACTTTTTCTACGACCATGACCATGCACTTACTTTTGAATAGTTTTCTAGAATAACTTTCGTGAAATTCGCATTATTTCCTGTATTTTGACCCGTCGGCCTCTGTTCCTGCCGCACCCTGTCGCTCGCACTCCCCCGCGCCGCCGCCGCTGCCAGCAACCAGCGCCCCGCGCCCCCGCTATCCCTTAAAGGCTTCCTAACAATGCTTTAAGAGCTATATCGTATACGGGGTGCGCGGGGTGCCGGGTGGGGGCGGGCATCTTTTATGTAGGGTTTTAACGATCTATGCACGGCACTGTAAATGACGAATAACAACACGGGGGTAGAAAAAAAATTTAAATGCTGCTAACTCTCATAATAATGAAAAGTTCGAAAATAAATCACACGTGTATGGCAACGCTATGACTGGAATACATCAATCTATATAAAATATTTCCCATAACATCCAGGGAGGAAAATCGGAACCGTTTGTGTGTAAAAGCGGTCTCCTATCCTATTAAGAGGTACATACATTATTATGATAATATTACATTAACACGTTAAGATTATGCCCTTGGTCGATTATCATAATATTTATAATCCATAGACGATAAGGTCGATTTGTATGGATTATTCTGACTGACAGAAGTCCGTGAGATAATAAATTGAGATTTGTTTGATGAGTTATGAAATCATATTAATACAGATATTGACACAAAAGAGCTGATTGGGGTTTAAGAATTTGATATCGTTTTAAAGTGGTTTAGTTACGATGCTCACAACGTGTTGTGTTGTTGTCGAATTTAATAGGCGAGACGACTAAAAAAAACTAATTAGTCCGTCAGTTAGATTATCAAAGAATTTTAGACACGCATTTTTTATTTTTTCTCGTAAACGAAAAATGACGACGGTACAGTGCGTTGAAGTTTCGCGTGACGTCACGCCTAGATACAATTTTTACTTAGAAGTGACGTCACAAGCCCCCACTCCGGAACTTTGATGCTCTATATCTTTGTATTTTTTCATTAATTAGAAAAAGCGAAAAATAAGTGTTCAGTATTTTTGAACGATCTAACTGACGGACTACATAAACAGAATGCCATTTTTTTATGTAGTCGTCATCCCTATTGTAAGTATTGTTTTTTTTTCTGTATTGAGGTTTGTACGTTGAATTTTTACCAATGTGTCGCATTCGCATTCTAACATCAGCATCACTCACAGTTATCTTATACAATTCACACCACTATATGTAATGTAGTATTATGTACGACCGAGATACACTACGAGAAACGTCAAAATAGGATCAATATCAAACAATCGAATAGGCGTAATACAGACGATGTCGCGAGAATGTATTCAAATCCGTTGTTATATTATAATAAACGTTTGGCGCTAGCGATAAAGAATTAATCTGGAAATCTTCAAAATATGAGCCTAACATACAATATATATTTCGTTAGCATTTTAGATACCTTCTACCAAAAGCATTCTCTACAACGAAGGCGGCAAAAATATCTGATAAGTTTTATTTGTAGCGCCATAAGACAGTGTAATTCAGAGTAACATAGTATTGCTGGTGATTTTACAATTAGAAGTACGATTTCCTAGTAACTCCAAACAAATTTTAAGTTTTTGAGTAATGTCAGAAACACTCAAAACTGTCGGTTAAAAAGTTGATTCGCCTATTAACCACTGACTTCCCCACAAATGTTGCTGACGCTGTCACTGATGATTATTATTAAAATGGCTTTAAACATTTTATTTCATGCTTTATCACTTACCGATCGTGGGACCACACCAAACGTTCGACATAAAATATTGATTTTCTACCGATAAAATTCTCCATGGCCATAACTACCTTTGATAATTGCAGGCATATCTCGTCACTTTCTAAAATACAATTTATCACTTTATAACTACTGTTAATCGTAGAGTTGAGAGTAAACTTGTAATTGTTTATGGCTTCTGGGCTTATTTATGCTGGCTAGTGGGTCCGAAAGTCTAAGAAATATTTACTCTAAAAGTAGTAGGGAAAATATGAAACTAAGCACACAACTTTAACTGAGGTAGACAACAGGGGGCTATACTGAATTGTACCTCTAATATCGAAATTTGGAGCAGCCCATCAAGAAATAAAAAAATCCATGTTTTTTTTATGGCAGGGCCTATGATGTTGCTCACTTGTTTAGTGATAGCATATTCTGTCTAGGTTCAAACATACTGGAGTAGTTTTCAGGGAATTTCCATTATTTTCACATCCGAATCAGAATCGCTACGCTTCGTTTATGTTATGAATGAAATATTAATTTCAAATTATCACACTATTAGTTCTATAAAATCAAACGCGTGCTTAAAACGAAATTCGTTTATAAACCAACTGCTTATCTCCGTAGAAGTTAATATCGTGAAAAGTTAACACTTTCTTTGTCTATCACACGTGTAACGGTGAGCAGAACGAATGGCGAGCGGCATCACACATCACACGTCGCGCACGGAGAAAGCGTGTAGATCGGAAATTATCCCGCTTCTCCCGTGATGGGCTGATGGCCGTGTAACATGGTAAACCTGCATGTTGCAATCGCCGCGCGTACTGGCCGCTGCAGAAAAAAATATTAGCTTGTCGCACGTTTTTTGTTTTTTGGGACGGAAAATTTTCTCTTCTCTGGAAAAGGAATTGTGCTATTACTTGAAACTAATTATATTTAAAATACAATGATTTATGTCTGTATTAAAATACAGTTTTAGGCTACATGCTACATTACAGCGAAGAACAGGATAAAATGACAGCTAATGTGATGAGTGAGCGAGCGGTGAAAGTGGCCCCAGTAGACAAAATATAAAGTCTGTTCCTTATTTTTATATTTTCTAACTGCTTATTTTTTGCTATTGGTGCAAAGCGCTGGTAGCCTAGCGGTAAGTACGTGCGACTTTCGTTCCGGAGGTCGCGGGGTCGAACCCCGGCTCGCACCAATGAGTTTTTCGGAATTTATGTGCGAAATGTCATTTGATATTTGCCAGTCGCTTTTCGGTGAAGGTGGAATTAGTCCTTTCGTGAGGAAACCGGACTAATTCCATCAAGGTCTAGTTTACCCTTCGGGTTGGAAGGTCAGATGGCAGTCGCTTTCGTAAAAACTAGTGCCTACGCCAAATCTTGGGATTAGTTGTCAAAGCGGACCCCAGGTTCCCATGAGCCGTGGCAAATGCCGGGATAACGCAAGGAGGATGATGATATTAATTTTTTGCTATTGGTAACATGCTTTTTAGAGAAGATGACAAACGGAGGAAACTAAACAGTATAACTTTAACAACGTCTTATCTACCCATAAAGCTCACAGTACTATATAACTCCATCTAAGTAAGACTACTCTACTCTAAGTGCCCAGTTGAACGTTTACATAGAGAGAACTTTTCGAATTGACTAAGATGGAATACTTATAAACGCGACAAGTTTGTAATTGTCTTTGGGCAGCGTTATCTTGACAGTTCCGAGTTTAATGCGACTTTGCCAAGGTCTGGTGATTTTGGCTTTTAAATCAGAATTTTGGTAAAGTAGACACTTAACACTTTTGGTGCCAAGATATTGTTTGGAGGGTTTTATATAGGAAGAGGGAGCTTAGAATTCATAGTAAAAAATTGCAACTTGCTATTTCTTTGTTAATTCAACGCTGTTTTTTGGCTGTGTGTATTATGTAGAAATTTCTTTCACTTTATCGTGACGCTCAGT
This sequence comes from Leguminivora glycinivorella, assembly GCF_023078275.1. NCBI lineage: Eukaryota > Metazoa > Arthropoda > Insecta > Lepidoptera > Tortricidae > Leguminivora > Leguminivora glycinivorella. Next base: position 7,164,484 of record NC_062984.1, read on the forward strand.
CAATCTGTGTAAGAACTTCCTATAATATTTATTTATCTATTTTATGTAAACAACACATTAGTTCCCTATAGAATTAGCAAAGACATATATAACTTCGTACAGACAATGTCGAAGAAGAAATCATATATACCTCGGAACCATCAAGATAAATGTAGTCTTCTAGATATGGGTGAAATCGTCAAAACCCAGGTCCAGTAATCCAGTTTTAAACCTGTGTCGAGAGATGGCAGTCTATGCACTGTGACTACAAATTTTACTGACAGTAATATTTCTCTACATACATGATCCTCTTTGGTAAGTATTACTGGTATTAGTAACTATCAAAATCTAACATTTTACGACTATTTATCTATTTCATAATACAATATTAATTGATGGTCCTGTTTCATTTTCCTTTATCGCTGGCTATCGCTTTATTCCTTTATTGGCCGCATTGTTTTTGATCTATGTACATTCGTAGCTGTGTTGTTATAGTATTTATATATGTATGGTATATTTAGGTTTATTTTATTTCCTATTTATGTATGTTTATTAGAATTGAGATTATTTGACGTTTTCTATCACTCACTGCATCACCTATACTCAAATCAGTTGTTTTTTGTGTCTTGTCTCCACTACCCAAAGGTTGTCTGGAAGAGATCGCTCTCTTATCGCTAAAGAGTTAATTGAAGTTATGTGCTTAATTTTTTAATGTCATCTTGTTATATTGGTGAGCAATAAAGGATATTTGTATTGTATTGGGTTGGTCAGAAAGTAATGACGAGCGAATCATAACCAATATTGTAATTTTTATTTAATTTATTATTTTAATCATTTATCAAAAATATAACGGCCTTCGTTATCTACTACTTGTCTCCATCGTTCTGGTAAAGAATGAATAGCATCGGCGAAGAAGTTCTTAGGTTTGGATTCAAAAAACTCAGCTATGTACTATCGTAGATGGGCTTGATCATCGAACTTTTTTTCATTCAAGGCATTGCTTAGCGATCTGAACAATGCGTAATCCGTAGGTGCCAAGTCTGGAGAGTACGGTGGATGAGGTATCACTTTCCAACCTAGCTCCAATAGCTTTAGCCGAGTCACTTTTGCAATGTGTGGGCGAGCATTGTCGTGTAAGAAAAAACTTTAGCATGCTGTGGACGATTCTGACAGATTTTTTGGTTTAAATTTTCAAGCTGATTACAGTATACTGATGCGGTAACAGTCATTCCATTTGGTAGGAGTTCCCAGTGAATAATACCATGAATATCCCACCAAACGGACAGCATAACTTTTTCGGGTGAGGCTCTGTTTTTGGTGCCTCTATTCCTTTTTCGTTTGGAGCTAGCCACTGACGTTTGCGTGTGTGATTTATATATAAGACCCATTTTTCATCTCCAGTGATAAGATGGTCCAACCAGTTGAATGTGCGGCGAAAAGACAGAAGTTGTATGCAGATATCGGCACGGCGGTTTAGTTGATCTCTATCAAGTTCGTGTGGTATCCAAACACTGTATTTGTAGTTTTTTCCCAACTCGTGTAAATGTCTGTAGCCTTACCATGACTTTTTTAAGTGAAAAAATACGTTACGTTTTCAGTGGAGTTACGGAAAATGTATGGAAAAACTGAACAGCGCTCCAAGCGGAAACGCTCACGTACTAAAATTTTCATCGGTACCATAAGTTATTAACGTGTTTACTCCGAGTTTTTAATACGTTCCTAACTTTACAGCTAAGGCGCTCTCTTTCTGATTGTATGAAGTCAATAGAACCAGAACTATTTGACAGTCTCTAGTGAAAACTCAATACTTTACGTGAGTAATCATGACAGTCACTAACGTAAAAGTAAACCACCAATTCACTCTGATGTGTCATTACTGTCAAATTATATAACAATCCCACAACATTTTCACGATTATATTTGCAATTTTAAATGCAATTATGACTAATATGTATTAATTTATAATATTACGTGAAATTAAAGAACAGCTTAAATGTAGCAGTTAGTCAGTAGTTCGATAAAAAGATAAACCAGTGATGAAACCAGTGCTTGATACTTTTACAAAGGTAATGAGTTAGGTATATTTATTCATCATTTTGTACTGTTTAGCTACAGTTGAGATGATTATATTGGTTGCTTTCAGAAAAAGAAGATATTATTGAAAACAATATTTCCATGCCAGCCGTATGGTATTCAGCAAACCCAACGTAGAAGATTGTTCAAATTGATAATGAATGAGGCAGTTAAGAATCAACTGATTACCTACAGCAGCAGGCAGTACCAATTCATGGGCATGTTAGTTCCTCAATGCACAATACTTGTACCTATAGTCACCATAACACCATATCTCGTGGGTATATATTAGAAGTGAACCAAAGGAAAAAACTTCAAAAAAATTATCCTATTACTGAAATAAAGTATCTCATTCTGTGACTTTGTTTATTTTGTAATATTCTTGAGTAACAGGCTAAGTATTTAATAAATTGACGTGAAACGAAAACTAAAAACCTAAAATTCAGCGTTTACGTACATATCAAACATCAATTACAACGACATCGACATAGGTAACGACAAAGTCTAAGGTAAGGTATAGAACTTTTGAAGGCGATTAGGCCATTATGGGGATGGGGTGTATATGAAGATTATAATTTGATACAAAAGTGAGTAGAAAAAGCATTTTGAAACAAGTAAAAATTGTATCTAATTTTTTGGCAGGGCACGTAGCCAAATGCACAAACGATTATGATAACATCGTTATCGTAGCTTAGCTATCTCTATCACTTTTCCGTATTGACATGACAGAGCTAGACTGAATTTCGATCGGCGTTTAGCGCATAGATTTAAAGTCCATGGTTTAGCGTCAACGATTGACATTTCAGCTAAGTCCTTGTGTCAAAATTGACAAAGCTATTTTTTTTTAATTTATTGGGAGCATTGGCAACTTGGCCATCAGCGCAAACATACAATATTTAATACAACATACAGCAGAAGAAACAATTACAGGAATAACAATTACTTTGTTAATCATAAAAGTAATATTGCACATATTGAAATGCTAAACTTATGACTATTTAGTAACTACACAATACAATGTTTTATGAATGAAAAGAAGTATTTTTGAACAATTACAAATTATTTACAAAGCGCCAATAGTGTGCATAATAAATTCATAAATTATAGGGTTTAAAACAGCCTTCAAGTTCATTTCCCGGTTCTTTGCTTGGCTGAAAATCCCGGGAATTCCCGGTACTTTCGGTACCGGTATTTCCCGGGAGCAAACCCTAATAGGGATAGGGATAGGGGTAGGGTTAGGGATAGGGGTAATCGGTCGGCAATCGGTAATTGTAAGCGATAATGCGAGAAAGTACTTTTTACCCACCGACAATAGTGCCGAGATACGGAGCTATGTGAGTTCTGTTGTACAATATGTAGTTTCCTCAGTGTATATAGAATACATACCTACTCGTACCTACTACCTACGCTGTGGTCGCTGTGTAACATTTGTACAACCACTGCAAGCATTTCTTTTTTAAAAACAATAGTAATATGAGTAATCGAAAAAAACGCAGACAAACGTCTGCATAGAAACCTACGGATCCAAATGAAAATTTTATTATTTGTATATGTTTGAATAAGAATTCTTTTAGTACGCGAGCGAAACCGCGGGCAAAAGCTAATTCTATATAAGATGCTATGTACCCTTTTTCTGTAAAAAATATTTCTATTTCTTTACTACTCGAGAACATCACAAATAAACAAAGTCAATTAATGAAATACTTTATTTTAGTAACAGGATTATTTTTTGGAGTTGAGGTTTTTTCCTTTATTGGAGCACTTCTATACATATACCTGTGATGATCATGGCCAATAATACCATTAAGTGCATCGCGGAACAAAAACACCTATAAATTGGTACTGCTCCCCTCTGCTGCCCTAAGGTTTTGAGTAGCGTAACTGCCAGAGTGCCACAGTATTAATATCAATTGAACCATCTTCCATGTTGACTGAATACCATACGGGTTTGTTCGGAAATATTGATTTCAATCATAGCTTCCGTCATCTTTCTGAAACCAAAAACTGCTTTGAGCAATATAATCATCTCAATTGTAAATAGTACAAAATGATGGCCAAAAATAACTCATTACCTTATTTGATTTGTTCACTGGTTTATCTTTTTATTCAATTTTAGCTAATCTTGAATTTCACGTAATATTATAAATTAATGCAATATGTTAGTCATAATTTTATTTAAAACTGCAAATATAATCGTGAAAATTCCGTGTGATTTTTGTATAACTTGACAGAAATGTCACGTTAGAATGACTTGGCCTATGGTTTGAGGCCTACTACCGAATACCGAAGTTATCGAAATGTGGACATGCGTCTCTTTTACTCTTATCAGTATAAAGTGAAAGAGGAAGAATCCCTCAGTGCGTATGTTTCGAAATTTGCAGTAGACCCTATATTGACAGATTTCGATAGGTAAATTACATTTACTTATGATTTTAGTTCCATCGCGTAAACACCAGAGGCGTAGCATTCGCCTATAGTTCTTTCTCCGTTTATTGATAAACTTAGAAAGGGATAGAAGCAGCTTCTTTGGCGTGAAGTTAGGCACAATATATTGTAAACAAACGTAAACTCACTTACTTTCTGAGTAAAGTAATACGGCTCTCACTTGGGCAGCCCATGGTAACGGTACTCCATTCCATTTTCGTTGGTCCAAGTGGCCCTTAGCGGTAGAATTTTGACATGTATCAGTGAAATATCAAAAATAGGCAAAAAATTTCTTTAACTGTCCATGATTGGGTCCGATACCTAATTTAAGATACCTATAAAACGGAACAGCAAATGCAGCCGTCCCATTTCAGCAAATGCGGTTTCAACTAAGAAAGGGGCTGATTTGAAATGGAATTTATTACTGGAGACCTGTCAACGCCCATTTGTGGCTGTACTGTTATTTACAATACTCACCTTATGTACTATCCAGTGTATATTGACCCTAGATCCCTTATAGTTCTTAAAATCAGAGAAGTCAAGATATAAAAGACACAGTCAAGTGCAAAACGGTATGTGAATAGAAATGCTGTTGGATATGGCAAGCACGTCCGGGTTATACGCTTGTATATAGGCTTTTATTCAGTACAAGAGGATATTTTTCAATAGAAACGGAACGTCGGTTATGTCGTTTACCATAAACCTGGGAAAACGGCCGTGGACTCTTCGGAGAAGTGCTTTTCAAAATGTCACACAATTATACGGAAAAAGTTTTTTTAACCGCCTTCCAAATCTCAAGGGCGGAGGCTATCAATTCGAAAATGTGTTATTATTGTAAGCACATTATTTCGCTTCTTAGTTCTTCATTCACATTTTCAACTTGAGTTAATAAAAATAGCACTCATCGAAAAATCTTCAGTCCCGGGAAGAATCATGGAATGTTGTGAAATAAAATGTCGTCCAATGCAGTAACGGTGATCGCATTTCAGCATTTGTGATGTTTTCAATCAAAAGGTACCACATAGTCCGTTGTCGATAAGATCGATGTCATATTGAAGTTATTAGGTAAGTACCTACTTATTATGTAATCATTACCTTTTTGGTTGAAAATGGCTCATTTTACAAGAAATTTTCACTACGATCGCGATCTATCCAAATGTTTAAAATTATTATAGTTTACTAATTGGATGTGTAGATGTGTCGTTCCACGCCTAAAGGTTCCTTAAACATCAAGTACATTCATTTTATTCGTCATTTTATTACAATGTCTGTTGGAATTTTGGATGGAAAGGATCTTAATACACTTGGAGGATGTAAGGAACTTTTGCCAATGAGGAGGCACACTGAAAGGTTATGACAGATGGCGCCACCTTATTAGTCCATTACAAAGAATTTCAGACGTGAAAGCGAGAAGACGATCTTTTTTCTCTCTCTCTCTCTCTCTCTCGCATATGAATGACAGTGACATGCCTAGGCAATGGAACAGGCGCCGCCTGGCGTGATAAAATGTCAGTGTGCCTCCTCATTGAATACCACAAATTATTCCTAAACCTAATTTGTCACAACCGACACGATACGGGATTAAACGATGATCGAAATAAAAACAAATGGCCGCTTCCTCGAGTGTCAATGGAAACATGAAGGGCACTCCAATCCCGTGCGAACGTCGCCCCCAGTTGACGCGTCCGGTGGGTAATAGACATTGACCAGCCTAGGGTCACACCACAGACACTGTCCCAGCAGTATATTGACTAACGCTTTATTGTGAATACAAACGTATTTAAAGGCCTCGGCCGTTCTGCGTGCGTAGCCGAATGCACAAACGCTCAGGAAACGAAACGCTCGTAGATATCTATCTCCATCGCTCTTGCGTATTGGCGCGACAGAGCCAGACTACCTTTCGCAGCGTTTCGTTTTCGTTTTCACCTTGAAAGAATGGGGGAAGATCGGGCCAGAAGAGCCTACTTGGGGAGACCGACTGGACGCCGTCCTGCTGGTCACCCAAAATATCGTTGGGCGGATAGAGCGGAGATAGACCTCCGTGAGCTCGACGTCAGTGGACACAGGCTTAAAACTTTTGAAAGTCATACGATCAACGATATGTGTTAAAATGTCAAATATGAATATTAGCGCCATCTAGCCGAGCGTCCCTCAAAGGTGTAACGCCATCTAGGTCACAGTACCTTTTTCTCTATGGCTTTGAGGTACGTTTTTTTCTTAGACTTCATCCGTCTATACGGAGTTACATATGTCTTTGGTAGTAAGTACGAGTAAGTATACTGGTAATAATATTTTCACTGCACACGTAAAGTTATTGAGGAAACCAAAACGCGGAGTTTATCTGTGGGTGTTGACTGTTGAGTTGACCCGCGCTAACGCGTCCGGTGGCAAATAGTTACAAGACCCTAACTTGATGATTCACGTATATACAAACCCATAGGAGTTACATGCTTACGATGTGTTACGAGGAGTTACGAATCTTTATCTACATCCATATCATAATTTGCTTAGGAGCGATAAACAAATGGCCTATATGCTGTTTATTAGCGTTCAAAAAGAGGTAGCACGCAACAATTCAGCGCTCAAAACTTTTTTAACACTATAAGGGCCAGTTGCATCAACCACATTTGACGGACACATCATCGTCACGCAGCAGATGTCTATGAAACTTCCCAAACAATAAAATTTTACGAACGCTTTAACGGTGACAGAGGGTTTGATGCAATCGGCCCTTAATCTCCTTCATATCTCTTCCAAGACTTCGTTACCACAAAAAACCGTCTGCCAACACTGCCAATAGACGACACGCTCCAATAACTTTTAAAGAACGTACCTGGACCTAGAATTTTCTATTCAGCCAGTTTTTATACCAGTTTCAAATTTCGTCAGCTACCAACCTGCAACAAAAAAGTCGTTAAAGACATTTTCACACGTTAAAACTTTAAGTTATGTTAATATTTATTGTAATAACAGTCATAACACACTATAAATATAATGTCGTGTTCAACCACATTAAAAATATCAATTTTCTATCGGTTTATAAATACCTAATCATAGTAAATGTTGGAATCTCATGTAATATTATCCTAATGCACAGCTTTATAGTAAACAGAGGTAGCATTTCATACGGGACGTTGTGGCTCATTGACTACTGTTTGGTTCGGCTGTTTGAGTGCTTGCATGGTCATTGGGGAGCATATTTGAGTTTAGTTTGACAAACAAATCACGATTAATGCGTTGTTCCGTTAAACCAGTTACCTAAGAGTATTAGCCGTGGTATTTTGAAGTCATTTTTAGCTGCAATGTATGACAGAGTTTATGTCGAATTAGAATTAAAACAACGCTGATGTATTATAATCGTATCGTATTTTTAACATCGGGTTCCTAATTCTTGTCATTTATGTGATGTATGTGGGATTTGTTACCGCATTTAACTCATCTATTCCCAAAGAGTAAAAAACCCGATTGAAGAATCAAAGTACTAGAGATCAGTCTGTTTATGTATGCTGTGTAATCCGATACGTTTGACGTAATACGACAGTGATTATTTTTAACTAAATGACACGAGAAATGGCTAAATGATATGTAGACTTATGTAAATATTGGGTTGGTAAAAAAGTAATGAGCGAATCATAACCAATATTGTAATTTTTATTTAATTTATTATTTTAATCATTTATTAAAAATATAACGGCCTTCGTTATCTACTACTTGTCTCCATCATTCTGGTAAAGAATGAATAGCATCGGAGAAGAAGTTCTTAGGTTTAGATTCAAAAAACTCAGCTATGTACTGTCGTAGATGGGCTTGATCATCGAACTTTTTTTCATTCAAGGCATTGCTTAGCGATCTGAACAATGCGTAATCCGTAGGTGCCAAGTCTGGAGAGTACGGTGGATGAGGTATCACTTTCCAACCTAGCTCCAATAGCTTTAGCCGAGTCACTTTTGCAATGTGTGGGCGAGCATTGTCGTGTAAGAAAAAAACTTTAGCATGCTGTGGACGATTCTGACAGATTTTTTGGTTTAAGTTTTCAAGCTGATTACAGTATACTGATGCGGTAACAGTCATTCCACTTGGTAGGAGTTCCCAGTGAATAATACCATGAATATCCCACCAAACGGACAGCATAACTTTTTTCGGGTGAGGCTCTGCTTTTGGTGCCTCTATTCCTTTTTCGTTTGGAGTTAGCCACTGACGTTGGCGTGTGTGATTTATACATAAGACCCATTTTTCATCTCCAGTGATAAGATGGTCCAACCAGTTGAATGTGCGACAAAAAGACAGAAGTTGTATGCAGATATCGGCACGGCGGTTTAGTTGATCTCTATCAAGTTCGTGCGGTATCCAAACACTGTATTTGTAGTTTTTTCCCAACTCGTGTAAATGTGTTTCTATGGTGACATGAGAGCAGCCTAACTCGGTAGCAAGAGTACGACTCGTTAGCCTCGGATCTCCTTCAATTAAGGTTTTTAATTTGGCTACATCAATCTTCACCGGTCGACCAGACTTAGGTTGATCTGATAATGAAAAGTCGCCACTACGAAACCGCTGGAACCATCGTTTCGCCGTGGCCTCAGACACAACTTCAGGAGCAACACTCTGACATATATTACGCACTGCTTCGGCGGCTGAATGGCCAGACTGAAATTCATATAGTAAGCAATGCCTTACATGCACTTTTAATTCGTCCATTTTCTTCCTTATATTAGCTCGGCGACAGCTAGTGAATGACTGACGAGAAACTGTGCGACTCGCCCTTTATATACTTTCGACCATAGAAGATTCTAGAACTCTCTCAAAAATTTTATGTGGAATTCAATCGATCGCTCATTACTTTCTTACCAACCCAATAATTGGTTATTTTTATAAATAATATATATCGCTGCCTGTGTAAGTTTCAACACTGTGTGTTTTCGAGCCTACTCGTACCTATACATGAGAGTTGGAAATTCCAGTTTTATATCCAACGATTTTTAGTAATATGTATCAATAATATGCTGCCAAGTACCCGTAAATGTGTGTTACATATGTCACTAAAAAAATTTGACTATTTTGACCCTTTTCTAGCATACTGTAACATTAACCTGCCCTAAAATCCAATCTTCAGTCCACGGGATAAATAAATTAAGTCAACGACACCTAAAATGGGCTCAAATCGCCGGCAACACAATATAAAGGAAACTATTATACAGAATATATCACTTCATAATGGGCTGCGTAATATATGTTGGCTGTAGGATATTCATATTGTCCCTTAAGATATATTGGAAAGCTTGCAGTTTGGAAGAGTAATATGGAAGATGTGGCCCGAAACTATTTAGTTTGACTTTCGTTCCATATTCTCAGGGAGCTGACATTATTAACTAGGAAAGAAAGAAGTTCCTATTTGTGGTTGTGGTTTTGAACAGATTCTTTTAGTTTTACATCTTTTGTTATGTTCAGTATTAAGATTTTTTTTTATGTGTGCAATGAAGGTAGGGTGCATTGCGGTAATTTCGAAAGTCGAAAGAAAATGACCATTATTTCCATATCAATATTCCCCGTTCGAAATTACCCGAGCATTTCTGTGCTTCGGAATTACCCCAATGCAGCCTAGTACATTACTTGTCATATCAAAATTTTAAAGAGCCATACCATATGTATTCATCAGTAAGTCGTATTATGATACACGTGGGACTGGGAACAGGCTATTCCTAACCTAACTCGTGACTATTTAAAAAACGCCTTTTGGGTCGTGTTTGATACTTTAACCACAGTATAATAAAGAGTACTATCGTACAGTATGGCCACTCCCGCTCCCCGCTGAAAGTGCCGCCCACCCCCTCTCGGTTACCTCACAGTTACCGCCTGTCAAAAACACGAACAGTCGACCTCTCATATTTCACTCATACAAGCATAGTACGCGTTCACCTACACGAGCTAAGACTGTGTGCTAGGAATGCACCTCTTTCAATATATTCGATCGCCAGTGTCCGAAGTGTGCTTTAACACCACGCGTTTCAAATATCCTTTATCCGCGCTTGTATCATAATGTATTTGTTTGCTATTTACACAGGAGTGCTAGTTACAGAAAAGAAAAATCATTCTTCTTTTCTGTGGCTAGGGCATCGACTGCATCTGACGGATTGACGAATGTTATCATCGAAAATTTTCCACACAAAAACATTTTGACAAATGCGAATATGATACAAACGATTGGTACCCCAGCCCTTACTTCAACCCTCTCCCTCTGTGAATGTCACCTACATTACCATGGCCATTAAACAAACTTTTCAAAAACGCTCCATTCAACTTCTCAATCGCAATAAACTATTCGATTTATCTGCTCCTTGCTCCTTTATTTAGTTAAATGGCGGTAGTTTCCAAGAAACTATTTACTGAGTACGGTCAAAGGACGGGAAAGTTGCCGGGTGCCGGAAAAGGGGGTTCTTGCCCGTTTATTAACTTCGATTATTCGAACTTGGAATATTAATTTGTGTATTTGAATATGGAATTTTGTGGTGGAATCATTGTTGGATATTGAGCGGTTGATTAAGTTTTAGTTATATGACTGTTGTCATGTTGTTTTGTGTATTTACTCAAACTGAAAATGTGGCATGTGTAAGGCCTGAGAGGACGCTCGGTGGGGAGCGTTCGGCGGAGCGTACGGCGCGTCTTACGTCCTTCCTATACAAAATGTACTGAGGAGACGTTTTTTGAATTACATCAGGCGGCGTGGCGGAGACATCCGTTCCGCGCCGCGAGGCACGCGACGCTTGAGTGGGGACGCTGCCTTATTACTTCGTCTTAAAGACTCTCTGGCAAGTGCTACAATAGAGTTGGCCAGAAGCATTGTATGTATATACGTAATTACGTAGGAGGGCTTCGGTCTGTATTTGCGTTGCTGGCGTTTGGTATCTAAAGTATTGGGGCGACTTTCCTCGAATATTTTGATATTCTTAAAGGTTGTTGATCGCCAAGATGACCTATTTGTAGCAAGCTCCTCCCAACGCTCAGGGTCGATTCTGCAAGCGTTCAGGTGCCGTTTGAGCACATCCTATAATAATTATCTATATATTATATTTATGTTATAGTTATGACTTGAGGATGTTAATAATTTGGAAAATAGTGCAAACTAGAAAGTCTGGTTGCACAAAACAATGGTATCGTGTGGTCGCGTCCCACTCATGAGGAAACAAAGAGGAATAAATCTGGCGTTTTATTTTAACTACAACGGAAACAGGACTTTATCGCGTGCACTTACTATTATAGTCTGATCCTTCAAGTCAAGAGTGAACAGGCATCTTCTGGGCGAGCTCACTCCATCGTAGCCATCGTAGGCCACGTATTTGCCTTTGGCTAGTCTGTGGCCAACTGGCCAAGAGTAAGCCCATTTATTAAAAAAAATAGATTTGCATATGACAAATTCTTCTAAAAATACTGGGTCGTCGGAAGATTATAAGAAAAGCAAGAATCAAGAGTTTCACTATCCCCTTTCCTCCCGTGGCTGTCGTAGAAGTCGACTGTGGGATGTGAGTTAAATTATGGCGTATCCTATCCTAGTGGCGTTACTGGCGTTGCGCGCGCGCCGCGTCGATCAATCATCGGCTTTATTTGCGTTCGGCACGGATGCGGTGCTCAAACTTAAAACAAAAAAAAACTCTACAAGTCAATCTACCCCTCTGCTACTGCGTTTGGTTTTATTTCATAAATTATATCACACAAAATTTAAATACGTATAAAATAGGTAAATTTTAACATAAATTGTCATTTAACCTCGTAACGCCCACCATTAAAAAATTTTGCTAGACAATTTTGATCCTAGTTGCATTTTAAATTAAGTTGAGTTTCATTTGATCGGAGAATTTTAGAGACAAAAGAAATGCTACTTTATTCATTCACATTAAAGTTAAAATTCCAATGATGATGAACCCAAATGTACATCTCATTGCACATTGGGCGGCAAGAGCTTTTAAACGCAGAAGCCAGAAGAGCAAAACAGGAGCGAGCAGTACTTAACTATTTTATGAACGGAATGCGATTTTTTACGTAAATGGGTGACAAAGATGTGTACAATGTTTTATATCCATTATACCACAGAACTTTATTTATATAGAAGAAACAAGTTCATCTATTTGTATAGGGGCCGAGCGTGTCAAATTTTGTACTGAAGTTGTTTCTTGCCTGTAATTTTAAATATGTCTCAGGCTCTTGATTGTTCATAATTTTTGTGTTGTTGCAATTGAATATCACGTAACGAGGCATTTTTTATGTTTTGATTGAGTTCAACTTACAAAAATTGACGCCCGAAAGCTGCAAGCTGCGATTAAAGACGGACAACTCAGTGGATTTCACTGAGTTCATTTGACACGCTAAGTAGATACGTTTGCTTGATCTATGGTACATATGACATCTGTGCATTATACTATTCATAATAGTATTGTAAATGGGAAAGTGTGTGTGTGTGTCCGTTTCTTTGTCCGTCTTTCACGGCAAAACGGGGCGACGAATTGACGTGATTTTTTAAGTGGAGATAGCTGAAGGAGTGGAGAGTGCCTTAGGCTACTTTTTTACTTTCTAACCTCCCACTTCCCCAAAATGGGGAGGTGGAAGTTTGTACGGAGCTTGCCGCAATTTTCCAATTTAACGCGAGCGAAGCCGCGGGCAAAGGCTAGTATGCTTATATTTATACTACCTATCATATGGGCACCCTACTCGACATGAAGGTCATGCCAGGATAAGCTAAGTGAATCTGCCCCCAGAGCTTTGGCTTATATTTTTTTTATTGATTTGTCTTTGTGGTTGTGTGGTTGAAAAAAAAAACCGAAATTTGAACTTTCTTCGATTTTTTTTTCTGGGCAGCCGATTTTAACGTGTGTCACGTATACAACATGTAGTAAGGACAATTATATGATATTAATTTTGTGTTATATTGCCATACAAAAACTAAAAAAAAAGCAATTACTAAACTATAAAGTTTTGAGAGCTGAAATACAAAGACAAAAAATGAAATACAAAAAAATACAAGCCAAAACTCGTGGGGGGCAGATTCACTTAACTTATCCTGGCATGGCCTTTACTTCAGATATCTAAAAATGATTGGATAGGATCCACTTTTATAAATGCTCCCAACTTCCTGCAGTTTGAGAAACGCTGGCCTGTGTATCGAAGTTTTATTGAGCGTTAATTGTTGTATGCGGGTCATGGTGTATGAATGGTACTCGTACAAACAACGTATCATGCAGCCGATCGGTTATCTAGTCATTGCCAATGGATATTGCGTATTACTTATAGTAATATAAAAGAGAATGCATATAGAGGTATTTATTTAATTATCAAGTGTATAGTAAAATAGTATTTTATGCAACAGGCGTTTAAAGGAGGTCAAAAAAGACGAGTGGCGTGAGTAACAATTTGAGTCGAAGCCGAAAATTGTTATTAAGACGCCACGAGTAGGTATTTTTTTAACCCCTGACGAAAAAACGACGGGGTGTTATAAGTTTGACGTGTCTGTCTGTCTGTCTGTCTGTCTGTCCGTCTGTCTGTCTGTTTGTCTGTCTGTGTGTGTGTCTGTCTGTGGCATCGTAGCTCCTGAATGGATGAACCGATTTCGATTTAGTTCTTTTTATTTGAAAGCTGTGTTAGTCGGGAGTGTTCTTAGCCATGTTTCATGAAAATCGGTCCACAAGGTCGCGGTCGGGGGTTTTTTCAAAATTTCAATTTTGTGGTTAGGTTATGACTCAAAACACCGTTGCATACAATACTTTTTCTACCACCATGCACTTAGTTTTTAATAGTGTTTTAGAACAACTTTCGTGAAATTCACACTGTTTCCTGTATTTTGCACTGCCAGCGCAGCTGCCCAAAGCCATCCCCCGCCGGCTTACCGCGCACGCGCGCTGTATCGTTATAACAATGCATTGCCATGGTTACAGAGCCAAAAAGCCTGGCTTTGGGGAATAGACTTTTATGTAGGGTTTTTAAAATCTATGCACGACCCTGTAAATGACGAAAAACAGTTCGGGAGTAGAAAATAGTACATTACATCAGAGGCCGGGAAAATGAGGATTTCCGGCCAAGTGGGTATATACGGCCGAGCGAGCGTGCGAGCGAGGCCGGATAGGGATACTAGGCCGGGAATCCGTTTTCACGCCGAGGCATGTATAGTGCTTTTCTCAAACATACAATGAAATAAAAAAAAATGCTCTAAAGGACAATATTTTATAAAAAAAAAGTTACTTTGCAGGCCTAGGCCTAAAAAATAATATGAAATCCCTTTACAGTCCTCTCGAGTTGTTGCGCCCAAAAAGCGATACTTCCCAGCCCATTTTAAGGAACGTAAAGACAATATTTCATTGCATGTTTGAGAAAAATATATTTTCTCAAACATGGTATGAAATATTGATGTTATGTGCCTTATAATTGGCAGCGAAGTATGACGTTGCAGGTGCGGCTAGGACGATTGATAGATAATGGAATTTCATACAAACCTTGCAGGCCAAGGCCGGCAAAGTCCTCTTTTTTAATTTCCAAACACAGATAATTGTGACATAACATCCAGGTATTTAGCCAATTAAAAAAAAAACTATAAGGGGCTTTATAGACGTGCCGACTGCAACTGGTACGGGCCCTAGACAATATTTGATTTTGGGTGCGTTTTCATACAAAAAAAATTTTTTTTCGTTTTTTTTTTGAATTTTTTTTAACTTTTTGTTTTTTTATAAGCGTATACGGGGTACCAAAGGGGAACGAAAATTCGATTATTTTTGCGCTACGACGCACCGTTTAGGAGATACAGCCATCCAAAGTTACTATTTTCAGTAGACTTTATTTATTTCATACCATGTTTGAGAAAAGCACTATACATACCTCGGCGGGAAATGGGGTTGCCCGCCTCAGACCTATCCGGCCTCGTTTCGCTCGGCCGTCTATATGTCTTCGGCCGGCAACCCCCTTTGTCCCGGCCTCTGTAGTAATGTACTATTATGCCATTTCTCGACATAAGGTTAAAACTTTTATAATATCTTTTATCCAATATCTCAGAACAGTGCTATCTATCCAAAAGTCGGGAATTGTGGCCAGAAATTGCCTTATACATAAGTTATTGGAAATAAGTTATTAAACATTAGTTGCTACAGACTGGACAGAGACATAGCTCTATGAAGCTTACTTGTATGTTTATTGTTTACCGAAGTTAAAATCACATAGTTAACCTCTCATTCATAATCAGTGTAGGTACAGTCGACTACAATGAGATATATCCACTTTTCACCTTATTACAATGAAAGAAGGTGAAAAAGTGGATATACATCTCTTTGTAGTCGACTGTACCTAACTACAATCAGACAATCACACACGCTTTGATGCTTATAGGGTGCATTGGGGTAATAAGCACAGAAATGCTCGGGTAATTTCGAAAGGGGAATCTTGATATGATGGAAATAATGTGTGTTCACATAATTTATGTTTGTGTATTATGAATGGATAAAATGACAAAGCCGACATTATTCGCGTTTTCCTCTCATGCGTTCCAAAGCAGCATTTTCATACATCGTGTTTTGTTTACCAAAAACACCTCAATGTCGTTCGGTAGGGCTGTCACGCAACGCTTTCGTCAATTTCCCGTCAAAATAACGGAACACACATGACAGTACAGAGTGGCTGAAAATATGCGAGTTTAAATGATGGAGATTTACGTCATTTCGTACATGTAATATTACTACGGTTGCCATGCCAACCATCCTTGTATAATTTAAATTAAATTTTGACAGGCCACACAAGATGAGTATTAAATTACCCCACCTGTGTATTCATTAATTTCATTATTTCATTGAGTCTTTACTCACTTCTAGTCTTCTAATGCGATTTCCAACTGACAGCGTTAGTGCGTTTTCACATTATCCGATCCGATATCGGAAGGTTTTCATTGGAAAAAATCCAAGATGGCGCCTGTATGGGATATCGGTCCTACATCCGATATCGGATCGGATAATGTGAAAACGCACTTTGACGTTTAACGCTCAGTGTTGCCAACTCGAATTTTTAAATACCCCTTCCTATTTTCATTTCCACATTACGAAGTTTTTCTTCTTCTGTGCGGAGGGAATCCAACTCCACGCACTATTTTTTCCTTTTCCTTTTACCTATGACATTTCACGAAATGCTGAAACACCCAAAAAAGTTGGCAACCCTAAGTGTGACGATTTCGTGACGTAGCGCTCTTATAAAAATTTACGACCCGCCTCCCCTGTTATGTTGGCACGCATGAACGGAATATTTTACTGTTTATATCTGTATACGGCTTGGTGACCCGTAAACATGCGAATTATTGAAAACGCGTTACAATAGGGAATATTACGAAAAACTCTTCTCAGAGGGCGCTGCTGGCACATTGAGGGACTACCGCGAACCATGTTTGGCATCTTGCCCCTTTGTCGCGCTGGTAAATTCGCAGGTAAGTGTGACAGGGAAGCAACACGTCGAACTTGGTTCACGGTAGACCATATGTAAACAAACCGCTTCGATGCGTCAATGTCATAATCAAAACTTCTCACAAAACTTGTTGGGTATAGTATGAATAAGTTTCTTTTTGGTTTAGTATGTTGTAATAGTGTGCAATTATGCATTCTGATGGCTGAACATTACCTTAATATTCCTTATAGAGGGCCGGGTTTCGTAATTGTTTTTTTTTTTTACGACATATCATAAAAACACCATCGTCCTTACACTGCGTCCAAGAGAGGTATGCGCACTGCGAATGACATTTTGTGTAGGGCAAAGCGCAACTCATTCTAGAATATTCTAGATCTAAAGCAGAGCCCGTCCAGTACGGGAAAGAGTACCTAGTGTACGTATTTACACCTTACTCGTAAGTACAGCAAAACCGCAGCCAAATAAGACGACATGAGACAATTTTTTTTTTACTAATATCATAACTATCTCGCCTCGTTATTACGCTACGATGTCTCTAATATCCATGCATTAGTAAATCTGGTCGAGATCTAAGTTTAAAAAATCTAAATTTCGCAAGCAAGGTTTCAAAAAACAAAGATTCCTGACACCGGCAAAGTTGAGTTAGAAATCATAGTTATTTCACGCCCTACTATGATCAAACTCAAAGTTTGCGCTCAAATAAGAAGTTACCTTTCTAAAAGCAAAGTTTTACTGGTTTTCTAATAAGTTCAAGAATTTAAAATCGCATCTCAAGTTTCGAAAAGAACTTAAAGCTCGTTTACTGAGTACTATTCAATATGGTTGGGTAAGTTTTCATACGTTTTTATACAGTGGAGCTCAGTTATAGTTTCTGAGAAGGTAAAATCTTACTGGACTTTTCTCTCGGTTTTTGCTGTTGGAAAAACAAGTCTTGATAAAGATGTATATGTTAATACATAGTTAAGAACATATTACGTGTTTTTATTACAGTCATGGTAATTGAAAGATTTTCTGAGAATTATCTTATAAAATATTAATTTTAAAACTAAAAATAAATAGATAAAATAAATATTATATAGGACATTCTTACACAGATTGACTGAGGCTCGCGGTAAGCTCAAGAAGGCTTGTGTAGTGGGTACTCAGACAACGATATATGTAATATACAAATACTTATATACATAGAAAACATCCATGACTCGGGAACAAATATCTGTGCTCATCACACAAATAAATGCCCTTACTATCGTATTAATGTTAAGACTTTGAAGGTTTTGCAAAAAATATGAAATTTAAAACCTAGGTTAAACAATATAGTAAATATTCGTATAACATGCATCGGTAGATACTAGTAATGCCTATCGACAACTTTCAGGAGACCATTTCTTTTGGCATTGTCATCAGAACCATACCGAAAGCAAGAGCGTTATGGTCATAGAAATAAAAATTACTGTATTGAAACCAAACACTAGAAGTCCCCAACTACTTTTCTAACCAGGCAATACTGTCACGGAACAGTCCAAGCCGTGACCGCGAAGGGAACGGGTATACTACCACAAAGTAAAGACTACGCTCGTGAGTGGCGCCACTGTCATTTAAAACTCCATATAAAACTATGCCAAACCAACAGTTACAGAATTCCGCCACCCGCAAAGTTAACGTGGTAAACTTAGAACTGGTGCCACAAGACAAACTTAATTTTACACTTGCATGCAGCGCCACTGTCGCTACTAAGTTAAAAAGACACTAAGCGGCAGTCTTGGTTCCCAATCTGTCCACCCGCAATATAAAATTGGCAAAACCGCAAGGGACCCGATGGTGTCGCGCCATTTTTGGAAGCGGTCGCGACGGTACGTGATTCTCCGAAGAGGGTTGGCAAGTTGGCATGTCGACCTATAATTTTCGCAATCTCGTATATTATACATTCTTTTAGTAATAATACGTCCTTGCGGCGTGTAGACAGAGTTGGAATTCAAGCGATAAAGGGGTTATCATAAGAGTTCGGGATGGAGGATTCTTGGCGTGCGGAAAAATAAAACTGGCTGGATGAAATTCTTTTAAATGGATAAACGGGCTAAAGATGGCTAATAGCGGTACGGAAGGTATTTATTCATGAGCTTGAAATGCAGTAAGGACACAACAGGTTTTACAAAAACTGGAGTGGCACTTTGAACTAGGAATGAAGTTGAAGTAATGTGAATGGATTTACTTTAATTTAAATCTAATTATTTTCTTGTACAGGTTTCTTCGCTGAATAAAATTATAACAGTAATGTATAGAATTTAAAATCGGAATGGGTAATTTTTTCCGTATGGGTAATGGGATATTCTTTATTGAAAAATAATGGGACAGATGTTCCGTCCGTTATATATTCGAAAAAATCCACACATTTTTTTCAAGTTGGAAAATTAAACCTTTATCTACATTTGTTTACGTATAACAAGAATTTAAATTAAATTTTATATAATAATAGAAACTATATTATTTTGCCGAACAAAAAACTTGGCAACGTTTTTAAGTTAACTAAAGACTGTATCGTTAAATATGGAGACAACTTTGAGTAGCCGTATTTATTTGCTATTATATTTTTTTCTTATAACAAGACATGGGCTTTAATAAGGCACATAATAAGGTACGCATTTTGTCCTAAAAACTCGACGTAAAGCATGTGGTTTAGACAGCATTGACTTAATCCTCCCGAGTACCAATTACGATTTCGGACAAATGCTACTAGAAAATTCACAAAGTGCGTACAAGACGACACAATTGCGAAAAAAAATTGTACAGTGCGAACCTCAACGACACATGATCCACAAAGCAGAATATCTAGACATAGTCTAGCCACTGTTATTTTAAAAAAATAAAGTTCATGATCTGTGTATGGCGGCCATTTAGAGAATGTGGCATGGCGCTTACGCTAATTCCGACTTTGATGTCGAAATTAACTATCATACATTGTTTATATCGATCTGGTTTAGGCACTGTTCAAACACCATGAATGTCTATTAGACATTGGCCTATGCCTAATTTTTTTTATCTATTTCTCTCATCCTGCTTGTATCAAAAATTTACGGCAATCCGGAACGTTGCTCAAAAATGCGTTTTTTTTTTAATTATATAAATTCACCGCATTTATTCTGCAAGTACCCAATTGAACAACCATGAAGAGGACTCTTAAAAAACATATTTTGGCAGCATATTAACCTTTGTTTGTCGAAATCGTACAAAGAGTCTTTGAGATATTCTCAAATTAAGCCAGATTAGGGGTTGTCCAAAATGTATTTGCTAGACCTTAATGAAAGTACCATAAAGTCCCTAAAATAAAAAAAATATCAGACCTTCTTATATCAAATAGTACTTAGCAATACCTTCAGATCATACTCTCGGACCATAATAATACAAAATTATGCACATGTCAACATTTAGACGAGGTTTGTTTTGTCCCTATAATTAACGATACAGTCCTTAAGCATAAAAAAAGTTTTAGTAAGAAACCGAGATCGAACTATCTTAACTTTTGTATCGCTACTCTCAGCTCCCAACACTCCGGTCGCAAGAAAACAACTTTAATAAACTTTATAGAAAGCTGGGACAAAATAAACATTTTATCTGGATCTAGCACTGTCTAGAATCAACAAGACAGAGACAAGTCGATAACAGAGACTGCTAAGTGCTAAGCGTCCAATCTCTCACGTAGACCCCATCCTTGCAAAATTCTATCAAAATTAAAATGTTTATTCTGAAAGCAAGGGTTTCCCTAAAGTCCCTAAACCTATCTAGCCGAAACCTATACATATATATCTAGCCGACCAAAACATCGCACTCACTAGGCACGCCTCGACAGTGAGTTTTTGCATTTAAATGGTAATAAAATTCTGCTAAAAAGCTTAGCACTGTCAACAGCACTGTCTAGCTAACCAAATTAAATCTAAAAAGCAATAATTATCTAAAATACCGTGTAGTTAAAGCACATTCACCGGCAAAAATACATATATGACATCGGAACGCCAGCGTTCGTCCGGCGCACCGATATCATTGCGCTCCGCTGACGCTACGCTATCAAAACGCTTTATGTGTGGCGGTGGCTTTAGTGAGCTAAAGCCAAAATCTATCTGACACGATTATTCGTGGAGGTAAAAGAGCGTTTTACACATTGTTGCATCCTTCGAAGGGTAACAAGTTATCAAATATTTTCTTTGCGACTAGACTTTGGAGGCCTAGAGTTTGACTCTTGATTATTAGCTAGTCTCTCCTAGAATCTTGATCCTAAGTCAGCATTATCAGTCAATCTTACAGCGACGCCCTTTCTAAATGACTCCTTACCAGTTATTCAAAGAAGGGAAACTAAACTTATTTACGGCATTCCTTGCAACGTGCATCTCGATTTGGCCCTGATCTGGGGAATAACTTAACCTGATCATTTAGAAATTCAAATTCAGTTTCATAAATAAGTAATGAATTTCTTAACATGATAAATACTTGAAAACGCGGTGTTATTACCCATGTATTTAGGAATAGGTTTGGTATCAAGCGCGGATCCAGCTTCGTGCCCAGGGGGGGGTCACGTGGTAAAGGCCCAGGCCCTAGAGGGGGGGTCACGTGGTCTATTTGTATGGCCAACCTAGGCTCCAGGGGGGGGGTCATGACCCCCATGACCCCCCCTGGATCCGCGCATGTTTGGTATGGCGAATTGGCGATATTTCGAAACAGTTTTTGTTTATTATTAATTTACCCCAAAAATAAACAATTATTTTTCACGTTTCTGAAGGTAGTGTGAACTCTCTGAAGCTACTACTAGTACTTATTGGTTATAAATTAAGTTTCCGATTTTATATTCGTCCACATTTTGTAGAAACTTATGATAAAGAGGCGTTTATTTTTTGTGTTTACAATTTAATAAAGTAATGTTTGTTTCTCTTACCTTGCAATTGAAATTATGACACCATTATGAAATCTAACAGCGTCATTCACAATCACCACCAAAATGCACACGTCTTTTTTTAGACTAACAATATTGTGAATTAATTCATTAGCTATTGCAGAAAGAAATCTGATACGAGTACCTATGACATTGACATAACTTTTTAACAAAAAATAAAACCGCCTTCAAAAAAAAAGCGTGTTACAAAACACGGAGAAACTAAAAAGCCAAAAATAATAAACCTTCGAATTCAGATTTCTTATCGGATTGCAATAATCTAAACATCCAAATTATAAACAAATCCATTATTTTTGTAGTCGGTACCAGACCTGTTCGTCGCCTTGCTATTTCCTGTTTGCCCTACCCAACCATACGCAGGCAGCCGGCGTATCATGCTGCCAATTTTATCACTTATCCACGTGGATAAAGCATCCGTCACGCTTTAGCAAGTATGTCAGTGTGAGAGTGACAGATGTCTTATCCACGTGGATAAGTGATAAAATTGGCAGCATGATACGCCGGCTGGTCCCGACTCCAAAAATAATTGATTTGTTTATAATTTGGATGTTTAGATTATTGCAATCCGATAAGAAATCTGAATTCGAAGGTTTATTATTTTTGGCTTTTTAGTTTCTCCGTGTTTTGTAACACGCTTTTTTTTTGAAGGCGGTTTTATTTTTTGTTAAAAAGTTAATTTATTTGTTGATTTTTAGTGGTTCCTAGTGATATTATATGTATCAGTCCGAATATATGTACAGTAGTGAAAGAATTGTCCTTTAACTCCTAACCATTGAGGAGTTGACCTTCCATCATCAGCTCAGCCACATAAAATTATTATCATCAGGCGCAAATACTGGTGCACCTTTGAAAAATACACAAAAAACATTACATGTGCCTATAACATTTGAAGAGTTCCCTCGATTTCTCCAAGATCCCATCATCAGACCACGACTTGGTGCCAATGGGACCATCTCGGGGTTATACCCGTACGATCAAAAAAAAATTTTGAAAATCGGTCTACGATTCTCGGAGATATCGAGTAACATACATACAAAAAAAAAAAAAAAAATTCAGTCGAATTGAGAACCTCCTCCTTTTTTGAAGTCGGTTAAAAATGATCTTAGAAAACGATTAAATGTTTTAGAACAGTTTCCAGCACTTATCCTATGTCTATGGTTACGATCATACCACGGAAGTATCATACTAAGGCCCATAGTCAAAGAAAATTATACTCACAATAATAATAATATAAGATACAAGTAATAGTCCACTTCATGACATGCATATCACTTCACATTAGTAGTTCTTCATGTTGGAGAAAAAGGGAGGCATACAGTCCTATGATCATATTTGTATGATAAACATAAGATAATGGGCCTTCGGCCTTATTAACACATGACCGCACCGCACCAGTCATCTACATACATACTCTTTAACTAGAAATTGTTACCATAGACATAGAAATTAATTCTAAAATCTATGGTCCTTGCAGTGACTTTGTCATTGTCAATTTCAGTAGCGTCAAATAGGCAAAAACATTGTCGATCTGCACACATTTTATAATATTTAAAATAGTATTAAAATTTACGAGTATTAAATAGAATCAATACACCATGTAATTTGAATATTTACGTTTAGTTTTTTAAATTCGTATATTGCACAAAAATATGGTGGTAAATGGTGAGAATTGTAGCCACAATCATAACTGTACTTGTTTACACATCTTTATTTAAGTAAATCTTTTCTAATTTTCTATGAAAACTCGCACCATCACGATTCAAGCTCGATATTCTTATATTCTTGTTTGTTTGTCAGTTTTTGTAGGTATCCAATCAAAATAGTAAATACTTAAGCAGCCAACATTTTACAAAAGAGTACTAAACTTGGATGTCTTTCTCAACAAGCTCAACATTTATAATCAAAATGGGTTCTCTAGACTCTAGCTGTAGTCCACTACTTTTCAAAATTTTTAACAAAACTTACCATTTTTTGTTAGTAAGTAGTTTACATTTGCAGGCAGATCCAAAGAACAAAAACGTTCCGGTGGAGGCCAACAGGCCTGTAATCCGCCCGCGTCCGGATTTTGTTTTAAAAGCAATTGGACAAGAAGCTAGAGACTATGACTATGCCGCTGCTAGGATTCAAGGAGGACAAATAAAAACCACGAAGTAAATATAGAATAGAATCAATAGTTATTTGTTATAAAAGGGGGCAAAGTTGTATTTTAACGCCGAGTGTGGAATTGAAAAACGAGCAAGTGAAAGGATTCTATAGTTGAACCACGAGCGAAGCGAGTGGTTCGAGAATAGAATCCTGAACTTGCGAGTTTGTTAACACACGAGAAGTAAAATACATTTGCACCTGAGTGTAACACAAAACTTTTCCCCTCACTATAGCGAGGAAACCACAACGCAAAAAATGCGTTTATTACTGCTTCCAGCATTTCCACAGGTGGTAAATCATCTTTATTACTAGATTCACCTACTTTTATCAATTTTAAAGCAGTTAATTTGACTTTATTCAAGGTCAAATTACTGTACCCACTAGTGGATAAAATGCGTTTTTACCCGCTGGTATTAAAGGACAAACACGTGTTTCCGAGCTAGTGAGGGGAAAAAATATTTATATTCTTTAATCTCAGTTTGCCAATTCTTCCAATCACATTCGTTCACCAGCAAAAGGATATCCGAGGAAAATATGGATGTTGTGAGAGATGATATGAAATGAAAGCATGTTTTAGGAGTAGTTTTTTAGTTTGTTTATTGCACAAAAATATGATAAGTGATAAGAATTGTAATCTCAATTTGTATTTCTGAATTTGTTCACAAATTTGTTTAGTTCTCGTCTATAAAGTCGTATTAAGCAAATGATGAGACAACGGGCGATAGAAAGGTATGGAAGAGGAAGATATGCTACACCGACCTCAAATAAATAGAATAAGAGCCAGCGAATGTTCTCAGTAAATTTCCAATTAGCTGTCATTGCGGGGAAAATCAAGTTTACGCACATTGATATTGATTTTGTCATTGTTAACTGTATTATTATACCTATCTCCCGGATATAATAGGCAAATGTTAAATTTGTTATTAGAAATTATTTTTTCAGTTTCATAGAAACAGTGGGCAACTTCATCAAAGCATGTCTGGGCGGAGGCGTGGTCGGTATCCACGCGGCCTACAAAAAGTGTGGACTGATCAGTGGGCTTATCATCAACATCCTGGCGGATTTATGCTTGTACACAGTAAGATGGTGAGTCAAGTCCTAAATCCTAATTCTGTAAGGGTGTGGATAAGAGTGTACTCAAATTATAACATTGGGCATTTAGCAAGCATCGGCATTTTACAAACGTTTCCACATGTGCAATTTACAGAAGGGAAAATGTGTGATGCGCCGTAAATGTGATGGTTGTCAGAGGGCGATCAAGGGTTGCTGTTTTATGAATTGATATTGGCTAGCCATAACCACCATCCTGACTGCCATCCAAAATCAAATCAGAGCACCCCATTGGATAGTTCAGTGGATGGAGCACATGGAATATGTGCTCTTGTCTCTCCTACGTGTAGATACTAGATAGCAATCGCAAAAAAGAGGCGCGGAGGGACAGAACTTTTACAATTTTCGTTTCGGCATTGTACGTTTTATAAACGTCAAAAAGTTTAAATCTCTATTGATGGCGTATGCATTCCTTACGAGTACGCAATGCAAGCGATTTATTGAAGGGAGCGGGAGACGTGGCGCGTGGTGCATTACCTGTAAGCAACAGAAAAAATCTTATTATGTTTGTGTAACAGCTTATATTTAGAAATTATTATTTGCAACAACGCACACATTTAGTTGAATATTGTAGAAAATGTTGTCGTAGGCGATTTTGTATTTAATAACAATACAGGGGATTCTTTGACAGTGTTATTAAATATTGTAAACACAACATACATTTTTTTAAAGGAAGGAAGCACCAAATGCTTTTGTTAGAAAGTTATAAGATTTTTGCCGTGGAATGCTTAGATGATTCGACAAATCTTTCTATTTTTACTAATAAATTAACGTGTAAAAGTGCATTTTAACGACATAAGTGTCGGCAGATTCTGGTGTCGTCAGCCCAGCTGATGTACGGACGGCTACAGGTGCCAAGTCTCACGTATCCCGAACTCGCCGAGGCGTCACTGAAGACATGCCCATTTCCAAAGCTAGCTAAATATAGTAGCGTCTTCAGGTAACTCAAATTATATAAATATAATTAATTCATTGTTTGACGACCGGTCCGGCCTATCGGCTAAGTGACCCTGGCCCCGCCTGCCAAGCCGCGGTCCCGGATTCGAATCCCGGTAAGGGCATTTATTTGTGTAATGAGCACAGATATTTGTTCCTGATTGATGGATGTTTTTTGTATATTATATATATCGTTGTCTGCAGAGGGCGGAATTGCTCATGGCAAAAATCAAACGTCAATAGAGTTGGAATGTTAAATTTTATCGACATATTCAGCTATCGATAAATTCAGTCACCTTTTATATTTCTGACTTTAACATTAACCTCTTTGATTAGTCGACCATTTGATTTTTACCTCTTTGATTAGATTAAAAGTAAATTAAATGACATTTAATTACCATTTCTGTCACTAGTCCTTTTGCAACTAATTCACGTTTGAAAAAAAATGTTAATCCAAGACGAAAAACAGCCACCAAATGGATAAAGAAGTATCCTTGTCTTACTTACGTCGAAAACAACTCAACAATATATACTGATAATTTCAGTTTAATCGATAGTCGATAAAATTTTACGTTCCAACTCTATTGACGTTTGATTTTTGCCATGAGTAATTCCGCCCTCTGGTTGTCTGAGTACCCACAATACAAGTCTTCTTGAGCTTACCGTGGCGCTGTCAATCCGTGTAAAAATGTCCTATAATATTTATTCATTTATTATAATCTGATGTTAAAACTATAAATTATATAGCCTTCTGTATAGCCGTGATATTCCTGCTGTTTTGATACCAAGCCGAATATTCGCCGTAATATGCGGCGATGAACTACTCGTGGCTTCAGCCATTTTGTAGGCCGCATTTTTTTAATAGTTTGATCTGATCTACTATCTAAACTGTAGCCTTTAGTTGAGCGTAAATTAATTTGGCATTTACTGTCCCAGGTATATGGTAGACACAACTATCTGCATAAACCTCTTCGGCTCTTGCTGCGTGTACTCAGTGATAATAGCTCGAACGATAAAACAACTACTGGAACTGGCAAATGTAGTCGCAGAAGCAAGTTTACGGGTCTACATTGCCTACATGCTCATTCCCTTAGTTCTCATCGCCATGATTTTGAATTTGAAGTACTTGGCGCCATTCTCTATCGTGGCGAACCTATTATTGAGTAAGTCCTTTTAGAGTGTTTCTAAATACTAGCTGCTTTCGCCTGTAGCCGGCTCTATTTATTCAACCCACGTTAAAGTTGTGGAAAGTAGTTAACAATTTTGAAAAGTTCCTAAAAAATCACAGGATATAAGCAAATAAAAAATTTTGATCCCTGGGGAGCCCGATACAAAAATTTTAAAACTGTTTTCCTCGTCAAAATATAGGAGTTTTGAAAAATGTCATACAACAAAATATTGTCAGGTGTCAGAGTTACAGATGTTAGTAATTCCGTAGCATCTTCTGAAGAAGAGAAGATGCAAGTAATGCAACGCACTGTAATGGATGTCAACCATCTAGTCAAGAGTAAAAACAGAATCAATATCTCAAATCGACTGTATCATTTTACCATCAATTAACTTTGCGCTTTTACAGAAATAACTAGTAGTACAATCTACATATTAACAAGTTCATCAATTACACAGTACTTTTGGCTTTCTCTACAATATACTACGGATCGAAAGCAGCCACCAAGTCCCCCACGGAGTTTCCATTGATCAAGGACGCAGAAGGCTTCTTTGAGTTTCTCGGAGTCTGCATATTCAGCATGGAAGGCATGGGAATGACGATTCCTATTGAGAACTTTATGAAGAAACCGAAACATTTTCCTTCGGTATTATGCGTGGGTACGATACTATTTTGAGTCACCAACTAAATAGTTCAACGAAAATGTTGGGGTTTTCATGAGCTAAAGAGTTTATATGGCAAGCTTTGATCTCTAGTTCCTTGCTAGCTAGTAGATCCTTCAAAACCAAAACTCAAACCACATGGAATAACAAGGAGTCGCCATAGCCGGATACGGTTTGGATAAATATACTTATAATGCATTTGAAATTGAAGGAAAATTAAACATTGATGGTAGTAGCATGACCTATATGCCTGTATACTACTCTGTTCGTTCCTATATGCCTGTATACTACTCACAGTTAAAAATAGTAGTTTTATATAAATACTTATAATTTACTTTCAGGGATGTCTGCGGTGATTAGCATTGTAGCGACAATTGGATTCTTCGGCTACTGGGGTTTTGGTGAAGAGGCCAGTACTCCTATCACTATGAATTTTCCGTGGGAACCGTGAGTATTATAAACTCTGTTGAAATGTTCCTTAACATTTTTTTCTATTACATTATTTATATACATGTTTCACTCATCCGATCCCTAAGAAACCTCTTCCTCCATTGTTTATCCCCGCCCGATCTTGATACCTAGTCACTTACTATAATCATCCGAAACAGTACTACTATTAGATGTAAAACTAGAAGCACTTGTTTTGTCTTTGAATTTGGAACTTTTAGTAACTATATAAAAGTTCAGCAGCAATTGCGGAATATGCAGCAAATTATGTAGATTTCCTCAAATTGATGACTTCTTTTTAGCTACCCGATCATTTTGAAAAGCAGTTTGGCTGTGGTTCTCTACGTGACGTTTGGTCTTAACTTCTGGGCCCCCTTCAACCTGGTGTGGTACTACATCAAGGTCAAACACAACCCGAACAGATATTGGTGTACAGAGCGTGTGTACAGAGCTATAATTGTGATCGCGCTTGTCTTGTTTGCCATAGCATTCCCGAACATCAATGCCTTTATGGGGTTTGTTAGTAGTTTTTGTGCCAATTATATCTTATATTTCGTGGAGTGATAACCCAAACTTACTAATTGGTGGTAACCATCAACAGTGTCTCTGCCATACGTCATAGTCGATGCTAGAAATGAAGGATAAACTCTTTGCACTTAATGCATTAAATATGTACATCATTAAGCTCTGGTTCTGAATTGTCAATGCCATGTATTTAGAGAATTCTGAAACTGTATATTATAGTTGTGGTGCTTAACTTTAAACTCAGGTAAATCCATTCTGCTATAAGGTTGATATCAGTTATCCTTCTTTTCCAGCTGAGGTTAGTTCTGCATCATACTGTCATTACTGTTCTTGTCGTTAAATACATGACAATGATTGATAACTGACAAAAGTAATGCGTCAGGTATTTTTATTTATTTATTCCTCTCTTTATCTTGTTAACGTTTTATTTTAATAAATTCATTATTTAGGTAACATCCAGAGTTTGAAAAGCTGGCAATTTTTTTGTGAATCAATGAGTAGGTCGCTTTTCAGATCGGTTCCTTCGGGGTCGGTTTAAGCGGCTTCATGTACCCAGCCACCATCGATATCATAGTCAAGTGGCATGACCCTGGCCTCGGTTGGCACAAGTGGAAGCTTGGCAAGTTCTTCCTGGTTTTCGCTTTTGGCATGTTCCTGTGTCTTATGGGGGGCTACTGCAACCTCAGGAACTTATTGACGGAGTCCGATGCGTAATCATTTGCACCAACCCAAGAAGTGCGACCAAAAAGTCTCATTATATTTGAAAAAGATAACTTGGCCGTCACCTTTGGTCTTCAAAAAACCTAATGCGCAGACGTTTTTCGGAATACGACATGCTGACAAAGCTAAGTAAGAATTATCTATTAGTCTCGCCTGGCTTTCAGATTCCTAATTGGCAAACGAGGCTTACCTAATTATTTGGGATTTTTAAAAATATGTACCTATTGTCGAACTACACGAGGCACAAATAGCTACCTCCTGGAGCTGGAGCTACCTAAGTTTGCTATTGCGAGAAATGTTTGAATATCAGACGCTTATATCCCATACCAAATTACAATATTGTTCTGCCTCCCGAGGACATAAGTAAAGTACCTAACTGTCGACAACGAATAGTGAATGCAAAAAATCTTAAAGCTTTGAAACGATTTTGTGTCACCCGATTGCGCTGCACAATACAATGAGACATGACCAAATGAGATGAGCAAGAGAGATGTGGTGCAAGTGTTACGGTTAAAAGGTTAAACAATGTAAGTACTTGGGGATTTAGAAGATGTTACTTAAGTGAAGTCTTTGTAACAATTTGTAAATATAGCATTTGTAAATGTTTGAGAATCTTTATTCAATTTTAAAAGGGCACGCAGTGATTATACCCCAGTTTAGACCTATCTTACACTAATAACTGTGTCGCTTAACTTCAAAACTGGGTAAATCCATTCTGTTATAAGGTTGATTGTCTTCAAAGATCATATTATATTCAACCTTAAAGCAGAATGGATTTACCCAAGTTTGAAGTTAAGCGACACAACTATATCTTTGAATAAAGTTTGCACATGGCTCTAGCGTCACGCCGACAGCGTGGACGCCAAAAACCTTCATTCCTTAACATTAGATTAGTCAACCTACAGAGTTAGCACATGATTGCCGCGAGAGTGTGTCGCCGCGAGATAGATCACACGTCTACTAGATACGTCTAACTGTATTAATGACATAAGGACGGGTAGTCTATCTCGCGGCGACATGCTCTCGCGGCAATCATATGCTAACCCTGCTGCTGCGCTTAGTCTCGTTGCGGACACATTCCATTAGCACATGTTGCACATCTTCAATACAATCATCTGGCCATCTTCAGTCAATCCCATTAAGAACTTGAATTTGTTCGTTGGAATGTGCCGGGAACGATGCCTGAGGAGTGGAATAGTGAAATATCACATTTCTTCTATGAAGACGACATTTGTCCGGGATGGCACCGTGGAGGTTGACATTGACAAAATTAAGAATTT
Source organism: Leguminivora glycinivorella (assembly GCF_023078275.1). Lineage (NCBI taxonomy): Eukaryota > Metazoa > Arthropoda > Insecta > Lepidoptera > Tortricidae > Leguminivora > Leguminivora glycinivorella. Next base: position 7,195,306 of record NC_062984.1, read on the forward strand.
GTAACCCGGTAAACCCATGGGTTACCAAAACACGAACGAACATTTTATCAGATGCTAAAAGTGCCCTGTCACTGTCGCATTTGGCTCGGAGTCGACTGGGCGAGGGCATCCAATAGCCTACAGCATACTTTTTTTTTTTATTATTATAAATGGGCTTACTCTTGACCACAGACTAGCCAAAGGCAAAGACTTGAATCAATCTGTAAACCTCGAGCATTAAACAGAGGTAACCATCCAGTGGACATCCTCTCACGTCGGTATTACGAGGCACCAGGAATCTGACCGGGCGGCGAAGCTAGCGACAACTGATGGTATACCGTATAACTGCCTAATAGGTACAGTCAACCAATCTGAATCTTAGGCTACTGTAGAACTCTTACACAGTAAAAGTCAAACTGACTTCTGTAGCAAATAAAGCACGGTGTCAATACGACAGGGTTCTAGAGTGGCCTAGAATCCTAATTGGTTGACTGTATACCGTATCCATACTGAAACTTGCCAGTCAAAGAAATTAGTTAAACAGAAACTCCGCAACTTGGCGTAAAAACTTGTCAGTCTCGTCACCCTGACATTAGGAGGCACTCTGACATTTTATCCCGTCAGCCGCCAGGCAGCGCCTCGCGCCTGTGGAAATCAGTAGGTCCTGTATGTCACTGTCATTCACAACCTGTCACTAGGTGTAATGTGATCCGCACTCATTACCGGTTTAACATGAGTTTAACGTTACCGTCAAATGCTGAAATGTAACTGCCCACCCTGCTCAACATTGCCTGGGTCTAAAATGGTAGTTCTAATCAAAACAGGTGTCTAAATCAAAGTGTTGGGAGATAGGACATCAGTGACTGCCATTATAAATAGCTTATTATAAACGGCAATATTTCACTATTTTTGAGCCAGGCAATGTTAGACAGAGTAGGCAATGTTGCAGCATTTGACGGTACTTATTTCATATGTGAGAGGGAGAAAAAAATATCTTCTTGCTCTCACGTATGAAGTGACACTGACATTATCCGGTAATGTTATGGAGATTATAGGTAAGGGCGAAAGCTTTAAGTATCAAAAGTGCATATATAAAAGAAAAGATAGGTGGCGCTGTAATCGCAGGTACATAAGGGTTTGACAATCTCTTAGCCTTCTCGGTAGTAACCCCGCCTACGGAGCAAGAGGTCCCGGGTTAAAATCCTGATGGGAGTTTTTTTATTTTTTTCAACAGATATTTTTCCTGAGTTATTTTATTTTTTTAATATCCAAAAATATTTTGTTACAACTTTTCGAAATTTCATTCGCAACACTTACAACATTACCTTAGATGGGACAAACAATGTAAAAGGGCTTAAGTTATAATGCAAATACATTTGTATAAATAAAACAACCACTAAACACAGTCAATATACACAAAAAAAAAATTAAAATATAATAATTTATTAACCTATAATCTCCATAGGTAATGTGTTACGGCTGGTTACGGCCAAGTTACGGCTATTAAACAAAAACCTCCAGAAAAAAGTAAAAAGCAGTCTTATTCTTTATCCGTGCAAAAGCCGTTTTTAAGTTGGTGCTCCAAAGAAGTCAAAGGCAAATGGCTAGCGGAAATAGTCCAGACTCCCAGCACCAAGTCGTGGTTTGAATATCAAAGAAAATATGTAGAAAGGGGATTTATTACAACTATATGTAGATTGCGCATTGGCCATGCTCGTTTTCCAGCACATCTTTTCCGATTAAAATTAAGTGATTCCGCTGCTTGTCCATATTGTAATTTTAATTTGTGTAATCTTGACCACATTTTCTTTAACTGTTCTTCATTTAATTTGCAGAGGTTGTTATTTGTTGCCATGTGCATGGATACGGGTTTTCAAGTTCTGCCAAACTCTGTACAGGCTCTTTTAAAATATCCAAAATTGTACCCTGTAATTTGTGAATTTGTTATGCACACTATTGGCGCTCTGTAAATAATTTTTAATTGATCAAAACTATTTCTTATTGATAAAACATTGTATTGTGTACTTACTAAATACTTAAATAGTCATAAGTTTATCATTTAAATATGTGCAATTATTTACTTTTATGTTTAGCATAGTAATTGTTATACCTGTACTTTATTGTTTCTTCTGTTTTATTATAGTATTTTATGCAACTGGTGGTTAAAAGAGGTCAAAAAAGACGAGTGGCGTGGGTAACAATTTGAGGCGGAGCCGAAAATTGTTAATAAAGACGCCACGAGCATTTTTTGACTCAGTTAAACACCGTTGCATACAATACTTTTTCTACGACCAAGCCCTTACTTTGAAAGAAAAATATAAATTCAATAAATACCTACTTTCAGTCATCTTAGTTATCTAGTGAACCACCTACCATTTCGAATATGCAGTTTGAGTGCAAACATGAAAATAAAACTGTCTATGGTACATGGTTCTTTGAAGCCTGGCCACTAAGACGAATCGAGTCGAGTTGAATCGAGTTCTCATACATTTGAATGCGATTCGACGCGTCGCCAATGATCGCAGCAGAAAACGAACGAGTCTCGACTCTGCGAATGCCAGGCTTTATCTGACATTCTAAGGTTGGCAAATAAAATGTAATTGTATACAAATGTTAAAAATATCTAAACTACTTATAACAAACAAAACAAATTAAAACTATTCTAAAGTAAAAGTTAACAGCTAAACTAAACTAAAACTAACTTAACAATTAAGTTCCGTTCCGGCTATCACCTGGTCTAAAGGTGCCAAAAATGCTGGCGGCATTGCCGCGTTGCACGGCCAGCGAAATTTGTTGGACCAGGTAAGAGCCGGAACGGGGGTCGTTGCCTCTGTCCCGTAGAGGCAACAATGTACCCATTTCATACAATATTTTAATTTTCTACGATGAAGTGATTGGTTTGTTAAGTTGGTAGCAATGTATTTACTGAACTGTAACAGCTATATCGTGCTACTGCTACTAAATGTTTTCAGGGTATAGACTAGATAGACTTGTCCGGACATCTTTTATGTAGGGTTTTAAAGTACTATGCACGACCTTATAAGTCACGAATAACAGTACGGGAGTAGAAACAATATTGTATGTTTGAGCTGATGGCCAAGTTGCCAATGCTCCCAATAAAAAAATAAAAAAAATTTAAGTTGGTGCCATCTGTCATAACCTTTCAGTGTGCCTCCTCATTTGCTTCTCATTGTTTCTTATATTGTATGTTTGAGCTCATGGCCAAGTTGCCAATGCTTCCAATAAAGAAAAAAGTGAATTTGTCAATTTCAGTAATTGTCAGATAGGGAAAACATTGTCCATTGTTCAAAATATTATTTGATACTATCAAAATTTACGAGTATTAAATAAAGTCCAATATACATCATGTAATTTGAATATTTAATGTTAACTTATTTTTTATCATACAGAAAAATCTGCGTGTGATACTACACAATTTTTAAATTAAAGGAAAAATGGAAAAATTTACACCTTCAGCAGGACTCGAACCTGCGACCTGCTTTACCGGAGCAGTAAGCAGCTCAGTTGGTCATAGCGACTGTTCCGGCAAAGCATTAGGTCATTTAGGTCGCAGGTTCGATTCCTGCCGGAGGTGTGAATTTCCCTTTTTTTCCTTTAGTTTGAAAATATATTTGTGTAGTTTTTAAGTTCAACCATAAATGCACAAAAATATGGTAAATGGTAAGAATTGTAATCACAATCACATTTTTAATTATTGGGTTAAGTAATTAGTCTCCAACTTTATAAGAAAAGTCGCACCATCCACTTTATTCAAGCTCGATAGTATTCTTTGTGTTCTTGTTTTGTGTGTTTGTTAGTTTTGTGTATATAAATAAGTAACCAAACTTTTCCAAAACAACAATTATCTTGGATGTCAGTATTTATATTCCGATTCCTATGGGTTCTCTAGCGACTCTAGCTGTAGTCCACTAATTGTTAAATTTTTAGAAGTGAAAACCTACCATATGTTCTGTTAAAAACTAGTTAACATTTGCAGGGAGACTCAAAGGATAAACATGTTTCGGTGGAGGCAAACAAGCCAGCACCCCGTCCGCAGCGTCAGGAGTTAACTTTAAAAGCAACTGGACAAGAAGCTAGAAACTATGACTATACCGCTGCTAGGATTCAAGCGGGGCAGACGAAAAACACCAAGTAAATATAGAATAGAATAACAGTTATTTGTTTTACAAGGGGGTAAAGACGTTGTTCAGCCGCACGTGCAATATTGATACTCGAGCAAGCGAAAGAATACATACATACATACATACAAACAATCACGGTATCCCATAAAGGGGTAGGCAGAGCACATGAAACTACTAAAGCTTCAGGGCCACTCTTGGCAAATAAGGGGTTAAAAGAAAACGAAACTGTGGCATTGCAGTGACAGGTTGCCAGCCTCTCGCCTACACCACAATTTAACCCATATGCCATTAGCGAAAGAATCCAATATTGAAATCCAAAATTGAGGGAAAATCAAGTTTACTTGAATTCATATTGATTTTCGATATTTTATTATTGTTAATTATATCTATTGTTAAATTTGTTACTAGAAATTATTATTTGACTAGCGACCCGCCCCGGCTTCGCACGGGTACTATACCTACATGTAAACCTTCCTCTACAATCACTCTATCTATTAAAATACCGCATCAAAATCCGTTGCGTACTTTTAAAGATTTAAGCATACATAGGGACATAGGGACAGAGAAAGCGACTTTGTTTTATACTACGTAGTGATAACTAATGAAACCAATTTTTCAGTTTCCTCGAAACAGTCGGCAACTTTGTCAAATCATGCCTAGGCGGAGGCGTAGTCGGTATCCACGCGGGCTACAAAAAGTGTGGACTGATATCTGGGCTTATCATAAATGTCTTGGCCGGATTTATGCTTGCACACAGTAAGATGGTAAGTCATGTTTAACCTAGTAGGTACGTCCAAAATCTTAATTCTGTGAAGGAAGGATAAAAATGTATCTCACTCAAATTGTAACATTGGGCATTTAAGCAAGCGTTTACACATTTTCAATTCACAGAATTTACAGAAGGAAAAATGTTTGACGCGCTCAATATTGTCAACGTAAATGTGGTTGTCTGAGAGTGATCAAGTGTTGCTGTTTTATACATTGATATTGGCTATATACCTACACCACCACCCTGACTACCCATGTGCTTTTGTCTTTCCTACCTCTAGAGAGTAATCGCAAAAACAGAGGCGCGGAGGGACAGAACTTTTACCATTTTCGTTTCCACATTAACATTTTTCAAACATGATTGTACATTGAACAATTTGTACATGATTGAACAATTTTAAAATTTTCCTGCGATTTCTATTGGTGGCGTATGCATTACTTATACGAGTACATAATGCAAGCGATGTATTGAAGGGAGCGGGAGACGTGGTGCATTACCTGAAAACAACAGACAAAAAAGTTTTATTATGTTTGTAGAACAGCTCAAATTTTAAATTTTTTATTAATTGCAACAACGCAGCTAGAAAACTGTAGTAAATATTGTCGTAGACGATTTTGTATTTAATAACAATACAGGGGATTCTTTGACTACCACTGTATTCAATATTGTAAATATACCTTAAACACAACATACGTTTTCATTAAAGAAGGAGGCACCAGATGCTTTAGTAAAGCTATAAGATTTTTACCGTCGAAGGCTTGGATGATTTGATAAATCTTTGTATTTTCACTAATAGCGTTACGTGTAAAAATGCATTTGAACGGCGTAAGTGTCGGCAGATCCTGGTCTCATCAGCCCAGCTGATGTACGGACGGCTACAGGTGCCAAGTCTCACGTATCCCGAACTCGCCGAGGCGTCGCTGAAGACAGGCCCATTCCCAAAGCTAGCTAAATATGGTACCGTCTTCAGGTAATACAAATATTTAATTAATTCATTGTTTAAATCTATAGAAGTATAATGCGAAATTTTACAGTAAACTAAACACGCTATACGTGGTCACATATCCAACTAACCAATCATATTCAAATACGAACCAAAAGACTGAACAGGAATAATAAACTTCATGAAGTTTCATTGGCATTACTCCTATTGTTTTCACGGTAGCAGGAAGGATGATAAAATAATGTGGCATTTATTTTACTGTCCTTGAGTATAAAATAATGTGGCATTTATTTTACTGTCCTTGAGGATAAAATAATGTGGCATTTATTTTACTGTCCCAGGTATATGGTAGACGCAACTATCTGCATAAACCTCTTCGGCTCTTGCTGCGTGTACTCAGTGATCATAGCTCGAACGATAAAACAACTACTGGAATTGGGAAATGTAGTCGCAGAGGCAAACTTACGGATCTACATTGCCTGCATGCTCATTCCTTTGGTTCTTATCGCCATGATTTTGAATTTGAAGTACTTGGCACCATTCTCTATCGTGGCGAACATATTATTGAGTAAGTCCTTTACATTTGGAGTGTTTCTACTAGCCGCCCTCATTCTATTTATTCACCTACGTTCAAGTTGTGGAAAGTTTTTAACAATTTTGATAAGTAATTAGAAGTAGAGAACTAATCAAATTATTACCTATTATATTTTTTTTTTTTTTTTTTTGTAGTAACACAACTATTTACATATAAACATTTTGATCCCTGCGGAACACGATACAAAAAAAAATTGAAATTTAAAAAAAAATTCTCCATGAAAATATCGGAATTCTGAAAAACTTCATATAATACAATATTGTCCGGTGTCAGAGTTACCGATGTTTATAATCCAGTAGCATCTTCTGTGGAAGAGAAGATGCAACGCATTGTAAAATGGCTGTTAATCATCAAATCCGAGTAAAAACGGAATCAATGTCTGACTGAAATCGACTAAATCATTTTGCGCTTTCATGGAAATAACTAGTAATAAGTAGTAAAGTCCACATTATTAACAAGTTTATCATTTACACAGTACTTTTGGCTTTCTCTACAATATACTTCGGATCAAAAGCAGCCACCAAGTCCCCTACGGAGTTTCCATTGATCAAGGACGCAGAAGGATTCTTTGAGTTTCTCGGAATCTGCATATTCAGCATGGAAGGCATGGGAATGGTGATTCCTATTGAGAATTATATGAAGAAACCGAAAGATTTTCCTAAGGTCTTATGCGTGGGTAAGATTTTTCAGTCATCATTCTCATCATCATCAACAACTAAAATAGTTGAACCAAAATGTTGTAGTTTTGGTGTGCTTAATGTTTTTTTAGCAAGCTTGGATCTACATAGTACTCTACTATATACTAGTTTGCAGTTCAATAAATGTAATATAAATATGTAATACTTATAATTTTCTTTCAGGCATGTCTGCGGTGATTTCTGTTGTAGTGACAATTGGATTTTTCGGCTACTGGGGTTATGGTGAGCAGGCCCTTACTCCTATCACTATGAATTTTCCCTGGGAACCGTGAGTATTAAAATTACAATATATAAATACATGTTCCACTCATCCGATCCCTAAGAAACATCTTCCTCCTGCACTCTTTATCCCGGTCAGATCTTTGACGACCGGTCTGGCGCAGTCGGTAGTGACACTGCCTGCTGCGCCGCGGTCCCGGGTTCGAATCCCGGTAAGGGCATTTATTTGTGTGATGAGCACAGATACTTGTTCCCTAGTCATGGATGTTTTCTATGCATATAAGTATGTATATATTATATATATCGTTGTCTGAGTACCCACAACACAAGCCTTCTTGAGCTTACCGTGGGCCTCAGTCAATTTGTGTAACAATGTCCTATAATATTTAATTATTTATTTATAGATATTGACACCCACTACTCTTCCAAATGCTCATATTCCGGGCATGTGTAATGTCTATAAATTGATGACTTCATTACTTTTTAGCTACCCAATCATTTTGAAAAGCAGTTTGGCTCTGGTTCTCTACGTGACGTTTGGCCTTAACATCTGGGCTCCCTTCAATTTGGTGTGGGTCTACATCAAGGTCAGACACAACCCGGATAGATTATGGTTTACTGAGCGTGTGTACAGAGCTCTAATTGTGCTCGCGCTTATCTTGCTAGCCATAGCATTCCCGAACATCAACGCCTTTATGGGATTTGTTAGTATTTTTTGTGTCACTTATTATAGTCATTAATGTTAACCACCAACAATGCAGTAAATACATCATTAAGCGCTGATACTGCAATTGCATTTTAAGTTTATTGTCATTGTCATGTATACAATTCTGAAACTGTATTTATAATTCAGTTATCCTTCTTTTCCAACTATTAGTTTTGCACTATACTATGATTCCTGTTGTTTTTGTACATACAAGACAAGAGGCAAAAGCGCTGCAATAGGTTTTTTATATTTTTTTTCCTTTACCTTGTTGGCTATGGCGTTTTATTTAAATACATACATACATACATACATACAATCACGCCTGTGTCCCATGAAGGGGTAGGCAGAGCACATGAAACTACTCAGGTTTCAGTGTCACTCTTTATTTAAATAGTTTTGTTAATTAGGTAATAACATTGGTCCTCTCACTGAAAAGCTGCCAAAATCTGGGTGAAGCAATGAGTATTCCATTACAGCTTGGTTCCTTCGCGCTCGGTTTAAGCGGCTTCATGTACCCAGCCGTCATCGACATCATAGTCAAGTGGCATGACCCTGGCCTTGGTTGTAACAAGTGGAGGCTTGGCAAGTTCTTCCTGGTTTTCTTTTTCGGCCTGTTCCTGTGTTTTTTGGGAGGCTACAGCAACCTCAAGAACTTATTGATGTCCAGTGGATAAAAATTTAAACCACCCCAAAAAGTGCAACCAGAAAGTCTCATTAAGTACATTTGAAAAATATACCTTGGCCGTCACCTTTGGTCTTGGAAAAACTATGCGCAGGCATTTTTCGGAATACGACATGAAAATGCTGACAAAGCTAAGTAAGAATTGTCTATTAGTCTAGTCTGACTTTCAGGTAAACATTTGGGATTCCCAAAAATATTCATTGTCAAACGACTGCACGACTCACGGGAGGTAAGTCCTTTTGGATTTCAAAATATCTGTCGATCGATGGAGCTACCTGTTTCTTCTTAGCAAGCTTCTAGCTCTCGATGGTGCAAACAATGTTTGAATTTATCATATACTTATATCCCGTACCAATTAAAATATTGTTCTTCCTTCCGAGGGTATAAGTAAAGTAACTGTCGACAGCGAATAGTGAATGAAAAATCTTTAAGCTTTAAAAGATTTCATGTCGTCCGATTGTACTACACATTACAATGAGACATGACCAAATGAGATGGGCTAGAGAGATGTGGTGCGGTGATCATATACTTATATCCCGTACCAATTAAAATATTGTTCTTCCTTCCGAGGGTATAAGTAAAGTAACTGTCGACAGCGAATAGTGAATGAAAAATCTTTAAGCTTTAAAAGATTTCATGTCGTCCGATTGTACTACACATTACAATGAGACATGACCAAATGAGATGGGCTAGAGAGATGTGGTGCGGTGTGGCTAGAGAGATGTATGCGGTTAAAAATGTAAGTACCTAGCAGTGGCGGCTGGTGAAAATTTCTGCTAGGCTACACCAAAGCAAAAAGGAACCTACCTTAACATTAGGTACTTTACTAGTAATCAATTTTAGGCAAGCCGGTGGGAATCGGCTTGTATGGACCAGCCGCTGCTGGTACCTAGTCTACATTTAGACGACGTTGTTTAAGTGAAGCCTGTGTAAAAAGAACTGTAAATATATCATTTGTAAATGTTTGAGCCTTTGTTTTATAACTGATACAATGTTTTACGTGTGCATAATTATTGTGTTTTTTAAAGTAAATAAAGTTTGAAAAGAAAAGCGTAATGATCGGCAAGGCAATACTAACCAAATATTATTCCTTATATCATTTGCAATATTTGTAGCAACTGCTGCTAAGATAAAGCCTATTATTTAAATAAACCATATGGTTCCTCATATAATATGGAATATCCTAAAGAAACAGTTATGAAATGTAAGTAAGACTATTCTGCATCGTTTTATTTATCTTTATTACTGCTAATTTTATCTTCTCCTAGCTCCGTTTATTAAAACTATACTTTTAAATTTTGTTCCATTGTCTCCCTGTTGTATACCAAGTTTAATAACTAGATGTTTTTAAACAAAAGCTAGATTTTCTGCGACTTGAGTTTCCGTGTCGCTTTAAAAAGATAACAAAAGGAATAGGTAGTAGTAGGTAATTGATTATTATTAAAAGTAGCAGCAGGAGCAGGAACGGGAAAACTTAGTAAGTATAAGGAAGGAGTTTCTTCTTTGTTTAAACTAGAACTATTTTGAAATCTCAACAAAAACAGAGCCTGATTCGGATTTTCAGTTCTATTTCAATTTCGATCCTTTTTGAAACGAACTTGATGCTAACACTGTCTGGCACATACGGATGGTGCGTGACTCACTGACACATACACTACTGTCCAGAGGGATAACTGGAAGAGGAAACTTTTCCAGCAATTTTGGTACAGCAGTGTAGTGTTAAAGGAATATATATGTACAAAACCAGCTGTAATACTTAATTAGCATTAATGACAGTAAAATTTGCCTTAATTGATCATCTACCAAGAAAACACAATGAAATGAAATTTATTTCTACCATTTTGCACCAAAATTGCTGGAATAGTTTGCTAATCTTAATAGCCACGTGGTCGACGTGGACCTTGGCGGTGGTATCAAAACCATGTCAAAACCACAAACAGGTATAATAGGGCTCGTTCTGTCTCTATATTTCTGTCCAAGGTACAGTCACAATAAAAATATACATACAATTAAAGTGCCACAAATATGTATACATATAAGGCACATATTTTTTGGGCTTTGGCTGTCTTCGTATATCTTTGTTGCTGACTGTGTAAGCGAAAATAACATAAGGCTTATAGAGGTACTAGTCCTTCTTTTAGTCTCACAAAAGATTCTCAATGAATTCAGACGCTTAGTTTCGTTTGATAAAGTTATCGACTTTTCGTTCCATTGCGAAAATAATCGTGACACAAAGTTCCATCCACGAGGTACGGTACATAACCTTAAATCCCTACTCGCAGGAAACATACGAGGCCTTTGACCAGCAACCATGTAATGTATTCATAACCAGTCTGTTGCCGTCTATTTTTAGTCTGGGAACTGCCTGGCGCAAGTAAAAAAAACCTTTTAAACAATGGACTATGTTTGAGATGGGATTAGCATGTTTGAGTTTCTCATGCGCATCTTATAAGGATGTTTAAAAATAACCCTTTCACCCATAAAAACTTTAAGGTAGACCTGCCCATAATGCCAAATCACTACATATCTCATAGTATTTCAAAGCGATTGAGCTGAAATTTAAGAGGACCAAATTTTAATACGAAATAATTAAAGCAGAGATCAAACATACAATTAAAGATACAGCTACAGGGGTCTCAATTCATCTTATGTTTTCAAGATTAGAGGAATATCTACTTGACAATGATACTTATGGCGCCTACTTCAATTTCCCGTTTATATTCTATCGTACAAACGTATTCGTTAAAAGACATTTACCGTTTATAAATTTTCATTAAACCATTCATCAAATTGTTTGACAATGATGAATCGTTTTAGGATTATTCAATTGCTCTCTTCATCGGGACACCGCGTCGTTAGAAAGCTATTAAGTGTGGTCGAGTTCACAAATATCTTCACAAGCCAACATGTCAAAAATATATGTCCACGTCTCTATAACAAAGACTATAAGGTCGTGTATACATGTATTTGGCATGTTGGTTTGTAGAGATATTTGTGAACTTCACTGTACAGATTACAGAATAAGGTGGGCCGCGAAATAAACAAATGAGTTTTTAGTTTGGGTTGATGATATCTTTAAACATTTTTGAAGAACGTTTGTTTAAAATAAGTAGTAAGTACGTTAATTGATGACTTATTTATCTACTGGAGTGATTTATTAATACCTATATGGTGTCAATTTCTTTTGTTATTATGTTTGCCATGAAAATCATTGCCACATTTCAGTGCATTCTCCGAAAACAATAATTGGCGCGTACCTACACGTATGTATCTACTGATTTATCATAATTATACGTACAATGCCTGGAAAAAGATTTTCTTTTATATAAATGGGCTTACTCTTGGCCACAGACTAACCAAAGGCAAATACGTGGACTACGATACGATGGAGTGAGCTCGCCCAAAAGTTGCCTGTTATAAAAAAAAAGTGTGTTAAATTATTGCCTTTTTCTACCATATGATGATACTTATTCCAATATCATGGTAGAGAATACTTAAGGGCATTAAGCCCGCCATTAGATCTTTCTTTTGTTATGCAATAAAGAAATTAACATGAATTGAAAAAAAAAAAAAAAATGAAAAAATATTTATTAACTAAAGAGTACATTACAAGTTGATTAACATTGGTAACCGCACTAGGCATGCCTGTATCGCGGCAACCAATAACATACAACAAATTCAAACAAGACTAGAACACTTGAAACAGCCGCCTCCTTTCCGAGAAAGGAAAGTTCCTAAATGAAAAATTGAACGTTCATTCTGGTAATTTTTGAGGACTTTCCTGTGACAAAATATTTAACGAGTGTGGCGGGATATGATTTATTTTTTCTCTCATTTTTTCGCGTTTAATTTTTGCCTCGGAAGTTTCTTGGTATCTTTGTCAGGACGATATTCGTTAAGGGCAACCGTAAACTCCGTAAAGACGACCTCATAAATTGCTGAAAACAATAATCAGACAATTGTTTAAACATTTAATAAAAACAACCTTTAGTTTGGTTTTCTATCACAATAATTTCTATTACTTATCCTCGTATTACAATACTATGACCACTACTTCCAAAAAAAAATACTTAAAAGACTATAGTCTAACGGCAAAACATATCCGAATTCCGTGTTAGGGCCCATTTAGACGGTACGAGAACTAGCATACGAGTTTTATTACATTGCGGTATTTGATGGCTGTGCATAATTGTATGTACCCTCAACAGTCCGTAATGTAACTGAAATCACATGCGAGTTCGCAGTGTTCGCACGCTGTCTAAATCAGGTCTTAGTCTATAAGGTCCTCGAAGGGAATTCGAGAAAATGTTAAGTACCATATAAATACGACGAAGAATTCCCCACTTTATCTTACCAGTTTTTTGAGCCATATTTCCTTAGAAACGACCGTTTAGTACTTACACAAAGTAGTCGCAGTTACATAAAAGTCAAGAAAAAGCACCGAAGTAAAGCTAGTAAGTTGTAAAAATGGGTGCCGACGTGTGGATCCAGAGGAAATGGAGTGCGACGGTCCCGTATAACTCACTTTTGATGGGATTTTTAGCTAGAGATGGCCGGTTATCGAAATCAATGTTTTTGATTCCATTTCATCCTTATTAAGTAAATCTACTCTTCTACTAGTTCTGTCTGTAGAAGTACATCAGGACTCAGAAGTTTATTTTTAATTAAGTTTTTATGCATTATATTTTGTTATCGTCTTGGATCGTCCTATATTCTGCTTTCGTCAACCACTCTTCATTCGTCACTTTCCTCAGTAGTCTTATGATATATATTTGTTTGTCTCTTTCTTACTCGGGCTCACTCGTCATTCGTCCTAACGTTTTTTCTGTTATTCATAATTTGTATGGAATTACGACTAAGAAGACAGCCAACAATGCCAACATGCCCCACAATCTACATGCCCAAAGAAAATAATGATGAATATAAGGAAAATAAACAAATGTAGACATCGCAAATCTAGAAAGTATTTCGATAACCATATCGTCTATGCCCATGCCTATACCCACTCTTTTGACCGAAATCTTTTATAAAAAATATAAGTAGGTATATTACTAATTACTCAAATAAATCTTAGGTCGATATTAAATTTACAAACGAAACAGTTATCACGTCAAATCCTAAATTATCGGCCAGTCAAGATTCATTTTACCAAATTCATTAGAGAATGTTTCTTATACATTCCCGTTTATTAATTGCGAACCCTATTTTAATTAAATTCTGTTTCAAATTTGTTGGCAATATATATTCTATATCTACTTAAGTAACAATAGGAAAGGCCCTTGGTTTCTCAACGGACGGATTCTCTTAATTTCTGTACCTACCTTTAAACTATTTACTTTTCAGGCCATTGTGGTTGTATAATATAATATGCGCTCACAAGAGCTGAAATATAACTTGTTATATAACTATAACTATAACTATAAGTTTACTCCTGAAAAAATTAAAAGCAATAGGCCAGGCATAACCTATAAGTATAGACATTTTTGGGAGCTCTCTACTACGCTATGCATCATCTGCATTTCATCTGGGATCTGCTCTCATTGTCCGTTTTCTTCATTCAGGGTATTTTGGGCAAAATCTGAATTAATATTTTGATGTTTCAGGTCTTTTTGGACCGACAGCAAAGCCTTCATTACATTCTTTTTAAAATTCACTGTAACTACAAATTAGGTACACAATTGTTGGAGCTACAAGCTACTAGTACCACAGAAAAATTTGGTGTGTATTAGTGGTTAGTTAGTTTAGCTTTAAAAACCTCTTAATTACTGACACTCGTTGAAACTCAGCAGAACCTGGGGCCCATTTCTCGAAGCTACAAGTTACAATTTACAAATGGTTGTCAATGTCTAATATGATAAGTTGGAAAGAGACTTCTTGTAACTAGTACTTTCAGTTTTGAGGGATGGGCCCCTGGACGTAGGACGAAAATAATGTGTAGGATACCAAGCGACATCAGCCAAAACATATGCTAAGAAGTAAACACAAGTGTTTGACCAGCTTGTTATTTTATTACAAACTTGCTAAAAATATGGAACCACATATGTGGGCAATTTACCGTAAGTACATCAAGGTTTTCGTTTTTAAATACGGCTTTTTCGTACAGAAGCGAATTTGAATATGAATCAATATCGATGTGACGAAAGCACCTGAAACGGAACTGTGTCAGCCCATTTACATATAAATGCTTAATTAACATATCAATAAAAGCGATGTTTTCGTAAAATTGATACAAAATTCAGGTCACAAGACCGACATACGCTGTATTCAATTAAAATATAATATAAAAACGAGGGCAACAACCTTTGCGACGTGTACGCGGTGTACGTGAGAGCAAAACTGCATTTAACCTTATAACGTTTGTGAACGCGACGAAAGTCCAGGCTAAATTAAAAACAACAAGTGCAACAAACAGTATCTTTTATTTTCAGTCAGGTTTAATCCAATAAGAAAATCCTAATTTGGTTCATTCGTAAACCAAAACAAAGTTGCATGTCAGAAAACAATACGCACTTTATTCTAATTCATGCGAGGGTATCCCGAAAATCGATATCCGGGTGCGGCCAACCCTAGACGGCATGGCGCCGTCCGGCCAACCCGGTCAAAAACAGAACCCCCCAGGCCGCGGGCCCCCCATACGTCACGCGCGTTCGCAACTCGGCAGGGTTATAACGGCCATGACTTTAGCCTCTCGACCTCCCTTCATAAATTTCGCCTTCACAAAAGTACCGGCCTAATTAAGTTGGGATACTCCTGAATATTTCAAACCTGCCGCCATTCTAGACAATTGAACCTTTGAAGCGGGATCTATAGCAATATTTCAGAAGTTTCACAACCCTTGAGATTCGGCGTCTGGCGCGTCTGTTGTAATAATAATGAGAGACGACAAAAGTTGAGACATAAATCGACTCATAATTTACACATCAAAGAGTTTATGAACATACGTTAGCATAAGTTGACGTATGGTTTCATTATGAGGCAGACTTAGCGAGGTGAACGCACGGCTCTCAATGGTTGAACTTTTCTCGATATTTCCGTTTCCTGAGTGCAATCGATAACAATATTTTCGCAAGGGTGACAGCACCTTTCTACGCCGTGCTAGTGATATTTTTCATTAGGAAAGTTTCAACTTGTTTTATGGAGCGGGGATCGAAAGCAAGTAATTTGATGTCAATCACTTCGGCGGATTTCCTTCGATAGAAATTAAACGATTTTTTCTAAGATCGCTAGGGAGTTTATTTAATCCGATCAGTATTAAGCTTTCACGTGTTTTGCCTTAGTAATGAGTTGTATCAACTTGTCCTATTAGACATCGCTTAGCGTCGTTAAGCGGTCTTCTTCGTTGAGATATGGAATACCACATGGTTTACATTGACTGAGACTTATTGCTAACTTTATCTGCTCGCGTGCTATAATACTCGTATGGTTTAACTTAAGTGGCTATCTAAAGAACCTAACTTTTTTACTCTGTCTGTTCTTGTAGAGAATTCAGAGATATACGTGTCATGTATACTGTCTGACACTGACAGACGGACGTGATTGTATATGGTTTCGTTAGTTTCACTATGGAATTAAACATTAAAGCTCGGCCACACGTGCGCGTTTTGAGAGCGTAGGCGGAGCGTTAGCGGAGCGCAATGATAGCGGTGCGCCGGACGAACGCTGGCGTTGCGCCCAGCGGACGCCGGCGGGAACTAACGAGCGCGGATTGCGAGCGGAGTGCGCGCGGATTGAGAGCGGAACGCGAACGCCAGCGTTCGTCCGGCGCAAACCGCTATCATTGCGCTCCGCTAACGCTACGCTATCAAAACGCTTTGTGTGGCGGAGGCTTTATCCACATAAGTATTAGAGGTATAAAATTAATATCAATGGACTGTAAAATTTGCCGTACAGTAGATCTAAAACCTTTTAAGCGACCGTACCGTAATAATAGATTAAAGCGCGCTCACAATCGTACTTCCTTCAATCGACCCTCCATGTATGCTCCAAATGGGTAAAAGGTTTTCTACATCTGCGCCCCTGTAATATTAAAGATCAGAGTTTATAAAAAATGTCGAGACGTGTCGCCCTATAGTACCAACTTAATACATAAAGTGGTATGTACCATTAACGCATACGCATATGTTGAGAAATTTACGCTTTATTTCTTGGTAATAATGGTCCTATACATTTGACTGTAGAATAGGCTTGCATTTAAAGCGTTTTAGAGATACGGTGTAGGGTAGTTTATTATAAAAGTGAAGTGCTAATCTTTATGAGTAGTCTGTGAGAGGCAATCTATGCGACAGGTGGGGAAGCCAGGGAGAGAACACGTGGATCTCCCCTTCGTGTTCTGTTCCTGTATTGTTTAGTTTTTCTAATTAAAAGACATGTATTACACAACAATACTTACATGTTTCTCTAATAAATAGGTACCCATGAAAACTGGGGATGAAATTTGGTAGGTCCATGGTTAGAGTAAGTACCTAAATATCATGGTATTTAAAATACCTATACAATACTATAAATTCAATGTTGTTACTTGGTGTTGATACATGTCAGATAGCTGGATTGTTTGGTAAAAGGTCTACATATATACGTTTTACAATTCATTCAGTATTTCCATCTCTAAACATTGTATTGCATACCTATTGGGAATACAGACGTGTAATTCCATATCCTAAATTGTAACCGACCTATTACAAGTGAAATATAAGAGGTTGACTGTTCGCGTTTATGACAGGCGGTAACTATGAGGTAACCGAGAGGGGGTGGGCGGCACTTTCAACGGGGAGCGGCAGTGTCCATACTGTACGACAGTAATCTTTATTATACTGTGCTTCTGGTCTCAAAACTCTAAACCGAGAACGACTGATAGCAAGATACGATCACTGATTGTGACCCCACGGCTTAAAATCCGACTAATTTGCACCTTTATTTTCCCACGTGTAGATATTGCCTCGTTCAATCGTAGGTACCACGCGTTTGAATTTGAAAAATTCCCCCCCACCCCCACCAATCCAATTACCCGAGCGAAACTCTGGAAATTCTAAACCGATTATACAGAATTGAAAACATTAAGTACTTTATAGATACCAACCCAGCTAACAAACGACTTTAACCTTTAAAGTAAGCTTTTAAAGTACTTTTTTAGGGTATCGGAAAATGCAAAGTCAAAGATAGAATTCGGATGGGAATTATTTACGGGGACCGGAAAACTCTTATTCTGCGGCGCAAAGAAGGTCCTGATTAGGAAAGTTGTGATAAGTTCGAGGAGACAAACAGTGCGACGTGGCACGGGATATTGAATTTCGATCGGGTTTTAATGGGTTTCGGCCAATAATTCGGTTTGGACTGAGTTATTGGGCAATCATGGCGTTTTCGTAGGACGGCCGGGAAGATTTGTTCACGAATAATTTTTCATACTTTGGAATGAAATGAAATGAAATGAAATGAAATTTTTTATTCGTAACATACAGTTATAAGTCAGGAAATGTGTTAATTATTTATATTTGTTACAATTTGTATTGAATTAGCTAATTTATATATTTTAATATCACATTAGCGGTAAATTGAAAAAATCTGATAATTATAAAAATTTGGTAACAGCAACAGCCAATTAGCCTAAAGACTACCCTGATATTTGAGTATGCAAATGAATTAATTATAAGAATAACTTTCCTCAAACAGTCGAAACACTCGCTCTGATATACATAGTCCATTTATCCAGGAATACTTTTAAGACATCACTGTCATTCATCATCGGTATTACATATAAGACAGATCAGATATGAGTAAAAGCATGGAATAAACAAATGCGACAAATGTAATCACTAATTAATTACTTAATTACATATTTACCTAGAGTGTATTGAAATGAAAGATCATTAGTTTGAAACAATTATTTCCCACTGTTAATTGAGAATTACAAAGGATGTATTGAAAAACTATTGTAGCTTAAAAAACAATACACGGTAATCCACTTAAGCGATAATCGGATTTAATTAAAATCAATTAAACAAGAACGAAATGGATCGAGGTCTCCGACAGAATTTTTAATCGTTCATTAATAAATTTTGATTAAAAACCGGGTTTCACAATGTTTTTATTTAAATAGTACATTACATGTATCGTAATTAGGGCTGCCATCCGTCCGGGTTTTTCAAACACCTTTTTCAGCGGTTGCAAAGTGGAAAGTATGCAAAGTAATAGAAAATTTTGGGACCAAATTTTTATCTTTCGTTTTTTATCCTTGATCGAAAGGGCTCGTGAATCAGAGTAGGAAAAATATAACTTTTACCTACCTTAAAAAATTTTTTTGGTGATTCTTCTGGTGAAAATGCCCGTATACCTCCGCAAGGGTGGTAAAATTGAAAGTTGAAATCTTTAGAGAAATTTTTTTGTCAATTAAAACAAAGTTTCCAGATACAGACACGATTTTATTTTTCCTGTAATATTTAATATAAAGCCAATGTTTCGTAAAATTTAAATTTTTCTTTGGTAAACTTCAGAGATAAAGGGGCGGATTTTTTCCTAGTAACTTAAAATTTACAGTTTACCCCCGTTTTAGTTTCACCATTTTCTATAATTAATATTGATAAATAAAATAATACTTTCAATTAATAGCGGTTAACAATATTCATAATTATTCCAAATTTAAAAGCGATAGCATAAGTAATTCTCGAGATATTTAGTAATGTGACAGACGTACAGATTCGCACCATAAGGGTTGTACCTTTGTGGGTATAACGTAACCCTAAAAAGAGACAAATATTATAAGAAAAATTGTTTTGTTTTTGTTAATGTTTATTGCAAATTACATATTGTGTGAAATTAAAAGAATAAATGGATGAAAATTAAAGGTCTTGTTTTTTAAAAATATTGTTTTCGGACTCGTCCGGGGAAAAAATGCGTAAATGTCCGGGTTTTCCTGAATCTTTGGCGAAATTCGAGATGGCAGCCCTAATCGTAATGTACTATTAAATAGCTTCTTTCATTAGCAGGAGCAAGTATGAAATAATCCGATGAATATACACAATACATAACATAGAAACTTACTTAAACATGTGTGTGTTAAAAATCGAAGAAGCAGTGGGAAACGTGCAAGAAAAAATACCGTTTATAAATCTAATAATAACACTTTTGAACTTTTAAAGTTTTTCATTTTCTTCCCTGTTTTTGGCTGTTTCTCATCCTAGGATTTGTCCAATTTTTTTAAAAGTAATAATTATGAAATTGAAATATGATAACATCGCTTAACCAGTATCACGAACGAATATTACCAGCTCCCACTGATGGAATAAGAACTTAGTTTTAATATTAATTAACAAATAACAATGAAAACCCTAATGATACGCTAATGAGTTTTATTTGCGCAATGTCGTTAAGGAGATTAATTCTAATGTCGCTCTGAATGGTGAATGGTTCCATTCGTTCCATTCAATTGGTCGAAAGATCAACTGTCTTCACTTTCCTTTGCGATTGTGATTTTGCAAGAGTTATACAAGCCGGTGACAAAGTATAATGCTATTTAGAATGGCAATTATCAAACGGAAATGATCGGTAATGATTAGGGCATAAAATTATAGTTATTACGGCACTGTAATTATATGTATCTTTAACCCCCGACGCAAAAACGACGGGGTGTTAACTTAAGTTTGACGTGTCTGTCTGTCTGTCTGTGTGTGTGTCTGTCTGTGGGATCGTAGCTCCCGAACGGATGAACCGATTTAGATTTAGTTTTTTTTAGTCTGAAAGCTGAGTTATTCGGGAGTGTTCTTAGCTATGTTTCATGAAAATCGGTCTACTATGTCTGGGTCGGGGGCTTTTCAAAATTTTAATTTTGTGGTTAGGTTATTTACCATGGATGACATTATAGAATAGAAGAAATGAACAGTTCGGAAGGGCTCAAGATAAACTAATACTTACCTATTGGAAAACCTATTATTAACATTGAATCAATTGATATGCTACAAAAGGATGTACGGACGGCGACAGCTGTATAATCGGATTCGATTAGACACCTTTTGATACAGAAACCTAAAACTTACTAAGACATGCCAAGGAACCCCCTAACACTATTAAGGGTACTACCAGACGAAGGAACCCTCCTCACCTCAATATTAAAGGTACTGTCACATCAAACATCACCTCATGCGGCTCACTCGTGAGTCACGACTCGCGAAAGTGACAACTGTATGATCGCCGATAAAAGTGCTTCACGCTTCCTCTTACCAATATTTATGAGGCAACAGTCGGTAAAGGATCTTGTTGAAATGGGTTTACTGCGATGGAACGGTTTATGCTATGCAATTCGTTTAAAAAAAATATTAATAAGCACGTGATTCTGTCCTTCAACTAATAAATTCCCTTCGTACAAAATGTAAAGGGGCAATTTACCATGCCGCGTGATTTTGTGCTCATATATTTTTTTAAATTCATATCAAATACTACCGACAGTTTTGTGCATAAAAATTAATGTTAACTCTTTCTTTCTCTAACGGAAATCTAATCATATTAGTCGTTTATCTATTATAAGCCAAATAAGCGCATTTTAATTTAGCGCCATGTTTTTAGAGCGTAATACGTGACGCTACGTGCCTACTTCAATTAATTCTATTATTCTTTATATTTATAAAAGTGTTTGCTAAAACATAAATCCAAATGTTTTCCTAGTCTTCTCTCAGCATTCTGGCAGTTTCGTTACGCATTTTCATCCGGTAGGAACAAAATAACGCCCCAAAACAGCCCTGAAAGTTCCTATTTTGTGACGCAGTGTGAAGGGGGTATATAGGCAGTAAATTCAACCGCATGGGGTGACGCTCGACAGCGTCTGGCGGGGGTTGAAAGTGGTCACTTGAGCATATAACAATGCTATATTTGTAATTATTGCCAGCCAATTATGTTTTAAATTGCGGATATGTTCTCATCTTAATTCTATCGTTCACTATTTTTTAACCCCCGACGCAAAAGACGTGTGTTATAAGTTTGACGTGTCTGTCTGTCTGTTTGTCTGTCTGTCTGCCTGTCTGTCTGTCTGTGTGTCTGTGTGTGGCATCGTAGCTCTCGAACGGATGAACCTATTTAGATTTAGTCCTTTTTGTTTGAAAGCTGATTTAGTCGGGAGTGTTCTTACTGTTCTTAGCCATGTATCATGAAAATCGGTGCACTTGCGTCGCGGTCGGGGGTTTTTTCAAAATTTTAATTTTGTGGTTAGGTTATTGTCTAATAAGTGTTTGCGGTTTTAGAATACGTTAGTCAAAAGTGTTTAGTCCGTTTTTACATTATCCGATCCAATATCGGATGTCGGAAGGATTTCAATGGAAATAATTTTTAAGAAAAAAAAACCGTCGCCTTTCGGGTTCTGGTGAATGTTACTTGCGAATGTTGGATTATGTAGAAATGTGTAGGTATTTTTTAAAACTGCTTTTAATGCTTTAATTATTAGATGGCAACATAAATGAATATACGTATAACGTTAAGGTTTGAGGAGTTTCCTCAATTCCTCATGAATCCGATATTATATTATAAGAAATCGAAGCTTGACAAACTTTGACTTGAAAACTCAATATGCTTAACAAACATAACTAAATAAATAAATGTCACTGTTCTGAACTTAAATGCATGCTTTTCTTGCAAAAATACCAAAGTCACTTATGAGTGTGCCGTTCAGATTTGAGGAGTACGGTTCTGACTATCATCAGCAGTTCCACTGCACCAAATGTCACTGTTCTGGACGCAAGTGCATGCTGTTCTTATAAAAATACCAAAGTCACTATAAGCGTGCCGTTCAGATTTGAGGAGTTCGGTTCTGACCATCAGCAGTTCCACTGTACCAAATGTCACTATTCTAGACGTAAGCGCATGCTGTTCTTATAAAAATGGCAAAGTCACTATAAGCGTGCCGTTCAGATTTGAGGAGTTCGGTTCTGACCATCATCAGCAATTCCGCTGCACCAAATGTCACTGTTCTGGATGAAAGTGCATGCTGTTCTTATAAAAATACCAAAGTCACTATAAGCGTGCCGTTCAGATTTGAAGAGTTCTATTCTGGCCATCATCAGCAGTTCCACTGCACCAAATGTCACTGTTCCGTACCTAAATGCATGCTGTTCCTTTAAAAACACAAAAATCACTATATGTATGCCTTTCAGATTCGAGGAGTTCCCTCGATTTCTCCAGGATCCCATCATCAGAACTGGGTTCTGAGAAAAATGGGACCAATCTGTATGCATATACATTCAATTAAAAAAAAATTTTCAAAATCGGTCCAGTAACGACGGAGATATCGAGGAACAAACATTAAAAAAAAAAAAAAAAAAAAACATACAGACGACTTGATAACCGTCCTTCTTGAGATATGAGGCGACGGTTAAAAAGTATGAAGTATAATGTATGGGATGTAAATTCTACATCCTATATCGGATCGGATAATGTGAAAACGAACTTAATGTCACGGAAAACGTATCTACTTATACCACCTACCTACTTTTTGGTTCTAGCAACGGTTAACCGTTTGTGTTGAGTTTCCGTGTTCAATATTCAGTAACTTAGGTATTAAGTTATTAAATAAAACCATTATAGCCACAATGTAAATAGTCTTAAGATGATAACCCCCTTTCTACAGGCAGACAAAATAACAAAAAAAGTATATTGAATCTTCATGGTTTCATAGAGGCATCATGGAAAAAATCTTTTTACAGAAAGTAATATGGTCTTCACAAGAAAAGCTTCTTATTATAGTAATTGGCATTCAATGTTATAATAACAGCATTTTATTATAATTCAATTCAATGAACAAAAATTGTTTATTAATGATCGTGATGAATAATATTGATGACGATGATAAATGTTGGAATTTATTTCGATGCAAAGAGAATGACGGATTGAATTGATTATTTGTGTCAATTTAATTGTGTCACACTTCATTAGGTAGGCATTTCAATACTGTAATATGAACGCCATATGTGGAGTGGAATCTCGTACAATAAGATTTTTAGGGTTCCATATCCCAGTTCCAAGCCAATTTTAGCAAAAACTTAACCCTGAAACCTTGGATATGTAACATTTGCATTTAGAATTTGTGTCATTTTAAGGCACTGTTAGAATAATATTTTATGACATGTTCCTACTTGATAAAATCACTGAAACAAGCAAGTTTCTAGGGGCGGCAACGTCCAGGTAACATCCATCCATCTTGTCCATCTGGACTCCCTGGAATTGCAGGCGTCCATGGACTACAGTGTCTGCTTACCATCAGGCGGTATGCTCGTTTGACACTGCCGTGGTGTAATAAAAACAAAAGTAAGAAAAGTACTTTTTTTTTACTCTTAAAAATACAATGATTTTCGTTCACGACTGCACATTACGTAACACATCCGTCAGTAATCGACTAATCGTTATCGTGACGTTTGGGCTTCCAGTTAGTCGTGATTGTCTTCCAACGTTACCGATACCTAACGTCTCAGTACCTACTGATAGGACTGATTAGAAAGGCCGTTGTCTAAAGAGGCCCAGAGATTACCAGTTCACCGGACGATATTGGCCTATCAGTTAACCCGTCGTAATGTTACTGTCAAAAAAAATTGTCATAAAATTATTTGCTTTGATATAAATATTTTAAGTAAAACGCCTTGTGTTAGGATCGGTATTATACACAGACGAAGGAAGGCAGATTTTGGACGCGGATAGTCACCGGCAATAACATCACACAAAAAGAAGGGTGCATAAGCATGATGGCTCTAGAAATAATATTGTGTCAGATATTTTGCGGCCTATTTGTGCGATGTTATTGCCGGTGACCGTACGACGTTCAAAATCTGCCTGCTTGGCCTGAACTGTATTTGAAATTCTAAAGAAGTTTGACATATAAAATCACCTTCGCGCAATCTAGTACCAAAATAATTGTCATTATAGCTTTATCCGATACGAATGACTTGCTAATATTGATTATTATTTCCTCTTTACCTGTACCTATATATTAATATAACCTTATAGAACTCGTGCAAACCACCGTTACACCAGGTTCCATAAAGCGAATATTAATTCCTAGCTCGCTTTGCATAGGATAGCGCGGTCGTGATCTTGAACTGACGAGGGCACCCATTGTTCCAACAAGGGCTCTAAGTCGCAAGCGAGAGCGTTAGCGGAAAGCGGGTTGACTATTGCGGCAATTTGTAATACGCATCAGACATCGATCTTACTTGGTCGCTTATCTCAAGTTATAACTTAAAAAGATAAGTGACCGAAGTAGAAAATCGCATTCGAAGTTATATATAACATACAAGCACGGAATGTTGTGTCTTACATCTAGGTATACCGTATTCACTTATTATTGGAATATTTAATACAGCCCGGACAGCTTGAACATGTCATGCTCGCTAAAAAGTCTTTGCTTACGGTGACGTCGTTGATCGGGTCGCCACCTTCCCGAATGAAGGTTGAGGGAGGCGATGGCTGAGATGCGCGCCATATTCGTGAACGGGTGCTGTTTGTGAAGACCGGTCTGTTTCAGCTAATAGGGGCTATGCTATTCTATGTAACATTAATTTTGAATGAGATTACGTTGAGGCACTCTGTTCGGTCCTTGTTTGTTTATTTTCTTTCTGACTCTTGGAGACCATATACATCTCCAAGGAAAAAAGTATATATATATATATATATATATATATATATATATATATACTTTTCTTTGCTTAAGACAACAAGAATCGTTTACAACTCTAAAGTTATTTTAGTTATTCGTTTTTTTTCTTCATGTATAATTTTTTTAGATGTACTTTGACACTTAGAGACTCTATACATCTCTAACATCTCTTATTAATAATCATAATAGCTTTGTACTTTGTATAATTTCTTGTGTTAATATTTTTTTTTTATGAATACTTTTGCTTATTAAATTGTATCTTGTTTTTTTTAATGCATGTTAATTATAAGATGTAATGTTTTGAAAAGAAGTGGCCCGCCGAGTTTCTTGCCGGTCCCATAGTGGATACCCTCCTCCAACTGAGGGGGGACTGAAATCTTCTCGAGGCTGAGGCGTAGGGTTAGAGCCGGCGTAGTTTTATTTGACGTTCATAAGCGCATTGTAATATACCTACTTGGAAAAATAAATATTTCATTTCATTTCATTTCATATGTGGAAATCTGATCATTAATGTAAAATTTTTACGAAAATCGTTATCTTGAACCCTATTTGTTCCAGGGCTCAATTTCCTAGGGCTCTAAATAAAAAAGCATTCTGTCCAGTCTTCCTTGCATTGACCGCATCTTAAATTCACCTTTTCTTCTTCTCAGTGATTTTACTATTGAGTGTCGCGGTTTTCATTGTATGGTGATTGGTGATGTGCTTTATCAACGACGCACCGCCATTCTTCTATGTTCGAGAAGATTCGTTAAATGTATGGCGTCCTGTACGTTTTGTAACTCTTCACTTTCCGCACTAAATATAAATACTCGTATAGCTGCCTTCTTGACGCATTCGTCGACATGATACGTGTGACGTTGGTTTAATAGTCACAGAAATCGCTAAAAGCTCTTAGCATTTCCCACACTTTACTTGTGTGAACCGCTTGTACACAGTTGCCGAGAATGAGAAAAACTGTTGTTATACCTGGTTCTGATTTATCGCTATCGAACCGTTTTCATCGCGAACTTTGTATTTTATTCACGTTGACATTGTATTTTTTACTACTCCTCGTAAAGGCGCAATTTAAGAGAGAGCTTATTCTTTAAGTCTATTTTATTTATTTTGCAAACTTGTATGCAAATTTGTAAGGAATGTACCTACCTAAGATTACAATATTAATTTAAGGATTAAAAGTAAATTTTACAATACCTAACAAAAGACCGTCCAGCAGCATCACTTTATCATCTTTGTAACCTTAGCCCGGACCCGGACCGTTTCAGTGTGTCTTTCTTTACTGACTTAGGCAGCGTTCCCACTTATGCGTCGCGTGTCTCGGGGCGCGCAAAGGGCGTCCGCGCCACGCCACCTGAGTGTAATTTATTAAAAGCGCCACCTCAGTACATTTTGTATAGGAAGGACGTATTGCGCGCCGCCAAGCGGCGCAAAGGTTTGCGCGCGCCCGCCGCCGCCACGCCACCTGGGGCGCGTCTTACGTCTTTCCTATACAAAATGTACTGAGAGGCGTTTTGAATTACACTGAAGCGGCGTGGCGCGGAAGCCGTTGACGCGCCCCGAGAATAGACGCGTAGGATTTTAAAGATCTATGCCGGTCACTTAGATATAACGGAACGTAAAAACGTTTAAAAGTTTTATTAAAGATAAAAAAGCCCAAAGTGTTTAATCAATTAATCACTTTCGATTCATCACTCACATCAGCGATTAATAATTATCACTTCCTTAAAAACGTCTGGAAACCAGTATCAACTACCAAACCGTAGATCCACTCACTTTATAAATATGCACAAAATTGCTCATTGTTTATAACAACCGCGGTTCCGTGAAAGATTCCGTTAAGCATGAAGTTAAGACATACCCCCCAGGATATTCGCGAATAATGAACCGATGACAATTTAATACCCCGGGTCCCAAGATAGAAACATCCT
The DNA here is from genome assembly GCF_023078275.1 of Leguminivora glycinivorella. Lineage (NCBI taxonomy): Eukaryota > Metazoa > Arthropoda > Insecta > Lepidoptera > Tortricidae > Leguminivora > Leguminivora glycinivorella. Next base: position 7,222,585 of record NC_062984.1, read on the forward strand.
ATGGCCATTAATATTTTCAACGCTTGGGAGCTGTTATGGGCTGGTCCTGGCTCTGCGAAGGTGCATACGATGCGATTCCCACCGAACAAGAAAGTTGTTCTTAAAGCTTGCTGAGAATTTGCTTCATGTGCGTCCAGTTCTGGCACACCTACGATTTTTAATAGTAATTCAAGAAATGTGCGCGCAATGATAATATACGAGTGCATACAGTCGAGTTCATAAATATGTGTACATTTCTTCACCTTATGGGGCTGACAACACCCAATTGCGCAAAATTGATGTTACTTGCGCAGTTTTTTAAGACAAACCATTAGTTTTAGTAAGGCAAGTAAATTATATGTTATTATTCATTATATTTCAACGAACATAGAAGTACGATACACGATTTAACGAAATCGGCTCGATAGAAAAAAATTGCAAAGATTGGTCTCGAGTTCGTCATTAAACGGTTCTATGTCGTTCAATTATTCACTTAGTTGTCTTTAATTAATATTACAATAACAAAAATATACATACCTAAAACACTAACGACACATATTGCACAAATAATGCATCTTTCTATTTTATTTTAATATTTTTCCGTAGTTTTCGTACCTAGCCGCCCTCTTTCAGTGACATCGCGCTCTCACTTACTCCCATACGAATAGACAGTGTACGCTAGCGTCAAGGCCATTGGGTGTTGTCGTTGCCAGCGTCTTAAGGTGAAGATATTTATGAACTCGACTGTACAAGTTGTTCACAAAATCTGGACTCATACAAATTCAAGCTAACTAATAAAAGCGTGGCGCCTTCATTGAACGTCTCGACCTTATCGATAGGTGCTTCCTCCGCTATACTTAGTCCGCTACTGCCGGTGCCGACGCTAGTTATTCTGGAACACTCTAGAAGCAGCCATAGGCTTGTTAAAATATTAAAATTTTGAATAAACCCCCGACCGCGACGTAGTAGACCGATTTTCATGAAACATGGCTAAGAACACTCCCGACTAACTCAGCTTTCAGACAAAAAAACTAAATCTAAATCGGTTCATCCGTTCGGGAGCTACAATGCCACAGACAGACACACACACAGAGAGACAGACAAACAGACAGACAGCCAGACAGACACACAGACAGACACGTCATACTTATAACACCCCGTCGTTTTTGCGTCGGGGGTACATTACGATACAAGTGCATAAAAAAGGAAGTTCGAAACGAGTGGCGATAAATTAAAACACGACCGAAGGGAGTGTTTTAAATCGACACGAGTTCCGAATTTCGTTTTCGCACGTGTATCGTACGACGGATTTCAGTACAGATGACTCTCCGAAGTTTCGACCTGGCATACAGGATGTAACATTAATGCTGGTGATCCATTTAAGAGCATAACCGGTATCGAATAGCGGTTACGAATACCACTTCCTTTTTTTTAAATAAACACCATGAAAATTAAAGGTACTAATATAGAAGGTAATGTAATAAGCCTTAGGATTTATCTTCGGCAATTATGTTACATAGTGTATAATCAACCACTTCTCGCACTAGTGCGTAAAAAAACACCATCTGTACTGAAAAAAATATTACTGTCAAAATCTATATACCCGACTATGTACGCAGTTCCGTCACGGTACCTACTTATGATGTAATTTTGAGATCACACTAGGTTTACTAGTTGAGATGAATACTCTCCTACTTTGGTTAGATGGGAATACACTGTCACCAGTGGAATGTCGGTTGGCATAAACATGATACCATGCCCATTGTAGACTTGACCACCTCAGTACTAAATGTCTTTTACCATGACCAGACGGGTAAGGCAATAACAGAACTGTATTTATACGAGCTTGGGAATCATAAATACTAATATAGGTAGGTTTATAACTTAAACCTTAGAATTTTGATCGCTAAGGCACTTTTGATCTGAGTTTATATAGGATCATGTTCACATTTAACTACCTATTTGTAAATTGGCCTATTTCACAACAGTGCCCATTGTCTGTGGGTTAGATATAATACTAAGCGGGCTTACAATGCCCTGCGCATCCAATACAATAATGCGTTTAGGATGTTGTTGAGACTGCCGCGTTTCTGCAGCGCGTCGACCATGTTTGCAGAGGCGCGCACAGATGGCTTCGACGCAGTGTGGCGCAAGAAAACTGTCTCACTGCTCGACAGGGTGCGCGGCAGTAGCAACAGCATTCTAAACATGATAGCAAATAAGCTAGATTGTCCGGGCAATGAGTCAGAGGACGAAGTCACTTTTAATTATTAATTATTAAATATTACTTGTTCAATTTTGTTACTAACATAGATAATAAGCGACTTAACTAACACATTTCTTACTAACTATCTCTGTTTTGCCCAATGGTTGACTGGTTGAGAATGCTTTAAGGCGTTAAGTCCGCCATTTGTACTTTTTATTGATAATTTGTGCAATAAAGTTTAAATAAATAAATAAATAAATTTCTTTGACCATTTGATGTCTGAATTAAATAAATAAATTAAATTAAATTAATTGTCGCCCGACAGTGACATTTCGCGATTCATTGCCTGTTCAACAAGGTAATATTGACACTGAGTAGCAATGTTACTTATCAAACCAATAGGCACAGGATTGTAAATGTCACTGTGGTGAAATAAGTCACATCTCATAAACCTACTATAGGCTACTAGACTCATATCTAATTTGGCACAATAAATGATTGTCTTCTGTAATATTTGACATAAGAAATCAATATTTAATGATTTTGGGTATTAAATGTGTACGATGACTACGTATTTTTAATTCAAAAATGTGAGTATTTTTTTTTATTTAGGCCACCGAACACGCTGTCGGCCGTGTAGTGACGTCATAGAATTCATGTCAAATCAATCACTGACATAATGACCTTTATGCCTCGTACAGTCGGCTACAAAAAGATGTATCCAGTGTATCCACTTTTTCACCTTATTAGCAGTAAGGTGAAAATGTGGATACATCTCTTTGTAGTCGACTGTACTTAAAGTGTCAGTGTTGTTTTCGCACTGAATGACTTAATTCACAGAAAATCTATAGATGACATGGCTGATATTGTTTTTGCCTGATTACGTAAAAGTATTCTTTAAAAATGTTTTTTGCGGTTTATAAGTTACAGTAAAATATAGTCATATATTTTTTCGGTTAATTGGACAGTAAGTAATAATAATAATATAAGACAAACTTTAAAAAAGGGTCAAGTAGCCTATTACAAATAAATTCATTCTTATTAAAAAAATAGTTTACAGCATCTAAAACGATTACTTATACACAGTATTAGTAACACTAGTACTTGCTAGTACCAATAGTATTTTGTTTGTGTATCAAATCAGAAACAAAACTATGTCGTCAACAAACGTACGCTGAATGTTATTGTAGCAATTTGAAACGCAAACATTCCATTGACCGTGTCATGTCATATCCATTCCGTGTCCAATAACAAATACATGCAAAATAATTGCTGCCTAATATGGGAACTGAGTTGGATTTTAAATAACGTGAGTGACGTTGCTATAGGCCTAATATCTCAATTATTATAAGTGAAAATGTTTTAACATACATATATGTGTAAGGGCTTTATACGTAAGGGTTTTTTTACGTAGCTCGAAGGTGGCAAACGAGCATACGGCCTGTCTGTTGATTAGCAGTTTTCAGTGCGGCCTTTTTTTTTTTTGACGGAGTGGGAATGCTGTTACGCACGATGTGTGGGACTCGCCGTTTCTTTCCCCTGCGCCTCAAACTTCAGAGATGTTAAACAGCAGTGACAGTCCTGGAAAAATAATTGTAAAAGTTCCACGCTCTTCTGTCTGTGTTACCAAACACTGCAAAGTTAACTTAGATCAACTGTACGATGATATTAATGCAACCACAAGTTACATACAACAGAAAAACTCCTGCAGTTCCGATATTACGTAAGAAGTTACACTTTTGGACTTCCTCCAAGAATTTCGTATGCACAAAACTTCAACTTTTTGTTGCAAGTCGATGCACTGCGGGTCATGTCGGGCGAATAAATAAGTATTTTGTATGACTTTCTTCACTGATTAAGCGTCCTCGTGAGTCACGGCCAGCTACTGCCCACAGATCACTTAACAAGAAGATGGGACATATGGGTCATACCAAGACATCACTAATAAAAAAAATCCTAGTACATTTATCTGAAAAAAGCGTAAAAAAACAAATTAAGGGACCAATTAACAACATTGCTCACGTGAGTCATGCCAATTAAAAATTATGTAAGGTAAAATACCCCATAATGGACGGTGATGCCATTATGGACAAAAAAACACAAATCCTTAAAAATAAGTATCTAAAATAAGTTTCTAAAAACTGACGGCTATGTACCATAAACTAGAGTTATAGAGCTGTTTCATTTTGAAGTTTCAATTAATTCGGTTATTTCTGAAGGATTTGGCGGCAAGATAAAATTCACCAGTTTACTGAAAAAAATATCAAGACGAATTCTTAGTAATGTTGCTAAGAGAGTTGAGTTCATGTATAAAATAATAAAAAAATAACGCACGGTGTAATCTTGAATGCGTTTTACTTATTGCATTAAGCATGAGATAAGGTATAAAACATACTAGTTTGTTGCTCCAAAAATAGTAAGAATTGACGTTATTTTGCGAGTGTCCATTACTGGACCCGAAAAACTGCGTACCTCCTATGATGGACAAGGAACAATTTACAAAACCAAAATTTACAAGAAACAATCCTATGTTAAAATAACCCAAACTAATTGTATTTATGGTGTATAAAATTGACTCATTGCGTATCAGTTGGCTTTAAAAGTAAAATTTTAAACTTATTTCACTGTCCATAATGGGGGATCCATTACTGGAGAACTGCCGTCCATAATTGGAGAAAAAACACCTAGTTTTAATTTGTTAACTATGAAGAAACCAATAGGAGTATCTATTTTGCAATAAGCTTGAAATGTAAAAGAAGGATAGGACATTCAAGATTTAATACGCTTAGCCGCAGAATTTTTACATTTATCAGTGAAATATCAAAAACAGGCGAATTTTTTTCTTAAACTGTCCATGATTGGGTCCGTCACCTTATATATTTAGGTTCAAGATACGATTTTGTAAAGTTGTAAATATAAAACTGCAGCTAAAAACACCTCTCCATATATTTGGCTTCGCTCGCGTTAGATAGAGACAAAAAGTAGCCTTCCCTCCCTTCAACTATCTCCACTTAAAAAATCACGTCAATTCGTTGCTCCGTTTTGCCGTGAAAGACGGACATACAAACAGACACACACACTTTAACATTTATAATATTAGTATGGATATCTCAACGAGTGTGCGGAGCCACGCAACCTTTGGAGTTGCATGCTTTCATGGGCTACGGACTCTACTGACCGTGGGCCGAACGTTTGTTTGCCATCGACATAGTATTAAAAAAACCGGCCAAGTGCGAGTTGTACTCGCGTTGCAAGGGTTCCGTACACTACAAGAAGGGCTTAAGCGCCTCCTTTTTAGTAGGAACTTAAGTAATTTTTGCGAATAATCGATATTTTGAACTTATATATATTAATATTCAAATGCGCTGACACAATTTCAAGAGATTTGGTAACTCCTTGCAGCGGCAGTGAGTGAAATTCGTAATTTGAGTTTTTTAGGGTTCCGTAGTCAACTAGGAACCCTTATAGTTTCGCCATGTCTGTCTGTCCGTCTGTCCGTCCGTCCGTCCGTCCGTCCGTCCGTCCGTCCGTCCGTCCGTCCGCGGATAATCTCAGTAACCGTTAGCACTAGAAAGCTGAAATTTGGTACCAATATGTATATCAATCACGCCAACAAAGTGCAAAAATAAAAAATGGAAAAAAATGTTTTATTAGGGTACCCCCCCTACATGTAAAGTGGGGGCTGATATTTTTTTTCATTCTAACCTCAACGTGTGATATATTGTTGGAAAAATGAATAAGGGTTTACTAAGATCGTTTTTTGATAATATTAATATTTTCGGAAATAATCGCTCCTAAAGGAAAAAAAAGTGCGTCCCCCCTTCTAACTTTTGAACCATATGTTTAAAAAATATGAAAAAAATCAAAAATGTAGAACTTTATAAAGACTTTCTAGGAAAATTGTTTTGAACTTGATAGGTTCAGTAGTTTTTGAGAAAAATACGGAAAACTACGGAACCCTACACTGAGCGTGGCCCGACACGCTCTTGGCCGGTTTTTTCATTTAAGACCGACTTACGCTTTACAAGGTTTTCCTGTAATCTATAGATTGAAAACTATGTCGTGTATTTTTTTGAAAATTTTACGCTTAGTAGTTTCGGAGATAAGGCAAAATGGTCATTTTTTGCCTACTTTCTTAAATTACTTGAAAATTACTTTACTAAAAAATATTAAAAAAAATATTTTTGAAATACTTACTCTTTCATTTGATATGTAACACAATATAGTTCTAGAAACTTTGATTTTTAATTTTCACTATTACCTCCCAAAAGTGGCCCCTATAATTGAATTTTCTTAATTTAAATTACATGTCCGTCTTTGGGTCACCGGTTTACATATGTTTGCCAAATTTCAAGTTAATCGGTTCGGTAGTTTCGGAGAAAATTTCTGTGACAGACGGACAGACACGAGTGATCCTATAAGGATTCCGTTTTTCCTTTTCGAGGTACGGAACCCTAAAAAGGAGCAATTAACGCTCATAGATACACCAGCATACAATAAAATATAAAAATTATGGCGACACTTTTTTCCAACATTACTGGTACAGTAGGTACGCAGTCTGTTAGTGGTAATCCAAGCTACCGCCACTGCCGCGCTCGTTCCCACTAACAATGTGTGTTTTGACTGAGGAAATCCTGTCTAGTTTCACGAAGGTAATTCCAAATTTGAAATATCGGTGTTGCGTTTGTTTCTTCGAATCGCTATCGTTGTGGCGTGTCGAATCCGAGAACGTGTCAGTTGGGACTTTAAAATTTATAATATCAAAGTTAATTATTTTCTGACAATTTTTTGACAGAAACAGGCGACGGGATAGTCGGTAATTGAAACTGGAAAGAAATGTGAGTGTGCACGGGAAAACGTCCCACTTTGTCGATTGCTAAAAAGCCGCTTTGTCAGTTTATTCATATAAAGCTACAAGTAAATCTCGCCTTAATGGTAACCGACAAAGTGGGACGTTTTACTAAACACACTCACAAATATTCTTTATTCCTATTAATATTAATGCTCAATTGGTATAAATAATATGTAACGTAAGCGTCTGAGACTGTTTGGATGTAATGTACCTACTGTTTGGCGACAAATTTGAAAATTAGAGGGGCGAAGATCCCATAGAAGATTTGAATATTTTGAATTTCGCGCCATTTTAGTGACAAGATTTGGTTAACCGTCTATCGTTAACCTGCGGCCTTTAAATTCTAGTGCTAAAATGACACTTCTTTGTTTTGGACAAGGACGGACAGACAAAACCCATACAAAAAAGCGTACCCCTGAAATGTATGGGTATTTTAGGCTTAAAACTAGATTGCGCTGTTTCGCAAGCCCGGAAGTGGCCAAAATCATATTTTCCCCAAATATTTTTGCGTGTTTTTATTTTTTATAAGAACAAATGACATGCTTCTTTATTTTAATATCATGATATCACCAGGGGCGGCTCACTCCGCGATCCTATCGCCGCGCTACAAGTACATGCCGGCGGCCGCGAGTTCGCGGTCCATTCAGTGGCGACGACCTTCGCGCGGCGCAATAGAATTCAATGTCGGCTGCATGCGTGCGGTTCCTTTGTTAATGTAGGTAAGAATTTAGAATGGCGGCATTTTGTGAATATCAAAGGAGTGAGCCTTCTGTACTTGTACTATTATATATTCTGTGATATCACGTCAATACACATTTTGAAAAAAATAAATTTGTAGGCATCATCATCAGTGTAGTTTTGATAGTACTATATTTAATAGGTGGCGCTAAAAAAATGAGCTACTGTACGATTCTTAGTATGAAGATTGTAAATCTTGCTTTTGGACCTTGGTTTGTGACACCACTGATCAAAACGAACAAATTGGTCGTAGTCTCAGTAGCCTCCATGGATGTTTCTACAGCCATGACATTTTACTTACATTTCATTTGGAATTCACGGCAATCTCGACTACATTTCTGTAATTGGAATGATCAGCTTTCCTTTCTACTCGGATATGTCAGTCAAAGTAACATTTTAATTGAAAGAGTTTTATTACGTCGTTTATATTTCTGGCTTATTGGTCTACTTCCTTTCGTTACAAAATTCTCATTTAAATAGTCACGGATATTTTAAGGGGCGTTAATTAACATTAAATCAATTAAACTTTCACTAGATATTAATACAAAATTTTCATATTTTTTTTGTTTTTATGTCCTTAACAAAATAAATATTTTAATTTACTTTCTAAATAACCACCTCTATAACGTAATTGCCTGTCAGGATGTTTAACACTGTCTCTCATGTCACGTTAATAGTGTCTAGAGAGATCTCATTTAATTATTTTATTAATAGGGTGTTTTAACATAGCACATTTGTTTCCTAGTTTTCTCAAAAGAACATGACAAAACCTACATGATGTTTCATACATAAATATACTCCAGGAGCGGAGTATTATCAGCCGTAAAAATACCCGTGACTAATTTGTTAATACCTTACTTATATGTATATGTAGATCTGTTCATTGACAAATACGGGTGCATTCGACAATACGAATGTCATGATTTTAAAGATCAAATTGACAATTCTGCGCGTTATTGTGAATCATAATATGATATAATTACATTATAATCACAGAATATATAATAGTACAAGTACAGAAGGCCCACTGCTTTGATGTTCACGAAATGCCGCCTTTTTAAATACCTACAAAATTCTTACAAAGAAACGAGCCGCACGTGCGCGGCGTCCGGTGATAGGGTTACCAATGGATCCAAACGAATTAATACTCACATAAAATGTTATACTATTATATTCAAGTCTTGGGTATTTTCTAGTTATATAATTATACTGTATTTATATATTTTTGTTCAAGTTCCAACATCACAAACCTTATTGAGCTTTTCCGTGGGAAGTAGATCTGTGTAAGAATGTCTTATGGTTTGGTATGGTCTATTTTATTTAATATGTCTATTTAAGTAAGTATTATTAGCCATTCCACACGCGGACATCGCTTAAAAAACCTGACGACGTAAAGTAACAATAGAAAGTGCGAACGTGCATTCCGTGATAACGCGCGCCACCCCTGAGTAGGCCGCGAACTCGCGGCCGCCAGGATGTACTTGTAGCGCGGCGATAGAATCACGGAGTGAGCCGCCCCTGTTATAATCTAAATGTAAGTAGGTAATATTCGTTAATAACCACAACCTTGCCTTGTCATATTTTACTGGTAGTTTTCTATTTGCACAGTTAGCTTCAAAAATATCGAATTAAATAACTCCAAAACTCTGTTACCGCTTTATCTATATTTGAAAATCTATTCCCGATGTCACATACTTTCGGTGCGTTGTTTCTGTAGTCAGTCAGCACATACATATCCCACTTACAGAAGTGATTTGCTTACCTTATGCCGGTTTTCTGCAATACATTTTCTATGCGTCTTGTCTTGACGTCTTCACATAATCCCTCATTCAAGTGATTCATATTTGAAGGACTCAACTAATTCTAGATGATTTCAACTATTACTCTGGCTTCTATATTATTCAACAACGTTGGTTGAATGAAGAGATTATTACAATAATCTATCGGTAGCCAGACTGTTGCCTAAGTAAGATACATAACAGTTCCGAAACTTCGCCTTTAATAATGAAGCGATCCTTAATTCGGGAGATACATCGCTAATCCGGCTCCCTCTAGGGAATAAATAGTTACCTATCAATTAACGGCGTTTAGTCTCAAATAAACGTGCAACATACTCAATTAAAACACATGTACGTAAGTAGTATGACAAACCAGATTTTTCAGTAGGTACAAGTAGGTAAAATAAAAAAAGAATCTATTTTTGGGATTAAAAGTCTAGCATATGATAATCTAAACATCCAAATTATAAACAAATCAATTATTTTTGTGGTCGGTACCAGACCTGTTCGTCGCCTTGCTATTGCCTGTTTGCCCCACCCAACCATACACAGGCTGGTACCGACTCCAAAAATAATTGATTTGTTTATAATTTGGATGTTTAGATTATTGCAATACGATAAGAAATCTGAATTCAAAGGTTTATTATTTTTTGCTTTTTAGTTTCTCCGTGTTTTGTAACGCGCTTATTTTTGAAGGCGGTTTTATTTTTTGTTAAAAAGTTAATTTATTTGTTGATTTTTAGTGGTTCCCAGTGATATTATATGTATCAGTCCGAATATATGTACAGTAGTGAAAGAATTATCCTTTAACTCCTAACCATTGAGGAGTTGACCTTCCATCATCAGCTCAGCCACATAAAATTACTACCGTCAGGCGTAAATACTGGTGTACCTTTGAAAAATACACTAAAAACATTACATGTGCCTATAACATTTGAAGAGTTCCCTCGATTTCTCCAAGATCCCATCATCAGACCCTGACTTGGTGCCAATGGGACCATCTCGGGGTTATACCCGTTCGATCAAAAAAAAAATTTTGAAAATCGGTCCACGATTCTCGGAGATATCGAGTAACATACATACAAAAAAAAAAAAAAAAAAAAAAAAAAAAATAAAAAAAAAATAAAAAAAAAACATTCAGTCGAATTGAGAACCTCCTCCTTTTTTGAAGTCGGTTAAAAATACAGATGTAGTGTGCGAAAAGAATTTCCTTCCTATTTTTACGGAAACGGACGAACGTGTCATGCTATTTTAGTCAGCCTCAATTCAAAACGTACTGACTGACACTGTCTGAACTAAAACATTTAGCATGACAATTACGAACTTTTCCGGAAAAATACGAAGCAAAAGCGTTTCGGACTACATCTGTACTAAGTAGTTTCAAGTTGAAACTACTTAGTACAAAGTTTCAACTGAACTACATTTAGCATGACATTTACGAAGAAAAATACGAAGCAAAAGCGTTTCGGACTACATCTGTACTAAGTAGTTTCAAGTTGAAACTACTTAGTACAGATGTAGTCCGAAACGCTTTTGCTTCGTATTTTTCCGGAAAAGTTCGTAAATGTCATGCTAAATGTTTTAGTTCAGACAGTGTCAGTCAGTTGAAACTTTCAACCTATGCTATACCAAAGAGGATCGAGTATTATAGAGAGTTACTATCAAAGTAAAATGTGTAATCATTGCCATCTCTCGACACAAGCTTAAAACTTTTGAACCTCAGTTTTGACAATTTGGCCCATATTCTTAGCTTGATATGTGTTAAAATGTCAAATTTTAATATTAGCGCCATCTATCCGAGCGTCCTCCGAAGGTGTATCGCCACGCCATCTAGGTCTCCGTACCTTTTTCTGTATGGTTTTGAGGTACGTTTTTTTCTCAGACTTTATCTGTCTATACGAAGTTACATATGTCTTTGGCTATACTGACCAACGGTTCTTGCTAAACTATAGGTACCTACATCCCACAGAGAGAAACAATTGAATTTCAGAGCAGACCTAAGCGTCTGTTATTGCAACGGCTTTCTTATTTGGTTACCAAAAAGACCCAAAGAAAATATTAAAATCCAAACAACTAAACAGCGATCGTAAATCCCAGAAATAGGACTCAATTTACCGTAAAAGATGTCAAAATACCTACGATTATGTAGAATACGGAATTCTTGAATCAAAGCTTGCCCGGAACCTATCCCATAATTCCGAAGATTCAGGGGTAACAAAGGCGTTTTTCCGTCTCCCCTCTTTTGTCTACAATGCGACGTTTTTGTCAAATTATTCGGAAACGCGCATTCAATTTGGAATTTAAATATTTTAAATTCTTGTTTGGCGTTTTGTTTTTGGTGCTTGCCCCTGTCTGTTACGGATGCTTAGTCTAGGCAACTTGCAATTATTTACTTATTTTTAACAGGATTTCAATCCATTATGGCTTTTTGCAATAGTCCCCGATTTCTCTTTCAATTTTTTTTTCTCGCCTTTTTCTAAATATTCTAGTAAGTACAAGTAATAGTAAGCCTTTTTCTCACGCTTTTGTTTTAAATATAGCTGAATTGAGTAAAATTGGGTCTAAATCCAATACTAAAACAGAATCATCCACCCAAGTGCCGTTATCGCCCACACAAAAACTCAAGCACTCTCATAAAGATAGCAGGCTCGCGTTTAAAAACCTTGCAAAAACACGTTTCAAAGTCAAGCCTGTTCTAAATTTAAACAAGAACTAGGTTCGCTGTTCGCTTTCAGGTGAAGGCCGCAGCGGAAACGCGTGTGGGGCCATTCTTGTGACGTCACTTCCGGTCAATACCTCCCTGGAATTCCAAGCGATAATTTGTAAGTTAAACTGGATTTGGACTATTTGAAGTAGATTATCTGGGTGGTGTTAGTGAGGATTAACTGTGTTAATGACGCCGAGTGAGTGTGCTGTGGAAATGGAACAAATAGATAAAATTAAGTGAGTATTTAAACCTAAAAAAGTGTAACGGTACATTTAGAAAACAGTGTTCCATAGTTTCATTATTGCATCCGACTTTTCCTTGTCATAAAGAATATGTGTTCTGGCGACTGGTCCCGTAGCCGAATGGCATTTTTGCGACGTGAAACGCCACCGAAACGCCGCAGAAATGTAGTGTGGCTCTGTCGCGCCAATACGCAAGAGCGATAGAGATAGACAGCTACGAAAGAGATATTATCGTGAGCGTTTAATTCGGCTACGCACACAGATTATTAGCGAGCGATAGAAAATTTAAGAGTGCATAGGTACTGGATTCCTAGTTTGACCTTTTAGCAGCTTCATAAGTAAAGTTTATATAGTCGTTCCTTATAATTATTTAAACTATCAACCAAAAGTTTCTTTAAGCATTGAGGATCTTTTGCCATCTTCTCGACTTTATAGAAAATTTCACGGTTTTTCGAAAGGCTGAAGACACTTGAGAAGTGAGAACAGTGTAACCTGGATAGGTGGGATACTAAGGCACCGAAAATTTATTGACTGTACTATCTAGATTTTCATTTAAGCACTAAAACTATTACCTCAACGATGGCAATCGATACCACAATCTTAATCAACGTAGGCGGATTCGGATTCAGTTTCAGATATCTTCATTTTATGGCGGCCATATTTTATGGGCTCATCTGACAATATGGCCGGGGAGATATGATCAATATTGCTTTCTTGACACTTCAATAGATGTCGCCAGGAAGATTCTATTATAGTGATAAAGTGCCGATTGTTGAATTGTAGCGGGAAGCGTCACAGTCATAAATATCTATACACATTTTCGCTTTATTTCAATGATGTTTGGAGATGAATTTGTGTAGATGTTTATGGTCTGACTGCAGCTGGATAGTATACATAGTTGATAAATAATTTACGATGCGTTGTGTTGAAATATTGACTTTAGATAAAGCCTCAACCAAACTTAACGGAAAATTGTATTCAATTTCATTGTATGAAGAAAGTGAACAGCGCCCTTAAATGGTTACAGATGTACCTAGTGCGAAAAGAATTGCCTTCGTATTGTTACGGAAACGTACGAACGTGTCATGTCATGCTATCTCAGTACTCTCAGTACAAGATGTACTGACATTGACTGAACTAGCATGACAAAAACGAACCTTTCCGGAAAAATACGAAGGAAACCCTTTTCGCGCTACATCTGTACTTACTAGAGCCAAAATACTATACATTTTGCATGACATAGCGCTATCGATTAACCTAATCTAAAACGTGAATAACTCACGGTAGAGGTTCACCACTAGATTATAACGTTACGTTACGACGTCTAAACTAGTAATAACTAATAGTAAATGTTTGTCGTGCAACGCCCTTAAGTTTCCAATGGTTACTTTCATTCGAAATCGCTATCTGTTTGAGGACGTGCTTGCTTCAAGCATTTAAAGTTCTTAGTAAATTACTACTCAAGTTGTTTCACAAGAGGTATGTGTACAGCTCATATAAATATGATTTATACTGTAATAATGGTTTAAGCTACACTGGCATCGTTAAGCGAGTCATGCATAAGATTTACTAAACATAGTTCTTGACATGACCAAAAGTCTGCAACAACATAGAGGTATGGTTATATTTATGTCTTTTATAGGTGTATGGGTACTATGTTCGTGTAGGTATACGTGCTTACTTAGACTTTTTATCATGTAAGATAAAGTCCTCAATCTTTCTTTTTTGAAATGATAAACTGAGCCAAACTAATATTTTTCCAGACAAATTTACGATTAGATTCATTTAAATCCCCAGCCACTATTATAATTACGTAGAAAATATATTAAGAATGCCTTTAAGGCATTAAGTCCGCCATTTGTACAATTTTATGTCGTGCAATAAAGTCTAAATAAATAAAAATAATAAATATATACATTTTATACAGGTGTTATATACATATTAAAACACGTGTAGCGTGCCTGGCAAAAAAGAGTCGTCGTAGTATCCTTATCAAATCAATTTATTTACTGACGACACTACGATGCCGCCATTTTTTAATTACTACTCTTTTTTGCCTAGCTGTACAAAATTTACCGAGTGAAGAAAACCAAGGGTCTGTCTAATCACAACAATTTAAAGCCCTTTACCCACCTAACGAAGAATTTAATCTTCTATTTCACGTTAATGAAGTTAGCGTCATTTATATTCTGGATCTAAAGCGCAGGTACACGCGCAGCGTCGCGGGGCGGTGTGATATATTCCGGGCCCATTTAAATATTCCCAGGGGCGTAGCGAACGCTAGCGGGGGTGAATCGAAAGGTTAGGGATACCAGTGTAAGTGCCCAGTGGTTTCAGGTTCTCTCAGCGTCAGGGTCAACAGTGTGCGTAGCCGAATGCACAAACGCTCACGAAACCCTCACGCAACGAAACGCTTGTAGATATCTATCTCTATCGCTCTTGCGTATTGGCGCGATAGAGCCAGACTACCTTTCGCGGCGTTTCGTTTTCGTTTCGCGTCGTAGAAATGCCATTCTCATGAAACTGAATACTCGGAATTGGAGACGTCAGGTAGATTGCACTTTTTAGGGTTCCGTAGTCAACTAGGAACCATTATAGTTTCGCCATGTCTGTCTGTCCGTCCGTCCGTCCGTCCGCGGATAATCTCAGTAACCGTTAGCACCAGAAAGCTGAAATTTGGTACCGATATGTATATCAATCACGCCAACAAAGTGCAAATGGAAAAAAATGTTTTATTAGGGTACCCCCCCCCCTATTTTTTTTTCATTCCAACCCCAACGTGTGATATATTGTTGGATAGGTATTTGAAAATGAATAAGGGTTTACTAAGATAGTTTTTTGATAATATTAATAGTTTCGGAAATAATCGCTCCTAAAGGAAAAAAAAGTGCGTCCCCCCCCTCTAACTTTTGAACCATATATTTAAAAATTATGAAAAAAATCACAAAAGTAGAACTTCATAAAGACTTTCTAGGAAAATTGTTTTGAACTTGATAGGTTCAGTAGTTTTTGAGAAAAATAAGGAAAACTACGGAACCCTACACTGAGCGTGGCCCGACACGCTCTTGGCCGGTTTTTTTAATTTAGTTCATATTTTTGGCATTTGTGCAAAAAATGTTACTTTTTAAACTGCGTTTTATATCCAAATTCTTGATTTTTGTCTACGTGATGTAAAGTGAAAGTACCAAACTCAGAATCAAATTAATTAAAGGCGTCAAGGTTACTTATCCAACCATTACACTTTTTCCTTAACCTTAGAACACAGAGGTTATGCTACACTGGATAGTTCTCCTTCCGACTCGTAGCACCCTTTGGGATATCAATACACGGTAAGGGTGATAAGGGGGATGCGTACCGGTTAATCAAGTAACGTGATCCATTTATCTGGAGCACTCTTGATATGGTGCCGCTGAACCTTGGAATATTGTAAGCTCATTTGGGGAGATTTGAGAGCGGAAGAGATAATACGCGTGAAGAGTCGGTTTCTATTGAATTAATTGAAGATCAAGGCTCCGACATTGAGCGTTGCATTAAAGATAGATATAGTTTTTGCTGCATTTGTTCCTGGCATTTATAGAATTGATAATGAAGGTATTTATAAATATAAATGATTTTCCGGGGTTACTAATGTATTACCGAAAGTTATTTGCCAGATTTTCACATCCCAAACAATGTATACCAAAAAATTAAAAGGCAACTCATCGTTTCCCAACTTATCGTGTGACATATACATATTTTCCAAAATAATGATATCCAAATAAATATTTAGACATTTCCTTACTTTGGCAATGTTCATTTTACCAAACTTCAATTAATCAAAATGATTAATTGCCAACCAATATTATCCCAACAGAAAAAAAGCCAAATCTAACATTTGGTAAAACATTTCTTGGGCATTTTTTATTTTAACAAACCTTGTTTACTCAAACCGAGTAGTTGACAAAAATATAAATAAACCACATTTACTTTGTCATTTTTTTATATTACCAAATCTTAATGTATTCGAAATAAACCTACTTTTTTAGTAACATTTTGTGTGGGGGTCGCAGTTCTAACCTAACCTAAACCTACTTTCTTAGCAACATTTTGTGTGGGGGTCGCAGTTTTAACCTAACCTAAACCTACTTTCTTAGCAACAGTTTTGTGTGGGGGTCGCAGTTCTAACCTAACCTAAACCTACTTTCTTCGCTACAGTTTTGTGTGGGGGTCGCAGTTCTAACCTAACCTAAACCTACTTTTTTAGCAACATTTTGTGTGGGGGTCGCAGTTCTAACCTAACCTAAACCTACTTTATTTAGCAACAGTTTTGTGTGGGGGTCGCAGTTCGAACCTAACCTAAACCTACATTCTTAGCAAAGTTTTGCGTGGGGGTCGCAGTTCTAACCTAACCTAAACCTATTTAAAAAACATGTCGAACGCTATATTGACTTAATACGTGAGTAACCCGCTTAAAATATTTTTTAAATATGTATGAGTCTCACGGGAGTTTTATAGTTAAAATAACCTAAACCTACTTTCTTAGCAACAGTTTTGTGTGGGGGTCGCAGTTCGAACCTAACCTAAACCTACATTCTTAGCAAAGTTTTGCGTGGGGGTCGCAGTTCTAACCTAACCTAAACCTACTTTCTTAGCAACAGTTTTGTGTGGGGGTCGCAGTTCTAACCTAACCTAAACCTACTTTCTTCGCAACAGTTTTGTGTGGGGGTCGCAGTTCTAACCTAACCTAAACCATCTTCTTTAGCAACATTTTGTGTGGGGGTCGCAGTTCCAACCTAACCTAAACCTACTTTCTTAGCAACATTTTGTGTGGGGGTCGCAGTTCCAACCTAACCTAAACCTACTTTCTTAGCAACATTTTGTGTGGGGGTCGCAGTTCCAACCTAACCTAAACCTACTTTTTTAGCAACATTTTGTGTGGGGGTCGCAGTTACAACCTAACCTAAACCTACTTTTTTAACAACATTTTGTGTGGGGGTCGCAGTTCCAACCTAACCTAAACCTACTTTCTTAGCAACATTTTGTGTGGGGGTCGCAGTTCCAACCTAACCTAAACCTACTTTTTTAGCAACATTTTGTGTGGGGGTCGCAGTTCCAACCTAACCTAAACCTACTTTCTTAGCAACATTTTGTGTGGGGGTCGCAGTTCCAACCTAACCTAAACCTACTTTTTTAGCAACATTTTGTGTGGGGGTCGCAGTTCCAACCTAACCTAAACCTACTTTTTTAGCAACATTTTGTGTGGGGGTCGCAGTTCTAACCTAACCTAAACCTACTTTTAGGTTTTTAGGCTATGTTTAGGTTTTTAAAGATTATTTGACTCGTCATAATTATGGTATTTTCGTCAAAAGTGTTTGTGGGAAGCAAACGTGTAAGTAGTTGTTAAAATCTGTTTGGGAAATGAAATTCGGTAAATGAAAACAATCATGTTAAAACACTTGTCAAAAAGTGGTTTTGCATAGTGTGTTTTTAAGGAAAAATTTTTTTACTAAACAAATTATTTGACTAAATAATTTTGTCCAGTAATTAATTTGACGAAAGTAAAGTTGAGCAAACTTTTCTAGTCAAAGTGAAACATTTGCGAAATTAACAGTTGGGGTTATAAAAGTTGCATTACAACAGTTTGGGAAATTATCATTTGACGGATTTTAACGTTGTCAAATGTTATTATGGGAAAGATTGAGTTGACAAACGTGTAGTTGGCAAAATTCGTTTGGGAAATGAAATTCGACAAATAAATCTTCGGTAAATTAAAAGGATCCCGATTTTCCGCAGTGTTCTCATGTTGACATTCTTTATATCGATAAGTGGACAAAACTAGTAATGCAAGAGTTAGAATTGAGAGTAGAAATCAAATATCCTGCTGAGTCTGAGATAAATTATTCCATTTCATTTTTTTCATTTATATTTTTATACTAGAGCAAAGCCGAATGTAAAACCAAGTGATGAAACAAAGAGTCTGGCTGATGAAAGAATATATGTTGCCGATATAAATCGCAAGTTATAACTAGTTAAACGGCTGCCAATGTTGATTATTAAGCTTCCTACCGTTATTTGAAGCCTATTTTATTATATTTGAGAGAGCAATCCTGTTAACAGATGACGTAGCGGTTCACATATTAGCTGACAGTAGTCGCCATTATCCCCACCACCAGTTTTACCCTTCCAGTTTTATCCCCTCACCACCGGGCGGTGGCGCCTACGGGCGCCGTTTGCCTCATTGGCGTTCTGTTCTTCGGAGCGTACGGTTCACTACAAAAAATTCTTAGAATTTCTGAGATTCTTAGAATTTTTTGTAAATAAAAAATATGTAATATTTTACAAAATATTTCATATTTTAACGGTTTTACCGTTCGATTATAAATAATAAAACGTGACGGACATTCCTTGTCCGTCGCAATATTTTTAGATAAGCTGACATTTCGAGCGCAGCGAAGGCGTCGCGGTAAGTAAGCGACGAGCATTTGTTTTACTTTATTTACAGTGAATCGGTTCGCCATAAGCACGGATCAGGTCATTGAGAATTGAGACAGTTTAAATAAGACCACGATTTCATAAATTGTTCGTTAGTTATAAAAAGAAAGGCGCATCTTTGTCGTCATAATTTATAAGTTGTTAAATGGTCGCGGTCTCATTCCTGAATGAGCATATTTTGCAGAAATGTCTGTTTGATGCAAAGTTTACGTTCTTAACGGTTGCTAAGTAATTAAACTTTTTGCACAAGCCTGCGCAAGGATAAAGTGCATCCTATTAGGATACTTGATTACTATTTTGTGAGGGACGCTTAAATTTTTATGACCTGATATTTTCCGTGCATATCCCCAGTATTATTACTATGCAGGCTATGGCGTGTAACAGTGATTGCTTTCAAAATTTTGATAGTCTCGCAAGAAGCTAAGATGCAATTCATTAACGATTAAGTAGATAAAACCTAGGACACGTTTAAAACCTTGTTGTATCAACTTGTAAAGGTTCTAGTGTCATATTGGATTCCCTATTGGGGTCCGGTCTATTATGCTATTTTCTTCATTCTTAATTAAAGAGTGCCTACTATTGATGCATCGTTCTAAGTGTAAGCGTTGAATAAAATTCCGGTACTAATAATAATAATAGACTTACTGGAAGTTTGCTACTCTAGCTAAAGTAAAAGATTTTGAGTGAAACCCCCGTATGTGATATAAAATTGTAATGTGATATACATGCTTTTCTATGTCTAAAAAATGGCTATTTCACCCTATGTCTATAGTGTGAGGTCTGAGATTTACCAGAATAACCATTATTATTTAAAGTAGGTACCTACTCTGTTGTAAATTACCACATACAGGAGAGTCACTATTGATCTTTTGCTTCTATCCAAATAGGATTTATAAATAAATAGTAAGTAGCTGTCTGCTGATTTAAGTACACAAGTTGTTGTGCAATAAATTTATTATTATTCTGCTGCGCAAGCAGATGTGTTGACTATGCAGTATTTGTATCAGCTCATATCCTAGATTTGGCGTTACAAAGAAAAGACCCGAAATTTGTTTTTTATTCGAATACCTACTCTAATAATTTCCGCTTGCGCAAGGCGTAAAGAGACATCATTATAATAACATTGTTGCTTGGGATATCCATTGAGACCATTTGCGAGGCTGGGCAAATGTTAGCGGGAAATCCGTGTAAATAGGAAAGTTTCCGCCAAGCCTATGTATCTAATCTTAATTACTCGTACTAGTCGTACTTCCGTCTGCGCAAGACGTGTAAGTATTTCTACTTACCCAACAAATAACAAGCCTGCGCAAGGCCTTTGTTTGTTATTTTTTGTTATTTGACTGCTACACTAGCAGACGAAATAAAAGAAAACTATCTATCTAGTGTAATGAATTACCAATAATATAGCAAGCCCGTCCTGGCCTGCGCAATGTAGCGTGATCATAGAACTTGCCTTTTTATAAAATTTTATCTGCCATTCCATAATATTCATAATTTGCCTGCGTAAGGCGTGTGAATATTATGAATATATTGTGAATATTCAGCCAACGAAACATAATCTCTGAAGAGATTTTGGCCGTCACGGCTATAGCCTCCGCAGGGCGTGTTAAACTTACAACTCAGCTCTCTGCTAGAACTATCAGGAACCGGATATTCTTAAATTAATGTAAACAGCATTCTTAAACTGTTTGTGCAGGGTTTAAGTAGGTAAGCAAGATATGATAAAACATATGTATTAGCCTGTTACATATCGCTAAACAAGTGCTTTGATAATGCAAGTAGTATTTGCTTCGGCAGTACATATACTTAAATTGGAATGACAGAATATTAGCATAGCCCCTGCGTATAGGGAAGACCCGCAAAGTGGTTAATTAAGCGTCTGGCCATATTACAATAACATAAATATATGCTTCCGCAAAGCAACCACAAGTCATATACTGTGTATTATTGCGTATCGGGCTACTACCACGAAAACGCATGCTATTAAGTAAATATACATTTCAAATACAAATCATCATATTCATGAAATATCTAACCTAACCTAACCTATTCAGCCGCCAGCGACTAGCTAAGCGAACTTACCGGTCAATGGCTCCTTTCAACCACATATGTATTGCCGGCTCCGCTAGCAGCGTGAAGCTCGCACTAGCGCTGAAACCAGCACCAGGGGCGGCTCACTCCGCATTTCTTCCATACATTCCGGCGGCCGCGAGTTCGCGGCTCATAAAGTTTGACGACCTTGTCGCTGCGCAATAGAACTCAATGTCGTATGCAGTCCATTGACAGGTTGTTGACAGTGAGCCTTCTGTACTTGTACTTTTATATATTCTGTGCCAGCACCAAATCAATGACTTTGAATACAAGTCACGTGGAACGGGATGAGCCTAGTTCCTCATTAAATAAAGGTTGGATTAGTGGGTGTAATCTTCGTAATCCAGCTTGCCTGGTAAAAGTGGTAAATAACCAAATTGTTCCTATATCTAAGATTGTGGTAATCTATACTGGAACTGAGTAATTGGCTTGCAAAAACCTGACAATTTGTGTTGACTATCAAATTCACGTCATCAAAGACTCAGATCTTTAACCCTTTATTAATTTCCTATGAGTTAGACACTGCACTTCCTTCTGTGGACATAATAATATATAAGGTTGTACCCCGCTGTATGTGAATATAACGTTGGAATTCTTTAACCTTCCACGTATAATATATATAAGAACAATTTGGATGTTTACCGTATGTAAATACCTATGACCCACATAGGGTATGATATGATCAGAGATGAATAAAATTTATCTGTACGGTACCTGTCCGAACGACAATAAGCCATGCTATACAAGGCTTTTAAATCAAATGATTGATATCGATTCCAAATCAAGAACCTTCTAGATTTCCTAGACAACTTGTCTAACATCCCACAGAAACCCGCTCTCTGGGTAAGAAGGAGGCCAAAGTACTTTTCGAGAAAAGGGATGCCCCGTAATCCTAAATGTGACGTTAGAAGAATGTACATACAACATGTACCTCTTCATTAGCTTGAATCTGCTCCTAACGCTAAAAGACGGCTCTTTAAGATTTTTAGTATCAAACACTGATTATTCTGGGAGCTTCATTCAGGCAAATAACCGCGAAGGTTATTGCTGCAAGAATATTACCAATGTTCAACAAGAACTGATCGCCGAGTCTGCCTACATTCTTCCCTTGTTTTTGACAAAAATAAGTTATGAATTATTTAGTGTCTTGCTTGGCTACTCGTCTAAAATACATAAAATGTACTAATATTAGAGCTATGCGCCTGTGACATAACTAATTTATGGGGCCAAATCAATGCTAAAATCTATTTTGGAACTATTTTTAGTCCAAGTTATTTATTTATCTTACCATAATGGGTATCCAGCAGATATAGTTGGTACTTATATATTACAATGATAAGTGAAAACCAGTGTTTTTCTAGCTATACTACAACTTATTAGCAAAGGTAGTGCTGCTTACCATATCAACCCAACTAATTGCAAATACGTATATGTACAACAAAATGAAACCACTTATAGGGTGGTACATATTAAAAATGGACTGAAACGAAAATCTTATAAATTAAAAGATAATTTATTGCCTAAATAGCTGCGCTCTGTATACTACTATTATTCACCTTTAGGTGGGCACATGAAATTCGTCTTTTGTTCGTATATGCCAACTTAAATCGGCCTGGAAATACAATGCATGTACATACTGTGACATCACGCAATGATCACCTTTGTTCAAATTTGTACGTACACACTTGACATTGTTTAGCCATTATATGCTAACAACAAAGTAAGGAAATATTGTAGTCGATTTTATATATCTTCAAGGGAGATCCCGTTGTTTTTGTAAAATGTTGTATAAGTGCACTTGATTCCTCATAAAGACTATAAGAACTTTCAAATAAATATTAATACAAAGGAATAAGCCATGAAGATAATTTTGTGTCTGTAACGTAACCTAAACAGTATTATGCCTTAGTTATACTGAGATCTATAGATCTAACATATATGCTTTGCTGTGATAAAGACAAATAGCATTGTGGCTTGTAATGCCTCAACAAGATTTCACTTTCTTTTTGCGAAGTAGATCGATGCATAATGATAAAGGATCCTGAAATTAATAGAAACAGACAATACCGAAAATTATGATTTGATGGGTGAAATGAAATAAAAATATGAACTCGCTTTTAGAAATAAGATTTAATCTTATAACTTGATTCACATTGATTTATTAAAAATACAGTATTCACAAAAATAGTAACATGTATCACTGCAGATTCCACTTAGTTGGTTGAATTGAAATGATTCACCCACACACGCAGATTATTAAGTGCACTAGTTGTTTCCACCAGTTTCACTAATGATGAGGAATTAATCACATTGGCGTTATGCTGGCCACCAGGCGGTCACAGACAGGTCTCAAATATAATAAAATAGGCTTCAAATAACGGTAGGAAGCTTAATAGCAGCGTTTTACCTTACAATAAAACGCATATTAAGCGAAGTACCTTATTTGAAGCCTATAGTTTTTAGGCCGCCAGTGGCTAAAGTACTCCGTTGCAATACACCACTTTACTTTTATTACACCCATGGAGGGTAGGTTTAACTCACTAATGTATTTTATCACCTTCACCATTCAGGTTGCAAAATCCAACACCTATACACTCCAATGTATACTGATATGTCCCTGTTTTTATTTAAAATGTACATAATTAAAATAATTATTGCAACCTTTTTTTTAGTAAATTGTACACTTATTGCAACTTTGTTTTGGTTATAATTTGAGAACCAATGAGGCAAACGGCGCCCGTAGGCGCCACCGCCCGGTGGTGAGGGGATAAAACTGGAAGGGTAAAACTGGTGGTGGGGATAATGGCGACTACTGTCAGCTAATATGTGAACCGCTACGTCATCTGTTAACAGGATTGCTCTCTCAAATATAATAAAATAGGCTTCAAATAAGGTACTTCGCTTAATATGCGTTTTATTGTAAGGTAAAACGCTGCTATTTTGCCCGCCTTCGATATGGAAGTATGTTGTTTTCTTGAAGGCGTACGGTCCGGAAGTCCGGAAATATCAAAGGTCACAGCCACAGAGAATTCAATAATAATTCCAACAATGGTTCAAAACATAAACACCATTGTAATGTGGTCCTCCAAGTGTTCGATCGATGGCAATGCAGTGCAGCCGTGCCGGGTGCAGTTCGCCCGTTTTACTGCATTCGATCTATTTACAGTTTTATGACGATAAAGCGGGGCGTCGAACCATCGCTGGCCTCAGATATGTCTGCATTTAAATTCATGCTTTGTGTTTTCCGAGCACATTATAATATTGGGAAGTAGTGATGTGCCTTACCGGCGCCATTTGAGGAACAAAGTGTATCGTCTTATTTGATATTTTACTGCATTACATCTACCTATTTTATGTTCATATGCAGAGTGTCGAAAATCGCCGGCCTTATGATTATGACTCATACGTCGGCATTTAATAATAAATTAAATTTTGTGTTTTCCGAGCAGCCGTGAAAGTAAAGTAGTGGTGTACCTGGAATCGTTTTCTTAAAAATATAAAAATGAAATCTAAAATGAAACATGGAGCTTTATTGCTCTTGCGCTTACAAACATGGTATTTAATTTAATACAAATTGACAACTTTATTACAGCTTACATTAGAGGTTGCAGTTGCAGCATGTATTGTATGATACTTAGTTTTATCACAAAAATACGTTTGTATTTATTAGTTCTCGATTAAATCGCTTCAAAGTAAGAGCAGAAACAGACTCCGAATGTTCAAGACTGTCATAAACTCGCAAGCGTTGAGTCGTGGTTTATTACAAAATGTATATTCTTACTTCTACCGCCACATTCCAGTTTCTTGCTTTGTCTACGAGTATTACAATAACGACCCATCACTAAGGATAATTCCACAGTCCGTTAAAGTAATACAACTGTCGCTTGTCGCTTTCCAATGGCCGATAATATCCCGATATTGTTACATTGTAATGGAACGACACGATTCGAGAAGCCTAACGTTTTCTCTATTCTAGGAATGGATCTGATACGGGAAATGAGATATCGATTTGACAATAATATCCTATAGCGTCCCACGGTCCATATAAGCAAACAAATGACCTGCAATGAGATTTAAATCATCATTAAATGGAACAGAACCATTTGTTTAATAACTGAAATCACATTTGCATGTATTTTGTAGGTAGTACATTGAATTAAAACTTCAAAGACTGCTTTTTGCAAATGTTTATGTTTGTGTGGAGCTAGACGACATAAAACGGCATCTTACAAAATTTTTGACATAAAATGATTCATAATTATGATGATGTCGGACCTGACATTGTAGACTATTATAAGTTCCACTATTGGAGAGATATATTATCGAACATCATAAATTGAAACGACATCTGTGAGAACACAATCTCATTGCCAATCCTTGGTACAATATTTGCTCCAGATCAACATGTCAACTAGTCAACTATTCTTCATCCCGGCACCGGACAATAAAAATCATACGAAATGCAGCAAGTCCACTGGCATTTGATGTTTTGCAACTTTCAGTATTCATATCACATAGGATCTGGAGCGACAATTTGCAACAAACGGCTATTTTCAATCAGCATGGCATTCACGCGCGTCACCACGTAACTACTAGTCCGTTCGCATAGCTTAGCAAGTTATAGTTGGTTATCAACTTGCCAGAGTATATATCCAATGGTTTAGTTTCTCCGATCGAGTGTATAAAATCGCTCATTTACCTGAGCTAGAGTATCAGAAGAAACATTCTTTGGAATAGTTACCTATTAAGTCTTAGAGGAGGTTAATATTCACCAGACTTACTCATTCTTTTAAATCTAAACTGAACTTTATATACATACTTACATACATACAATCACGCCTGTATCCCATAAAGGGGTAGGCAGAACACATGAAACTACTAAAGCTTCAGTGCCACTCTTGGCAAATAAGGGGTTGAAAGAAAACGAAATTGTGACATTGCAGTGACAGGTTGCCAGCCTCTCGCCCACGCCACAATTTAAGAACTTTATATACGTACTCATATTGTAGCTGTACTGTTCAAACTTAAGTTCTTTTCAAGTTCTTGGTGTTAAATTTCTACTTTTACTTTAAATTTACTGTCTGTAGAAACTTGGGTATAACATTTTTGCAACAACTTCAAAAGGCATTCAAGAATAAAATATTGCAATTTGTTTAGGCACACATCTCTCGGTTCCATTATGTTAACAAACAATGCCTAGTAACTAAACCAATGATACAATTCCACAGACAAAAAAGGTGTACCTCATTAGACTTATATTGGCCGGGATATGGACCGTGATTACCTTTTTGATTTTTGTCGAGCTCTCGATATTCCACCACATTTCATTCTGCAGTTTTCCGTGATCATGATGCATGTAACTGCGTCGAAATATCGGGAGCTCGACAAAAATAAAAAAGTAATCACGGTCTAAATCTATCCCGGTAAATAAGTCTAAGGTACACTTCATTGGCGTAATATCTGAGTCACATGGTTTAGTTTGTTTACATTACTGTAATCCGCTAAACGTTTGCCATTACACTCCGGATGCTTGTCTCCCAGGCTCGTTCAATGTTCGGAACAACAATGCACTAATGTGACACTATTGAAATTCAACATTCGCTACCGGCATGCTACTCATTGATTTTACATTGCCTGATTTACGACTTCGAATTGATGTTATATGTTGTGACATTATGTAACGGACATTAACTACATTTTATTGCTTTGGATGTCTCGGTTGGAGTAGAGACACCATATTAAGACGTGTATCCGAAGAGCGAGGTCACAAAGGTAAATTTTACATGTACTTAAAACGCTTCTTCAGAAGCAATATTAGAGTTGGACCGAGATAAATAGGCGGCGAGCGGTATATTTTGACATGCGTTGAGTTTCACGTGGATCATTTCCAGTCCATTCAAGAGAAACTATTACAAAAGCTAGAAGATTTTCATTATAACGATGGTGCTAACGAAATGTGTCTTTCTTTGAAGAGTCCTAATGCTTCATCTGCAATATAGACGTATTCCCATTTATTGCACTTATATAAGGACACTTCTGTGCAGGAAAGTCACAAACAACCATCAACTACAGGGTTACTAATGTATTACCGAAAGTTATTTGCCAGATTTTCACATCCCAAACAATGTATACCAAAAAATTAAAAGGCAACTCATCGTTTCCCAACTTATCGTGTGACATATACATATTTTCCAAAATAATGATATCCAAATAAATATTTAGACATTTCCTTACTTTGGCAATGTTCATTTTACCAAACTTCAATTAATCAAAATGATTAATTGCCAACCAATATTATCCCAACAGAAAAAAAGCCAAATCTAACATTTGGTAAAACATTTCTTGGGCATTTTTTATTTTAACAAACCTTGTTTACTCAAACCGAGTAGTTGACAAAAATATAAATAAACCACATTTACTTTGTCATTTTTTTATATTACCAAATCTTAATGTATTCGAAATAAACCTACTTTTTTAGTAACATTTTGTGTGGGGGTCGCAGTTCTAACCTAACCTAAACCTACTTTCTTAGCGACATTTTGTGTGGGGTCGCAGTTTTAAGCTAGCCTAAACCTACTTTCTTAGCAACAGTTTTGTGTGGGGGTCGCAGTTCTAACCTAACCTAAACCTACTTTCTTCGCTACAGTTTTGTGTGGGGGTCGCAGTTCTAACCTAACCTAAACCTACTTTTTTAGCAACATTTTGTGTGGGGGTCGCAGTTCTAACCTAACCTAAACCTACTTTATTTAGCAACAGTTTTGTGTGGGGGTCGCAGTTCGAACCTAACCTAAACCTACATTCTTAGCAAAGTTTTGCGTGGGGGTCGCAGTTCTAACCTAACCTAAACCTATTTAAAAAACATGTCGAACGCTATATTGACTTAATACGTGAGTAACCCGCTTAAAATATTTTTTAAATATGTATGAGTCTCACGGGAGTTTTATAGTTAAAATAACCTAAACCTACTTTCTTAGCAACAGTTTTGTGTGGGGGTCGCAGTTCGAACCTAACCTAAACCTACATTCTTAGCAAAGTTTTGCGTGGGGGTCGCAGTTCTAACCTAACCTAAACCTACTTTCTTAGCAACAGTTTTGTGTGGGGGTCGCAGTTCTAACCTAACCTAAACCTACTTTCTTCGCAACAGTTTTGTGTGGGGGTCGCAGTTCTAACCTAACCTAAACCATCTTCTTTAGCAACATTTTGTGTGGGGGTCGCAGTTCCAACCTAACCTAAACCTACTTTCTTAGCAACATTTTGTGTGGGGGTCGCAGTTCCAACCTAACCTAAACCTACTTTCTTAGCAACATTTTGTGTGGGGGTCGCAGTTCCAACCTAACCTAAACCTACTTTTTTAGCAACATTTTGTGTGGGGGTCGCAGTTACAACCTAACCTAAACCTACTTTTTTAACAACATTTTGTGTGGGGGTCGCAGTTCCAACCTAACCTAAACCTACTTTCTTAGCAACATTTTGTGTGGGGGTCGCAGTTCCAACCTAACCTAAACCTACTTTTTTAGCAACATTTTGTGTGGGGGTCGCAGTTCCAACCTAACCTAAACCTACTTTCTTAGCAACATTTTGTGTGGGGGTCGCAGTTCCAACCTAACCTAAACCTACTTTTTTAGCAACATTTTGTGTGGGGGTCGCAGTTCCAACCTAACCTAAACCTACTTTTTTAGCAACATTTTGTGTGGGGGTCGCAGTTCTAACCTAACCTAAACCTACTTTTAGGTTTTTAGGCTATGTTTAGGTTTTTAAAGATTATTTGACTCGTCATAATTATGGTATTTTCGTCAAAAGTGTTTGTGGGAAGCAAACGTGTAAGTAGTTGTTAAAATCTGTTTGGGAAATGAAATTCGGTAAATGAAAACAATCATGTTAAAACACTTGTCAAAAAGTGGTTTTGCATAGTGTGTTTTTAAGGAAAAATTTTTTTACTAAACAAATTATTTGACTAAATAATTTTGTCCAGTAATTAATTTGACGAAAGTAAAGTTGAGCAAACTTTTCTAGTCAAAGTGAAACATTTGCGAAATTAACAGTTGGGGTTATAAAAGTTGCATTACAACAGTTTGGGAAATTATCATTTGACGGATTTTAACGTTGTCAAATGTTATTATGGGAAAGATTGAGTTGACAAACGTGTAGTTGGCAAAATTCGTTTGGGAAATGAAATTCGACAAATAAATCTTCGGTAAATTAAAAGGATCCCTCAACTACACGCGTATTTGAAATCTCAAGGTTACTTCGAAATTTAGTTGAGTCGACTCGGCCGAATAACCGAAGGAAACATAAACAGCCTCATAAAAGCAAGTTTGAGATCCTTGTATATCCAAGGTCTGCAAACTCATTCACAAGATCAAGCGGCAAAAAACTGGAGCAATGAACTGGGTGTCACGTACGCAGGGTTGCCAGGCGGTAACATCTTTCCGGATATGTGTAACTTTTCCACCGGAATTCCGGTTTCGATTTCAGATGGTTTCGGATAATTCAAATGTTTCGTTCGCAAAATTCGGTTTTGCGTAATGATGTCATTAATGGTTTGGTTTTGGCATTTTTTGGCAAGATTAATTGTCCTTTATTAAAATAACTTACTAAAATGTGTATAGTTGGGTAAGGCAGGTATATAAGTCCGGTAAGGGACAAGATATTTCCTTTGATATGAATCGGGTAATGTCCGGATTTTCGCCAGTATATTCCATTTTTCATATGGCAACCCTGGCAATACATCTCATCAACCGTCAGCTCACGTAGTGGCGTCTAAACTGCCTCATTGTCAATATTGAAGTGTTCTGACACCCGCTAAAATCAATACACATATTACTGGCCGTTCGAGTTATTATTGCTTCATATTAGTTTAATATTGGTTAAACTTGAAAATGAAAAAATAAAATAGGAAATCCTTTATTCGCTTGTGTCTTTATTACCTTAAATGTGAACTGTGTTCTGTGTTTTATATATATTACGAATTATTTTTGTACAAATTGTAAGTACTTATGCTCAAAAATGTCTAAACATACATTCTAGCAGCGCCTTGGGACTAGAAGAGTGTTTAGATATTTACGATCACTCTGGCAGCTACAATATTTTTGACAGAGACTACCAAACTGTCAAGTCCATACGCGACAGGTGCGAAATCCTCGAATGTATTAGCATACAGATTACGGTTAAGTACAAAAACTAAAGCGACGAATACTTGCAAAAAAACATGTTACACGTTTTCAAAGCTAGCCAATGACATTTTTTCTGCAAAAGGTACATTATAACAAGAACACAAATTGAAAAAATCTGATCCTGATTTAATAAAGTTATAATAACAATTTCTCTACATTTGATTTATTCCTTTAACTGCAGGGTTAGCACATGATTGCCGCGAGAGTATGTCGCCGCGAGATAGACTACCCGTCCTTATGTCATTAATACAGTCAGAAGAAGACGTGTCATCTATCTCGCGGCGACATACTCTCGCGGCAATCATGTGCTAGGCCTACTGGAGTCACAGACAGACTGTTTCAAAGGTCAAGAAAGACATTCATCCCCTCTTTAGGGTTCCGTATCAAAAAGATACAAAAGGAACGTACCGGGTACCCTTAGTGCGTTTTCACATTATCCGATCCGATATCAGATGTAGGATCGATATCCCATACATTTAAGCCACCATCTTTGATTTTTGCCTTTGGAATCCTTCCGACATCCGATATCGGATCGGATAATGTGAAAACGCACTTATGGTGTGACTCTGTCTGTCTGTTTGTTTTAACTTCAACATAACAAATTCGAAATGTGAAATAAATGTCAAATCAATGGCAAAACAAAATTAGATATAAGGTCGAATAGTACCCAATACTCAAACTCAACTGAGTTTGGGTACTTAGGTATTGGGTGCTAGTAAAAAATACCAGTAAAAAATAAGATGAATAATAAGCAAAGCTTCCCGAGGCTATAAACGATTTAATTAGGTATATCTTCTTATTGTCCAATCAGAGCCCTCCATACAATGTACCTTTAATGAGCCGATATTTTTCAAAGTCATTACTATATCTCAATTAAGGCGTGATAAATAACGACAGATACTTAATCTTTAATTAAAGCACCGACGTGACATTTTAATAAAAACTTGGTCTGTATCGAAGTTTTTTCACTACGATATGCATTATTTATAAACGGGAAGGGATTGTGTCGACAACCTCCGACCATAATGGGTGTGACCGATCGGACAGAAACGTAGATTACTACTCACTAGATTCACTATCAATGATGAACAATGTTTGCTTTCGATTTGGCGCTGTATTATTGTCATATTTTTCATAAAACCTGGAAAGCCGAGACGCCTAATGAAATGGACAGATCAAATTCGCTCAGATCTTGATGTAACGCGAGACGCGACAGATAGAAAAAGGTGTTAACAAAATGTGTTAGAGATGCTGTTCTCTAAAAGAGGCCATACCCTCAATGATGAGCACAGATCGCATAATATGTAAAAACGTCGATTTTCTCATTACAGATCGCACAGATTTGCGACATTCTTAGTCACTTACGTCATTTTGACGACATATAGTATGAGATGACGCACAAGAATGCGAACGCATTGAGTACGCATTGTAATGAGAAAATCGACGTTTTTACATATTTCATTTTCATGATTCCCATCACTAAGGTGTTTCAGACCTTTGAGGCATATGTACGCCGAGCCGAAGAAGCCAACAAGCCGAAAATACACTTTTGACACTTAAATGACAAGTAAGGGACAACAAGTGTTTGCTGCCCATGCCCGTGTCATATAACAAGTCATATTAACGGAGATTTTTTTTTTGTTTTGGTGACTATGCTCTTTCTAGTATTACATTGAGATCAGACGGAACAGTCGCGTACAGAGTGCAAGTCCACGAAGTGCATCGCCGGTAAGCCGAAGATCAAGCCAGTGTTTATTTGACTTTCTTCCACGTACTGAATACTAAAACTTAACTGACCATCGATGTACCTTTTACGCTTGTAATAAAGCTTACAATGTAGTCGACTGTGGGATGTTAAAGCATATTAACTAACGGACGTCGAACTTACGTGTTTATAGCATGTGTGTGCTTGTGTGCGAGCATGATACGCATATACGCCCATCGGTATTGGTGTATATTTTGTATGTACCTAAATAAAACAAGATATATTTTGTAGGTATTTCAGTATAGTACAGGACTGACAAAGCCCATACAAAAAAAGCGTACCCCTTAAATGTATGGGCTTTTTAGGTTTAAAACTAGATGGCGCTGTTTCGCAGCCTGGAAGTGGAGGTACGATTCTTAGTATGAAGATTATCCTTGCACAGGCTAATAAATTCGCTGCAGAATATGATCTGACTAGACGCATCAACGGCATGCGGATATCCAATGTGAAGTGGTAAAGACCATCATAAGCCCTACCATGACATTTTTAAGTTTTATAATAAGTTACGCGATAGCATATAAGTCACGGAAATGTAAGTAATATTGGGTTCCAGATGGGTTCCACTAACTTACCGTTTAGGGGCGCTGGTCACTTCCTCCATACAGTGTCATTTTCTATTATCGTATACTTAACGTAGAAAACGTGACTCATGGTCACATCATATCTCACAGTCGTAAAGGTGCCGCAAACGTGCGCGGGACCTCAGGCCTCATATTAACACGCTTTCCTTAAAACAGCACCCGCGCGGCTTTGTATTCAAACTGCTTTTCATTTGTTTTCTGGTTTAATTTAACATAGGTATTACTGGGAGGTAACAATGGCGGATTTGTGTAGGGTTACCAGTTTTTGTTAGGAATATTGGCCATTTTAGGGAAACACGCCCTAGTGTGTTGTGTTTGGTAGATGCAATGGATGGACAGAGATATACAGGGGATAAATGGGACCATATGCAACGTCGCGGTGCACAAAATAAATAGCCAAAAGTTTCTTTTAGGATTTTATCTGCATATCTACCAAACACCCTGTATACTTACGTTAAGTATAGTGGTGTGGTAATTTGGCGGTCATTTTAATAGAACTAAATTGATGCAGGTACTCAACTCTAATCGAAAGTTTTATCGACAAACGCGATAATTTACGGTAATAATAAACAGTGACATCGTACCCATTTTAATCCTGTGTGCTAGACATGACGTACCTACTGAATACGATAATAACATTTGAATAACGTCATTAATAATCTACAATATCTAATCAGTCGTGTCAATGTATATTATGTATAATTGTATATCATACATAATACATTTGTAACTGGTAACCCTGCCACTACCGTGTCTTCATCCGTGCGTGTTATCAAAACAAATAGATGTTCGGAGCTGTCCGTCGCAATCATTAAACAATAAATCTTGCGACTACCGTGTACCAGCTATATTTGACTGAGAACAGACTTTATGTCGTAGACGTAGGAATACATATCGTCACTACTTTGAAAAAACTTGTATCTTCTTCTGTCAATGAAAAGAAAAATGTAATAAGTATGTATGCAATGCATAATAGACCAGACTTACTGCGTTTTAACTTTGAGGAGCAGTGTGAGATACGAGATTTTTTCAAAGTAGTGACGATATTGTCATTGTCGACCATGTTACCTTACTACAACGATGTCAACGATATAAACTATCAGTTTGAGTGTTGAGGTAGTAAGTACAGAGAATACACGCATGTACAGTCAGCCAAGAAAGTCGTTTACCACTTTTCGACTTTATTTAAAAAAAATACAAAATACAAAATCATTTATTCAGCAAATAGGCCACGGGGGCACTTTTACATGTCAACATTTAAGTTAAATTCATAAGGTCGAGTGGCAAACCACTTTCTTGGCTGACTGTACCTATAGTCGTCATCAAATTTATCGCAGCGGCCAAGGTGGTCATAAATACGTAAACGCGTCTCTATTTCAAGGCATATGAGGGCGTGTTCAAATGTTTTTCAGCATCTCGGCGTTAAGCAGCTCCGATATATTTGTTCATAATTGTATTAATTGTATCCTCCTAAAGCCCAACATACAAAAAACAATAGTGAAGAAAAAACTTCTTTTATTCTGAAATGGAAAAAAGAAACAAAAGAAATACAAGTACGTAAATCAATCGTACGTCAATGGAATTGTCCTGCCGGCGTATTATGATTCCAATTTTATCATTTATCCACGTGGATAAAGCATCCGTCACGCTTTGTTAAGTATGTCAGTGTGAGAGTGACAGTTGTCTTATCCACGTGGACAAGTGATAAAATTGGAAGCATGATACGCCGGCAGTCCAAGTATTTAACAGATGACATTAGCATCTTGCACTGCAAATGCCTTGTATAAAAGTCTTGTATTTTTCCTGTATGCAACGCATTATGCTAAATCACATAAAACGAAACCTGAAACAGGGGCAAGTTATTATGGGAGCATCCTTTAGCATCTATGTTTTTTTTTTACTATGAATGGGCTTACTCTTAGTCACAGACTAGCCAGAGCAGAGGCAAAGACGTGGCCTATGATGCTCGCCCAGAAGATCTTTGACAGCAGTTGCGAACTCCATATTAATAAAATAATAAAGAACCAAATTAAACTTCGCTACTATTTACGTGTGGAACCGTGAAGTATGTCTACCTCCCAACGCGTGTAGGTATCCACGAAATGTTATCGAATCTACATCTGAGTCAACTTTCAACCGGTATTATTAATTAATTCCAAGGTGTTGTTTTACATAATTGCCGTCAACTGATCGATTACAGATTTTTATCATTAGATTAGCCTTGACCTTAAAATTACTACTCGAGCAAAACTATACTACAAGCACATAGACCTTCCTTCGTAAAATAATGACCTAGACCCTGAAACGTAAAATAGTAAGTACATTACGATACAAGTGCATAAAAAGGAAATTCGTAAATCGTGTCGATTTAAAACACTCCCTTGTTTTAAATCGACACGAGTTACGAATTTCCTTTTCGCACGTGTGTCGTACGACGTTTTTTAGTACAGATAGTCCTCCGAAGTTTCAACCTGACATATAATGCACCACTTCTCGCACTAGTGCGTAAAAAAATCACCATCTGTATTCTTGCGTTTTTCGCCACTCGTTTCGAACTTTCTTTTTTACGCACTTGTATCGTAATGTACTATTTATAGTATAATCTATGATAATACAGCTGAGTGCTTTATTCCTGTGTTGTCTCGTATGTATTGCTGTGTTGTATACTTTCAGATTTATGTTTTACTAACACTTAAATTTTAAAAATTTCTAGTTTTTTAATCTTGAACAATGTCTACTGACCATTATGGGCCGTTGTTGTCGGTACAAATCAAGGCACCCGTCTTCGTGAATGACACAAAGTATAAAAGGTATTTTATGTACCAACTTCTTACCTACATATGTGTTTAATATTAAAATACTTTGCTTTAGCTATAGTCTCGTCAGAATGTATTGGCTGCTAGTTTAGTGTCGCAATCGGACGGCGACCCATCCAACATTGTCGGATTACGCTGATGGCCCATTTGTATGGGATCTGCTACGGTTAATGATTTCGTTCTGGTCCAAGAGCTGGCAGGATTTTGGAGTAGGTCCTTGAGGCAACCTGGAAAGGTGCTCAGATGCTTCTCTGATCATAGCCAACATCAGGTCTGCAAGTCTGGCAGCTGGGGAGCGGGGCTTTATCGAGCTATGAATTTTTAAAGATTTAATTTTTTGAGGCCCAAAAAAGGTGTTTGAGGCAACCTGGAATTATTAAAAAGTGAAAATAGAGTTCCTCAGAAGTCGCATAGTATTTATGCCAGATCATTTGGCCGGGTCCTTCACCGTGCCAGAACGGTACAAAGTGGTAAAAAAATAATTCCAAAAAAGGTTCTTGAGGCAGTCTGTCATTTTTACCAGTGAAAGATGAGGGTCTAAATAGCCATGGAAAAATAGTGCCATGACATGAGGTGGGGTCCGTACCCTGCCATTCGATCTTGAAAGTCAATTTTATAGTTTTTCGTAAATAACTCGTAAACGGTGGCCCACAGCAAAAAAATATGTTAAACAGAAAATATCTACATAAAATTTCCTACAAGAAAGGTTATGTATGTTTTTTCGATAGGATCAATATATAAATGGATAATTTAGTAAGAAAGTTTTTTTTAATCGATTACATGCTCCGTTTTTCGTCAATATCTCGTAAACGGTGGCCCACAGCAAAAAATTATGTTAAACAGAAAATATCTACATAAAATTTCCTATAAGAAAGGTTATATAAGTTTTTTCGCTAGGATCAATTTTTTAGTTGGAAAGTATTTTTAAATAGATATTTGGGCCGTTTTTTGTTGATAACTCAAAAACGGTGGCTCACAGCCAAAAATAATGTTAGACAGAATTAATCTACATAATATTTCCTACAAGAAAGGTTCTATAAGATTTTTCGCTAGGATCAATATTTTAGTTGGAAAGTATTTTTAAATAGATTCCATGGGCAGTTTTTTGTTAATAACTCGAAATCGGTGGCTCACAGCCAAAAATAATGTTATACAGAATTAATCTACATAATATTTCCTACAAAAAAGGTTCTATAATATTTTTCGCTAGAATCAATATTTTAGTTGGAAAGTATTTTTGAATAGATTTCATGGGCCGTTTTTTGTTTATAACTCGAAATCGGTGGCTCACAGCCAAAACTAATGTTTCACAGAATTAATCTTCTTAATATTTCCTACAAGAAAGGTTCTATAATATTTTTCGCTAGGATCAATATTTTAGTTGGAAAGTATTTTTAAATAGATTTCATGGGCCGTTTTTTGTAAATACCTCGTAAACGGTGGCCCACAGCTAAATAAAATGTTCAGGAGAAAAAATCTACATAAGATTTCCTACAAGAAAGGTTCTATACGTTTTTTCGCTAGAATCAATATTTTAGTTGGAAAGTATTTTTAAATAGATTACATGGGCCGCTTTTTGTTGATAACTCAAAAACGGTGGCTCACACCAAAAGTAATGTGATACAGAAGTAATCTACATAATATTTCCTACAAGAATGGTTCTATAAGATTTTTCGCTAGGAGCAATATTTTAGTTAGAAAGTATTTTTAAATAGATTTCATGGGCCGTTTTTGTAAATACCTCGTAAACTGTGGACCACAGCTAAATAAAATGTCCACGAGGAAAAATTTACACAAAATTTCCTATAAGAAAGGTTACTGCAGTTATAGGTTACTACAGTTTAAATCCACATCCACATCACTTTTGTCTGAACTCATTTTGAAATTTGAAAAGTATAGGTATTTGATAAATCCGAGCAAACATAGGTATATTTTTTTAAATTTCCGCGCTTAAACTTTTTTTGAAATCTTTTTGAGGCAAAGTTTTAACCGGTAACATTTACCGCACTAATAGTCTGGCAAAAAAGAGTAAAAATTAATAGGGGCGCCACAGTCTATGTAAACCGTTTTGCGAGGGGCGACCGTCGCGCGGCCGTCGCCGTCGCGTCTCATCGCATCGTCTACTTCCATATCGATAAGGTTTGATTTCGTATGCGTCGCATCTCCGTCGCGCGACCGTCGCCCCCGCAAGCCACGGCGTGAGCATTTCTTTTTTTTGCCACTTTTATGAAGTGTGATATTTTTGAAAAAAAAAATGCTATTTCTACTCAGAATACAATTTTTTCTTATTTTGTTACCATTTTCCGTACATGTTGTATGGGGTAACAAAAGAAAGTAACAAAAACCGGCCAAGAGCGTGTCGGGCCACGCTCAGTGTAGGGTTCCGTAGTTTTCCGTATTTTTCTCAAAAACTACTGAACCTATCAAGTTCAAAACAATTTTCCTAGAAAGTCTTTATAAAGTTCTACTTTTGTGATTTTTTTCATATTTTTTAAACATATGGTTCAAAAGTTAGAGGGGGGGGGACGCACTTTTTTTTCCTTTAGGAGCGATTATTTCCGAATATATTAATATTATCAAAAAACGATCTTAG
The DNA here is from genome assembly GCF_023078275.1 of Leguminivora glycinivorella. NCBI lineage: Eukaryota > Metazoa > Arthropoda > Insecta > Lepidoptera > Tortricidae > Leguminivora > Leguminivora glycinivorella. The sequence goes on from NC_062984.1 coordinate 7,260,577, forward strand.
TAAACCCTTATTCATTTTTAAATACCTATCCAACAATATATCACACGTTGGGGTTCGAATAAAAAAATATATCAGCCCCCACTTTACATGTATGGGGGGTTCCCTAATAAAACATTTTTTTCCATTTTTTATTTTTGCACTTTGTCAGCGTAATTGATATACATATTGGTACCAAATTTCAGCTTTCTAGTGCTAACGGTTGCTGAGATTATCCGCGGACGGACGGACGGACGGACGGACGGACGGACAGACAGACATGGCGAAACTATAAGGGTTCCTAGTTGACTACGGAACCCTAAAAATGTATGGAAATTCTGGGACACTTTTTGTCTCCCAGTGAGATTGAAAGTACTCGTGTTTCTGAGTACAATTGACCTAAAATTTCCTAAAACAATCAAAATTTTTTTGTTGTCAAAAAAAAAGAAATGCTCGCGTAAGGTCTGCAATGTGCAGTCAACTACAAAGAGATGTGCCCAATGCCCATGTTAGTCTTACAAAATGAAGCAAATTTTCATTTGCTTTAATAATTACCCTTGGTTCGTGACATTTCTAGTAGCCATCAAACCTTACATTATCATCGACTCGTTTAATATGCAACTAGGGATTGCAATCCAGCAGTGTTTTCAATCCAGCTGGATTTTTGCTGGATCGGCGCCAATCCAGCTGGATCCAGCGCGGATCCAGCAGGTAGAAAAAATGCAAAAAAATATTACATTTTGCTCTACTATAGGGCTGTTATTACTAAAATTATTTGAAATAGTGAAAGGAAGGATGAAAACGCGCAATTTTGTAATCATAATTTATAAAAAAAAAAACTTAAAACGGTTCTCTTATTTATCTCCGAAAATTGTATGACGGAATATCACTTCCCAAGTCCCAACGCACGTTTCGCGGAATTTTATTCCGCCGAATGTTCATTTCCCAAATTATCATATTGTTTTTTTTTTTTTAATTTGCCAACCTTGCATTTACGTAGGTGTAACAATTTAAAGTTTGGCCGTTTTTAGGGTTTTTCAAAAAGCCTTTTTTTAAAAACCAAACTTTCATGTTATCTAATGTTTTACTTGACGTAATATACAACTAGTTGTTTATTGTATATACCAAATGAAATACTTCGAGAAAAGGATGGTACGGCCGTGCCTCTTTTTGCTCGACTTGGCGGGGGCACTGCCGTGCCCCCAGATGTTTTATTGAACACCGACAATATCTATGGCGTATTTCGAAAAATATGCAATACTGAGTCTCCTATCAACTTCTAAATTTTTTCTACTCCCGTACTGTTATTCGTGAGTTACAAGGTCGTGCATAGAACTTTAAAACCCTACATAAAAGATGTCAGGACAAGTCTATCTAGTCTATTCCCTGAAAACATTTAGTAGCAGTAGCACGATATAGCTGTTACAGTTCAGTAAATACATTGCTACCAACTAAACAAACCAATTCGCAGAGTCGAGACTCCTTCGTTTTCTGCTGCGTTCATTGGCGACGCGTCGAATCGCATTCAAATGTATGAGAACTCGATTCAACTCGGCTCGATTCGTCTTAGTGGCCAGGCTTCAAAGAACCATACCATAGACAGTTTTATTTTCATGTTTGCACTCAAACTGCATATTCAAAATGGTAGGCGGTCCACTAGATAACTAAGATGACTGAAAGTAGGTATTTGTAGATTTATAATTTTCTTTCAAAATAAGTGCTTGGTCGTAGAAAAAGTATTGTATGCAACGGTGTTTAACTGAGTCAAAAAATGCTCGTGGCGTCTTTATTAACAATTTTCGGCTTCGCCTCAAATTGTTACCCACGCCACTCACCTTTTTTGACCTCTTTTAACCACCAGTTGCATAAAGTACTATATTGGCAGGGATGCAATTACGTATTTTTTCTACTCCCGTGTTGTTATTCGTCATTTACCGTGTCGTGCATAGATCGTTAAAACCCTACATAAAAGATGCCCGCCCCCGGCCGGCGCCCCGCGTACCCACGCATACGATATAGCTCTTACAGCATTGTTAGGTAGCCGTTAAGGGATATAGCGGGCCGCGGGGCGCCGGCCGGGGGCGGGCGGCGGCGCGGGGGAGTGCGAGCGACAGGTTGAGTGCAGAAACATTGCAGAGGACAAGTCAAAATACTTGTAGGAAACAGTGCGAATTTCACGAAAGTTATTCTAGAAAACTATTCAAAAGTATGTGCATGGTCGTAGAAAAAGTATTGTATGCAACGGTGTTTAACTGAGTCAAAAAATACTCGTGGCGTCTTAATAACAATTTTCGGCTTCGCCTCAAATTGTTACCCACGCCACTCGTCTTTTTTGACCTCCTTTAAACGCCTGTTGCATAAAATACTATTACTTACGTATATATTTTTTTAAATAGTTACCTACTTACTTTTTTCCAAGAATATTGTTTAATTTATTGTTATTACATTTCAAAACTTTTTTCCGGTTTGCTCACGGTCAACCTAACACGCTCCTCCTCGTTTCGCTCGTCGTCGCCCCTAACTGGACTCTGTCATATATGATTATACTGCCAACATAGTCTGTGAACAGAAAACTGCTACTTTGCTCCCTCTTAACAGGGAAGAAAAGTTAAAATTTGTTTGTAAAAAGTTGGCATTACTTTTTGTAACCATTTTTAATCCTTATAGCAATCTACATTCAATAAAAAATGTCATTAAAAGTGTAACAACGATGAAACGAAGGTACTACAATAAGTAGGTACATAAATAATGCTATCAACCAGACATGGCCTGCTTTTTTGGCACAACATTTGGGCATTCACTAGTTCACATTGAAAATTACAAATTTACTTACTAGTACTTAGTTTAACTTACTTAATATTTATGAAAAAAAATAAACCTCTAAGTAGGTATATTATACGTAGACAAACATCAGTCAATATTTTGATCTAAACATAAGTTGAAACTTAAAATAAACTTTGCGGTAACTAACAGTGAATAATTAAATACTATAAATACATTTTGAAATCTTCAGTAGTTTTATTACAACGCTTTAAGTTCTCGCGCTTTGTACAACGTTGGGAAAAAAGGTAAAATAATGTTAATCAATCGTACGAACGTTAAAACTACTTACGTTTTTGAAAAAACACACAATTGTAGCGAAATAGAATTATTTTGTGCTAAGCGGCCACGGGCTACGCGTGGGAACGCGGAACCGTTTTAAACATGACGTAAAATAAGTTTATTGAAGTTAATTACGAATTTTATTGCAGATTTTTTTATCTGCGGACCGCAGCGCTGGATCCAGCGCTGGCTGCTGGATCCAGCAGACCAAAAAATGCGCTGGATCCAGCTGGATTGCTGGATGCTGGATCCAGCAATTGCAATCCCTATATGCAACAATGATATGTATCCCACTACGTTTCCTCTTAATTTACACATACAAAACTTTTATATTACCTATCTCTGTGTATTGACAAATAAAGGTAAACTCCTAATGTTACAAAGAAATTTATCCAATATCTTTAAATTCAGAACAGAATCCAAACAAAAGATCTTCAAATTTGAATACAAAAATTTCTTCTTTACACTAAAATCCATAATCCTACGGACGAAATTGACAAGTGTGAACAAACGTTTGACGGCCGGTATGGCTCAGTTGGTTGGTAGTGACACTGCCTGCTAAGCCGCGGTCCCGGGTTCGAATCCCTGTAAGGGCATTTATTTGTTTGATGAGCACAGATATTTGAGGAGTGTCTTTTCAAAAGGGTTTATTTCCATTTTTTCTTTTTTTTCAACTATGAATGCAGTTCTTTTTAGTATAGAAAATTACGTGTTGTTTTGAGATTAAAGCTCAAAAAGTCTCGCCTTGATCTTTAAAAAAAAGGGTAACATCAAAGTTTAGAACACATTTTGAAAAATGTGTAATGATTATTTATGTGGTTAAACCAATGTATGTTATGTAGTACAACAACATTGATATCAACTAACTTAATACAAAATCCAAAAATAAAATACAACTTTTTTAAAATAATAACATTTACGCTTCAAGGCCACAATAAAAGGGCTTAATTCCCAAAAGTTCGCATCAAAAGTGCTTAATTCTCAAAAACATATGGTAATTACATATTTATTTAGGTACACATGTTACGTTTGGTGTAATCATAGCATTAACGTCAACTTACAATATTACAATTTTGCAAATTAAATATTAATTTCAAAATCAATACCGTTGAATTATGTTTTTCTCGATTTCCCAAAAAAAGTACAAAGTGGAAATAAGCCCTTTTGAAAAGACACTCCTCTTAACCTTGGTTGATTCCGTTTCGCGCTACTTAGATAGAGGGATGCAGGTGGACGTGCTGTACTTTGATTTCAAAAAAGCCTTTGATCGCGTAGATAACGACGTACTCTTAAGCAAATTATGCAGCATTGGTTTCTCGCCTGAACTGCTTTACCTTTTTGCTAGTTATCTACGTGATAGACGGCAATATGTGCAGCACGGATGCTTTGGTGTTATGGTCAATGATCTGGCCTTGGTGCCTAAGCATGCGCAATGCCTACTCTATGCTGACGACCTGAAATTAATTTACAGGGTCCAGGAAGATTCTGACTTACAATCTTTACAAAGTGATATTGATCGGGTTTATGAATTGAGTCTTGTAAACAAACTTCTGAAACTTCAGTTCAATGTTGACAACTGTGCGGTTATTACTTTTTGTAAAGCGTGTAGTCCCCTGTGTAGGCAGTATCTCCTGGGGTGGACTTGGGGGTTGTTTTAGATTCCCAGCTTAACTTTCATGAGCACATGACAATGCTTGCTGCAGACTGTTACCGCAGGCTTGGGTTTGTTGTCCGCAGCGCCAAAGAATTTGACGATCCCAGGGACATAAAGCTTCTTTATACTGCCCTTGTGAGAAGTAAGCTTGAGACAGCCTCAGCCGTTTGGAATCCCCATGAAGCGCCCTACATCCTGCTGCTCGAAAAGGTCCAAAAAACATTTATGCGTTTCTTTTACAAAAAAATGTACGGGTATTACCGATTCTTGTACCTAACAGAATTCCTTTTGGGGACGTTGGGTTTCTTCTCGTTAGAAGTCAGGCGTAATGTCGTGCTGATGTCTGTTGCATGTGGTATTTTGAAGGGGGAGTCAGATTGCCCGGTTTTAGTATCCCAGCTGGTACGTCTATTTGTTCCCCCTGTGACGAAATATGCTTTTCGTGAATGTAGGCACCCCCTACTGGCGGTGCCGGCCGCTCGAACCGTGTTTTGCCGCAAGTCACCGCTAGTTTGTGCACTGCAAATAGTGAATGAGTTTTTAGACGTGGCACCTAATGTTGATATTCTTGCGAGCAGATGGGCGTTTATACGTGACGAATGCATGAGGTTTTGTGTGTGATTGGATGCTAGGCCTTCATCTGTTATTTATTAGTTATGTTATGGTATGTAATGTTTTGATTTTGCTGTTTATTTAATATTTAATTTTGTGTTACTTGTTGTAATGTTTATTTAAAATTCACGGTGCTTTAGTTTTGTACACTGTCATACTGTGTAATTTTCTTTGTGTAAATAAATAAATAAATCTATTTAAATATTATTGATCCTAGCGAAAAAACGTACAAAACTTTTACTGTAGCAAATTTTATGTTTGTTATTCCCGTTAAAGATTGATTTAGCTGTGGACCACCGTTTTCGAATTATTTGCAAAAAACGGCTCGTGTAATCTATTTAAAATACTGTCCTACTAAAATATTGATCCTAACGAAAAATCTTACATAACGTTTCTTGTAGCAAATATTATATAGATTATTTCTGTTTAATATTATTTCCGGTAATGGGGCACCGTTTTTGATGTTATTAACAAAAAGCGGCCCATGTAATCTATTTCAAAATTTTTTCCAACTAAAATATTGATCCTAGCGAAAAAACGTATAGAACCTTGCTTACAGGAAATTTTATATAGATTTTATTCTCGTGAACATTTTATTTAGCTGTGGGCCGCCGTTTACGAGGTATGTATTTACAAAAAACGGCCCATGAAATCTATTTAAAAATATTTTCCAACAAAAATATTGATCCTAGCGAAAAATCATATAGAACCTTTCTTGTAGGAAATATTATGAAGATTAATTCTGTGTAACATTAGTTTTGACTGTGAGCCACCGATTTCGAGTTATTAACAAAAAACGGCCCATGTAATCTATTTAAAAATACTTTCCAACTAAAATATTTATTCTAGCGAAAAATGTTATAGAACCTTTCTTGTGGGAAATATTATGTAGATTAATTCTGTGTAACATTAGTTTTGGCTGTGAGCCACCGATTTCGAATTATTAACAAATCTATTTAAAAATACTTTCCAACTAAAATATTGATCCTAGCGAAAAATCTTATAGAACCTTTCTTGTAGGAAATATTATGTAGATTAATTCTGTCTAACATTATTTTTGGCTGTGAGCCACCGTTTTTGAGTTATCAACAAAAAACGGCCCAAATATCTATTTAAAAATACTTTCCAACTAAAAAATTGATCCTAGCGAAAAAACTTATATAACCTTTCTTATAGGAAATTTTATGTAGATATTTTCTGTTTAACATAATTTTTTGCTGTGGGCCACCGTTTACGAGATATTGACGAAAAACGGAGCATGTAATCGATTAAAAAAAACTTTCTTACTAAATTATCCATTTATATATTGATCCTATCGAAAAAACATACATAACCTTTCTTGTAGGAAATTTTATGTAGATATTTTCTGTTTAACATATTTTTTTGCTGTGGGCCACCGTTTACGAGTTATTTACGAAAAACTATAAAATTGACTTTCAAGATCGAATGGCAGGGTACGGACCCCACCTCATGTCATGGCACTATTTTTCCATGGCTATTTAGACCCTCATCTTTCACTGGTAAAAATGACAGACTGCCTCAAGAACCTTTTTTGGAATTATTTTTTTTACCACTTTGTACCGTTCTGGCACGGTGAAGGACCCGGCCAAATGATCTGGCATAAATACTATGCGACTTCTGAGGAACTCTATTTTCACTTTTTAATAATTCCAGGTTGCCTCAAACACCTTTTTTGGGCCTCAAAAAATTAAATCTTTAAAAATTCATAGCTCGATAAAGCCCCGCTCCCCAGCTGCCAGACTTGCAGACCTGATGTTGGCTATGATCAGAGAAGCATCTGAGCACCTTTCCAGGTTGCCTCAAGGACCTACTCCAAAATCCTGCCAGCTCTCCGTCTATTCTGTTGAGCAACGTTACGAGGCAAAAGTATTACTTTTTATCTTCCTGTTACAGCCAATGTTATCAACTTCTTATACATGCTTCTTGTGGTCAAGTTACATTTTGTTCCTAGTATTTTTCTTCCTGGGGTTAGTAACTGTCGGTGTCAATAGATGGAGCCAGCAACGATTGTTTTAAAATCTTATTGCGATTCATAGTACATATAAGTTAAGCTCTTCTTTTCTTCCAATAAGAATGTTCCTAGTATTTAAACATATTTCTTCCTTAAATTATTGGTATCGATGAGAATAATTTAGAATATTTGTTCAATGCTTCATATTACTCGTAACTTCATAAATTACTTCCTTATCTTCTTGTAATAATTATAAACATTTTTCAAGATAGTAAAACTGTATTTAGTTACTAATTCTAACTTTTCCCTACTGTCCAGTTTTCTAAAGACATAATCATATTTATCCAATAAGAATTTCTGTATTTATGTCTAGATTTCTTCCCTAATTTTCACCTCTTGAGGAATAGGTGTCCGTTTTTTCTTTATTGGAAGATTTCAGTAAAATTTGTAGCGGATATTGAAGCGTGTCAGCCCCACGATTATTATTAAAGGTAAGGCGCCCCCGTTGGCATTTAGTTCGCCCTATCGCTTTCAACGGAATAATACCCTGCGTGGAATGACAATATTCCGCACTTTCAACCTTTATCTCCTTAAACCGGGTTAGTACTCAATATTCTTATCTCTACATTATCGGACGAAACTCGCATGCTTCCAGTTTCTTAGCTGCATCTTGTTCCTCACCGTTTGCTTTCCGCATGCCGGCAACCGCCTTGCACCGCCAAAATCCTCGGCAAAAACAAAACACTCACACAAACCCACTTGCATACACACTAGGAAACACAGAGGACGTCTTGGGTAAATATTTAGAGAAGCACCATGTATTGGAAACACTTTTCTGGTGTTGATAAGGATGAAAACATAATATTGTTTATCGGGACGCGATCTACGCCTACACGTGTATTTGAGCGCGCGTCAACGCGTGACTGCAGTGTCGCCGGCTGACACTTGGGCGCTGCGCGCGGTGGTCATAATCGGAACTACAGTTTAGCGTCACGGGCGTATAGATGGCGCTATAGTTAATATAAATAGTGTTTACATTTCAGCGGCCTTTAGTATTTCATCTATAAATATATATGTATAAAAATATTCTATTAATCAACTCCAATAGATGTATAAACTAAAATAATAATTTATATCAATTGTTATGATAATTTATTAATTCATAGTACAATACGATGTGTAGCAGAACATACCTTTTACATACTATTAATATTTTTAATATTGAATAAAGTCAAATTAACTGCTTTTTTTAGGTGAACAAAATTATGGTTCATTTATATTGATGAGCCTGAATACCACTTTTTAGCACAGTAGTTATTATTTATCATTTTATACTTGATCCTTAATATATCTTAGTCTTAGTTTTTTGCTTAAATGTTTATAAAAAAACTTTTTCTTAAGATTTTATGTATACTGAAATAAATAAAGGTTAATTCATGGATATAATGACTATTAAAAAAAATCTATTGTAATATAACTCACCTTAAGTATTTTCAGGATCCCAAACACTCAGCGAAAACTGTGCACTGTAAATATATAAACATCACCTCACTTCAGCCAATTAATCTTCCAAATACAAAAATATAATTCAAAGTGTCTCGGCGTATTCACAGCGAAAATCCACATCGAACTATCTCACGTAAAACCACAACACACCCTTCGGAAAACGGTATCGGGTTTTCCACTAAAGCGATTTCTATGAAGAGGATTGAAGCATGTTTCACCGCGAATAACAAGCACCGATAACACTATCCATCACCCCATTAGAGCCGCGTGAAGTTAGCTGCGAGCGTTCACGTCAAAATATATCGTAAATAACCCTCAATGCAGTCTTTGCCAATGAAACGGCGACGGTTCCAAAAAAAAACAAATGAAACGCTAACTTCCGGTTCGAAATTCGAATTTTAAGAGAATTAAAATCGATGCCGGCCGGCGTTGCTTTGCTAGCGTGCGTGAACGGGCGACTATTCCGTTCCGTTGAGCTATGGTGTAGAGCCCCCGACTAAAGGGGGAGGCCGGGGTGGCGCCTCATATTACAATACGTTAAATCGCCTCCAGCCCTCGCAGACTGCGGTCGTAACGTTACCGGCGACATCCTCGAGTACTCTCTCGTACCTAGAGCCAATTAACTTCAAGTTTAATGACGCTCTCCCATTTGAGATGAGGCTTTTACAGTTTAAGCACTTAACCCTATTTTGTAATGAAACTTTTGCGCTACTGTAAATCTATTTTTATATTCATGGTAAAAATGTCATGATGCATACTATAGACCCAATTGCAACCTGAAGGAAAAAACGCGTTGAAAGGAAAAACCGACAAAGGGAATCGGGACGCGGATAAGACGCGTCGCGAAGAAAAAGACGACAATTTTTCCGGTTCATATCTTTCTGTACATTTCATTACTTCCGCTATGTATGAACGCTCGGGCTCCGTCGGGGGCGTTCGTGTGTGATCGGGCGCCTTCGTGTAATTCCGGAGCACTAATCGATAGCTGTCAGGCATGCTACGCTACGTAGTACCTACTACGCGAGTCTACAACTGTGTAGCTTACGCTACAACTACTACCCGGCTGAGTTACGGAGTTCCTGATTGATCTGTAGTTGGTGCCAACTTCAGTTGCTCTCATCCGGTTGTGCAGCCTCTTAATTGTTTCAGTCGATGTCGCGATGGAAGATAATAGGGTTTAGTTGGTTTAGTAAGATAGCGCGTACAATTTACTCAATTTTCTCGACGGATAGTTCACAATTCAATTGTTTGCAATTTCTCTTGTGAGAATGAGCTTTGAGCGTCGCTTTGTTTTGTATCTACCTACGTTCTTTATAGTTTACCTTCAAACATAGAAAAAAAAAATAGTTTTAAGTACAATATTTGGTTTAGTCGGTTTAAGTTTCTCAATAAAGAAGAAATACATCATGCGGGTTATACATGCAAGATGTATGTAACTCATGTATTTAGTGCACTGCTAAGCTACGGTCGTAGCACTCGTAGCACTCACGTATGTAATGTACGTATGTAGTGAATTCTTTCTCGGTCTTCTTCAACCTAGCCTTTTCCCGGCCTAGCGCCAGGGTCCGCTTTCCTGCTCAGTCTTCTCCACTTCGCCCGGTCTTCGGCATCCTTAGGCGTGAGATTGTTCTCTTGCATGTACGCTCCAAAGACCTTTACAGGGGACAGCGCAATCACATTTTTTGCCATACTAAATTGAACCTTATTACTGAGAAAGGTGATCGTATCAGACTAGCGAAAACGGTCCACATGAGAGGGCATTGTTTGGGCTGGTGTCCCTCTCGCACGTGTAGCCAGTGATAATGAGGTTACCATAGTAGTAGTATTTCTATCTGTATATAAGGTCCTAATTTATTAGTTGCAGATATTTTAACACATGATACTTTACATTAAAATAACTTTAAATTAACTTTAAAGCGCTAATGAAGGGTGACCTTAAATATATAAATTAAGAAATCTTTTCATGTAACTTTTTTGATTTCATTTTCCTAACAAAAAAATTAATTATAATTTCGTCTAAAAAAATCATCATGTGCATTATCATGTCATGTCACAATAACACTGTCTGTCATGTCAACAATTGCTTGTTGTAAATGTCGTAAAGGTTCGGCGGGAAAACTGAACATGTCATTGAAGTGGCCAGTTACAGTTAAGTGGTACGTAAAAGAGGTACTAGAATCTGTTCAATGAGTTTTCATTTAATAATCACATAAACAGGGTATTTTTACGTAGCAAATTTGTTTTTCCGTTTTCTCCAAAAAAACATCGTAAAAGCTATAATGTTTCACGGTTTAATATACTCCAGAGACCGAGTACTATCAGCTGTAAAAATATCTGCATCTAATAAATTAGGACCTTATATTACCTGACTTTATAACTTCTTATATTATTTTAGTGTTATATTCAAACTAGGGTTTCAATACTAATGAACACAAGTTAAATTATAATCTATTGCCAGCCTCAGGCACCAGAGGACTTGGTCACTTTTTCTTTCATATGTGTAATTTATTTCGGTTTTAATAGGGTTTCAATATATTTTAAAGAATTGGCAAATAAATATAATGTAATTATTTTGATGCCAGTAAATCAAAGATTTGTATAATTAAAAAATACCTTTAATTGGGTATTAGTAGATTTGGTAGTAACTTTGAAAATTGACTGGTATCCCCAATGTATGACAGTGATGACGTCACTGAATAATGTTGACACTGTCAGTAAGTGCGAGAGCGAGAGGGACACCATCCCAAACAATGCCCTCTCATGTGGACACACTTTTTGACCTAACTACTCATTCTGGCTTAACTATAATTCTGTGGTACGCTCTCACTCACGACGTCCAGCCAGCAGCGCTTCTTAAGGCCTACCGGGGCCGCGTGACTTAGGGCCTTGGACAGTGAGATTAAGGCATCTGTTTCCGTCGTAGCAAAAATGCTGCGTAGAAGCAAAATGACAAAGTTTCTCGAGTTAGCGATATAGTTATAATGCCAACTACTATTACGATATATACTGGTAGTAATGGAAATAGGAAATACATAAATAATCGTGTTTTGATATGTATTAATTTCTCGCACGTTTGTCAAAGGTAATAAATCAAATCTATCTAATACCTTTAAACGAGCGATCTCGGAAACAGCTCTAACCATTCCCTGTGTTATGTGGGAATTTTCGGGGTGAATAATCGATTTAGCTTTAGTATTAGGTCCGGGGAAACGCGAATTTTCGTGTGCGTGTGGATTGAGTGAGCACCTTCCGAAAATAAAAAAAAATATGCTGATCATTTAGTAAAAGTTCTAAAACAATTGTAAAACGAATCTCTGAATTTGTAAAAAGATAAATCAAAAGATACAGTCATTAACATGTGCTCACTCAGTTCTCACAAACTACCAACGAAAACAGTGAATGTATTCATTTAACATATAATATTTATATACTAACATTTAGTAAAAAATGTGCCAACTTACCTCTATAAATTTTAGATCACCTAGTGACGTATTTAATTTTTTGTGAATTTTTTACAAATAGTTTCTTATGCTCACTCAATCCTCACACTTTTGAAAAGCCGAATTTTGATGAAAAACATAAGATTTAGACCGCTATTATATGTGTATAGTTTAGTAAAAGTGAAATGGGAATTTGTAAAATACAAAACGAACCACTAACGTGTCAGGTTTTTTTATAATAATTTTTTGTAAGTGCTCACTCAGTCCACACGTTTTGAGAAAGTTAAAAATGTAAAAATCTTAAGATTTGTAGCACCACAGACACTCGAAAGTACTTCAACGTTTAGTAAACATTTTTACTAAATATCCACCATCTAATATTTTATATTCGTTGTCTGGTTTTAAAGATATTCAGACATAAGTTTTCTCAAAAGATATTTACATTTTTAACTTTCTCAAAACGTGTGGACTGAGTGAGCACTTACAAAAATGTATTATAAAAAAACCTGACACGTTAGTGGTTCGTTTTGTATTTTACAAATTCCCATTTCACTTTTACTAAACTATACACATATAATAGCGGTCTAAATCTTATGTTTTTCATCAAAATTCGGCTTTTCAAAAGTGTGAGAATTGAGTGAGCATAAGAAACTATTTGTAAAAAATTAAATACGTCACTAGGTGATCTAAAATTTATGGGTTCCCTCTATTTGGCATAACTTTAATTGTCCGAAACGATTTTCGCATAACAGACTTCGCATAATCGATTTTCGCCGAATGTTAATTTGGCAGAAAACATATTTGTCATAATCGAAAATAATACGAATAACACATTGTCCGAAAATAAGTTCGCATAATTCTGTTTACGCCGATTGTTTTTATGAATAAAATTAATTCGCATAATTGTATTTGGCATATTTCTTAAAATCAGGATATCCACCCATACTAAATGCTGTTAAGAGAGTCGGTTTGATTAGGTTAGAACTGCGACCTCAACAAATAAAACATTTTGTCAAGAATTTCGGTTAGGTTAGGTTAGAACTGCAACATTAATATAGTAGTATTACCTATGATAAACATTCTGCGTAGTAAATTTCCACTAAACCATGTTATGCAGAAATAATTTATGCATAAAAACCATTCGGCGAATAACCTTTATGCATGAAATATATTCGGACAAACAAAAATATGCCTAGACAAATTATGCGTAACTATACTATGCCATAACAGATTATGCGAAAGGTGAATTATGCCAATATAGATTATGCCAAAAAGAATTCTCGATTGTAAAATTATGCCAAAACAAGGGGAACCAAAATTTATAGAGGTAAGTTGGCATATTTTTTACTAAATGTTAGTATATAAATATATATGTTAAATGAATACATTTACTGTTTTCGTTGGTAGTTTGTGAGAACTGAGTGAGCACATGTTAATGACTGTATCTTTTGATTTATCTTTTTACAAATTCAGAGATTCGTTTTACAATTGTTTTAGAACTTTTACTAAATGATCAGCATATTTTTTTTTATTTTCGGAAGGTGCTCACTCAATCCACACGCACACGAATTTTCGAGTTTTCGTGCGTTTTTCTTCCGCATTACTAAACTATACGGTATATCATTGTATGGTATATCATCTAAAAACACGATATAATAAAATAATGATTCAGAGCGAAGCTCAGTCGCCTAAGTCACAAGTACTACTTAATTACTAAAGTGACATGTCCAATGTCCATCCATGGCAAGGTTTGAGGCATCAAACCGGCGTCTTCAGTAAAAGCGGTTAAAAATGGTATCTATATGTGGCTCTACTGAAATGTAATCTCTGGTAGTCAGAAGCGATTGAGCAGAACTATTATAGTAAAATTTCAAGATAAGATTATGGTGTTGGTGATGATGATGATAAGATGACAGAAGGTTTTAGAGATATTGGAAGAGGAAGACAGGCTGCACTGACCCCAAGTGACCGGGGCAAGAGAATGATGACGATTTAGTGAAAACTCAGCTTTGATCTATTTTCACTATATTAATTTCACCATTTTTAGGGTTCCGTACCAAAAAGGTACAACAGGAACCCTTATGGTGCGACTCTGTCCGTCTGTCTGTCCGTCTGTCACATTCCTAAATATCTCGAGAACTACTAATGCTATCAACTTGAAATTTGGAATAGTTATGAACATTGTAAACCTCTACAAATAGAAAGTATAATTTTTTTAAATATATTAATTTTAATTGTAGAAAATGGCCAAAATGAAAGGGGGGCAAACTGTAAATTTCAAGTTACTAGGTCAAGTGGGGTATCGTTGGAAAGAGCTCAAATTGAACGTAAATAAGCTATTTTTTATAATTTTTTTGTTGTGGAAAAAAAAAAAGAATTTTGAAGGAAAATGTAAAAAAAAATACCGTTCCCCCCCTTATCTCCGAAGTTTACCAACGAAAAATTATGAAAATTTTAGTAAACATTGGTTTTATGCTAAATATTACAGGAAAAATATAATCGTGTTTGTATTTTGAATACTTTTTTTTTAATTCACAAAAAACTTTTCAGATTTTTACTTTCAATTTACCCACCCTTGCGGATGTATATCGTACTTCAAATTAATACGAGATGTTACGTGAACCATCTTCTGTCCAATAAAGTAAAAACTGTTTAAATCGGTTAACATTATAAAGAATTATCCCTGAAAAACCAGGTCGCGCAAATTAGTTAGCAAATTGACCGGGAGATGGCGCTATACACAATAATACTCATTAGTGCCTATACTTTTGTCTTCTAGTCAAGTCATTAGAGTTATATGAAAATATGAGATTATTTTTACTAGGTAGTTTGAAAGAAAGTTTGTACGGAACCCTCGGTGGGCGAGTCCGACTCGCACTTGGCCGGTTTTTATTTTTATCCTATCGCTTATTTGTTTTTTCTTTAGTGTATGATATGATATCATTGATATCATCATTCATCAGAAACAGAGATAACCAGAATCCCACTTATTACTATTTTATGGGATTAGTACATCCATACTAATATTATAAATTGGAAAGTGTGTGTGTCTGTTTGTTTGTCCGTCTTTCATGGCAAAACGGAGCGACGAATTGACGTGATTTTTCAAGTGGAGATAGTTGAAGGGATGGAGAGTGATATAGGCTACTTTTTGTCTCTTTCTAACGCGAGCGAAGCCGCGGGCAAAAGCTAGTTACGATATATATTTCACTTTTTATAGCACTAGTTCGCAAAGTAGCACATTTCTTGTCAGGTCGAAACTTCAAAGTGCCATATGTACTGAAAAATGTCGATAGATCGTGCACGTTCTTTCCGCACTTGTATCGTAATGTAGGTACTATTCGAGGATAGCAATCATGTAGCACACCAATAGATACTTCGATTGCACTTCAAAAGTAAATAAAGGTTCCGAAAACCGTTTTCTGATTCAATAAATACTTTTAGAGACAATAACCCGTGGTTAGATAGCTACATGATTAAAATAATGTATTAGATAATTGTGTAGGTAATTAATAGTTATTTGTTTTACGGGGAAATGTTGAACCACACGCGCTAATATTAATAAACGAGCAAGTGAAAGATTTGGATATTGAACCACGAGCGTAGCGAGTACCTAATTACTAAAAGTGGAATCTTGAGCGTTGCGCGGGTTTCAAGTTCAAGCCACGAAGTTTAAACAAATTTTGCCACCGAGGGAACACATAATTTTTCCCCTCACTATCTCGGAAACACGTGTTTTGTCCTTTAATACCAGCGGGTAAAAACGCATTTTATCCACTAGTGGATAAAGTAATTTGACCTTGAATATAGTCATTTTTCTGCTTTAAAATTGATAAAAGTGAAGTGAATCTAGTGATGACGATGATTTACCACCTGTGGAACTACTGGAAGCAGTGATAAACGCGTTTTTTGCGTTGTACTTTCCTCGCTATAGTGAGGGGAAAAGTTTTGTGTTACACTCGGGTGCAATTGTATTTTACTTCTCGTGTGTTAAAAAACTCGCAAGTTCAGGATTCTATTCTCGAACCACTCGCTTCGCTCGTGGTTCAACTATAGAATCCTTTCACATGCTCGTTTTTCAATTCCACACTCGGCGTTAAAATACAACTTTGCCCCCTTGTATAACAAATAACTATTTAACTACATATCAACACGTAGATAATACTATACTAACTAGGTACTTATAAAACATCAAACTGAATGAAGTCATCAATTTTTAAACAAATATGATTCAACAAATCAACACTCATTTAAAGGTAAATTCTCCCATTCAGCTTAGGACATCAAGATAAAACTTGCATGAAATTACTTTGCTTTCTTTAAATTAGGTACTACTATTGTGGATATAACGGAACTTTCTTCTCCGTTTTTGAAGAGTCTTTAACAGTTGGTGCCGTGAAGTGAAATAGTTATTGTTTTACAAAGGGGCAAAGTTGTTTATCCGCACGTATGTTCACACTTGACCAAGCGAAAAATTCCAATATTGAACCGCGAGCGTAGCGAGTATTTAGAAAAGTGGAATCTTGAACGTTGCAAGAGTCTCAAGACACGAAGGTGAAACTAATTTTGCCACTGAGTGAAAGTAGTGAAACACGACATTTTTCACCACACAAACATCTGAAAAAATCTAATTTTAATTTAAAATATCATCATGATATTTAAAATTAAAATTAGAATTTTGTGGAAATTGTGGAATGTGGATAAAATGCAACCTTCTCATCCGCTTTCGAATAATCAAGAGAGCTTTTACGAGTTGCTGTGGAGAAAAATACACTGTGTGATATCAATGTCCAGGGAAGAATGTGGGGACTTTGTATGGAGAAGCCAACGTCCACTTACCTTTGAAGCCAAGTAATAAAATGCTAATTTAGTACATACCAATTTTATTTCTGTTGATG
Organism: Leguminivora glycinivorella; assembly: GCF_023078275.1. Taxonomy (NCBI): domain Eukaryota; kingdom Metazoa; phylum Arthropoda; class Insecta; order Lepidoptera; family Tortricidae; genus Leguminivora; species Leguminivora glycinivorella. The sequence continues at coordinate 7,277,737 of NC_062984.1, forward strand.
TTAAAAAGAAAATTGTGATTTTAGTGTAGGATATTCATTTTTATTACTGCACAAATACGCGGAACAATATATTAAAAAATAGTTATTAATATGTACGCTGCGTTTAGAGCACACGATCGGTAGAACTCATTTATTACTTTAGAAAGTAAGTAAGCAATATCTAACATAACCAATAAATTTTCTTGACACTTAATATTTTTCAACAGACGCGCGAAAAGTTGAAATAGTTTTTTTTTAACATGAGATTGTTGCCAGTCGTTGCAATAAAGGCGTCTCCAATCGCCCCAATCGGACACACAGAGTGCAATAGTTAGAGAGCGCGTACACGGGCAACTGTTGCCGGCGACTTTTTTGTCGCGACCATGGCCTAGTATGAAAGTGCGCACACGAGGCGACGCAACTTTTCATACAAATACGAAAGTCGCCGAGCACTGTTGCCCCCGTGGGCGCGCACCGTTAAAATGAGTATTATATTCTTTGAAGTGAGGCCATCAAAAACTATTAATAAAAAGATCTTAAGATCTGATTGAAGACCAATCTAGGGAAGATAACCTACTGATGATTGTCATGTTGAAAAGTAATGCTAATAAAATTTATATTACAAGTGAGCCTGATCAACCTAGATCGCAGTCTGGGACACCAGTCTGTTACGTCATTAATGTTTTTTTTTTAATTTTCACATTAAGGCAACACTGTACCTTTTTTGACAGACGTCATAAAAACAATTTTATTCTCCTGCGTTGTCGGTTGTCGGTGTAATTGCTTTGGTTATAAAATGAATTATTTTACAAATAAGTGTAATATTGTTAATAGTTCTCTTTTCTACCTATAGATAAGTTTAATACTGATGATATGGATAAGTTTAAGATGTTGTCGTAAGTATAAATAACTAACTTTATTCAGATTACAAGGAATACCAATTCGCAGAAATTGATAGCTGTTTTAATGTTTTCAGCGGTGATGAGCTCGTTATTCAGGGAGCTAAAAAGGTGAATAGTTCTTTACCTGAACTAGGCTTGAAGGATATAATCCCAAATGGTTCCTGGTTGGAACAGAAACAGATACAGAGCTCCTTGGAAGCTCGTAGACATATTGTTGAAGTCGAACGCATAGAGAAGTGGTAAGTTTTATTTTATTTGGTTACGGTGTTTGTAAATACGCTTCAGAAAATGGCAGTTTAGGTCAAATTTGAGCATTTACATCTTGAATCATTGTGTTGGCACTATTTATCAACATATTCATTTACTTTTTTTTCCTATTAACATAATCCATCATCATATCTGTTATGCTACTTGAGTGAATAATGTCAACATCCCTGATTTATGTACTTTTTGATAGAAGTGCTGTCTTATACAAATTTTGTGTATTGTCCTATATTCGTTTTGACATATAATGCTGTTTCATATATATATAGGGATGGAAGAGTTAAAATTCTTAATTCAGTGAATAAATCTTTACATGGTTCAAATTTGTTTCTGCCACACATTGAACGTATACATTTCTTTTGACTTATAAATGCTAAATCTCTGTCTGTTGAGTTTCCCCAGAAAATTAAACCATATCTTAAAGTTGACGTGACGTACGCGTGATAGGAGGTTAGGACAGCAGATTGGTTTACTACCTTTCTAAGGTGATAAAGCGCATATGAAAATTTACTAAGTTTCTTACATATATTGTCAATTTGATACTTCCATGTTAATTTATTATCTAAGCTTAATCCTAAGAATTTTGTTACGTCAGTTTCATCAATTATATGTCCCTTGTAGGATACGTTTAAATTAGGGCTCTGGATACACGTGATTCACGCCGAACCGTAGCTACGTGATCTTAACACCGGCGGTACTAAGATCACGAATTTCACGAACACGGCAAGGTACGTACCTCGTACGCACGTACGTACGTACTTGCCTTAGCGCCCGGATTCACGTGACACGCCGCGGGCCGTGACACGCCGCCGTCCGAACTACGTTCGTGTGCAGAGCTTCGGGTGGCGGTTTCGTTGGGTACTTATCGTACGTTTTGTAGATTCAACGCGCCCGGGAGAAAACCAAATCATGACTATTATTGAATTATCACTTAATACTGGACGAAAGTTTTTTTTAACATATGAATTAAACTTATATTTATGTTTTGCTTCGATTTTTATACAATACAATCAATACATATAACTAGCGGCCCTCCCCGGCTACGCACGGGGATTATGATAAAAATTGTTATAATAAGTTATCCGTAAAAGATAGACATACGCCATCGCGGACTTTTTAGTAGACCTATTAGAGATACACAATTTTTCAGTACATTATTTTAATACAGCTCAAACGGTTTCGGCAGCGTTTTCGATTAAAGCTCTCAGCCAGCGGGATTTTGTCCAACTCGATTAGAAAATATCGTCATATTTCAACCAATTCAAACAAAACTTTAACAAATTATATACCTAAACTTTCCTCAAGAATTACTCTATTCATAAGTGAAAACCATATGAAAACCCGTTCAGTAGTTTTTGAGTTTATCACGAACACACAGACAGACGCGGCTGGGAAGTTTATTTTATAAGAGAAGATTAAGTGATTTATGGCGTTATTCTGTTTCCGATTTTATTGAAATTAAAACTAGCAAACTGTCCGATGCCTTACACTATATACCTGTATGGTAAATGTCAACCTGTGTTACGTTACGTCCTAATATTGTTTATTTTTTGACATGTGCCGTCAGAATCCTCAAATACTCGACACTAACTTAAAACTGTATGTGGTGACAGTTTAGTATAGTATGGAGTAAATATTGTCCCGGAGGTGTAAGAAGTGTAAGAACCTCTTTTTCACACATGACAGCGTCCACAAAACCTAAAATCCTGTAATAATGGTTAAAAAAATCAAGTACTTAAAATAGTATTTTATACAATCGCGATATAATACAAAGCTTTTCAGTCGAGTACCATGTTTAGGCCACGAAGCTTTGCTGTGGCCTAATAGTACGGTACGAGAGTGAAAAGTTTAATTATATCACTATTGTATACAATACTTTTTCTACGAGTCATCATCTTCATCATCAATGGACGGAAATATCATCATTCTTGCAAGTTTAAATTAATGTTAATAGCGTCGTTCACCGTTGTATCAACATCGAATTACCTAGTAACCAATTGTTTGTAACAACCGTCTCTGATTGGCCGATAACGCGACAAATAAAAAAATGTATTTCAGATGCAGAAAAATTTGCCAGGTATCGCAAATTAGTATATAAATTGTATGATCTTTTATTTTTGAAATTATTACAGTTAACTTAAAGTCAACTATAATGAGATTACATATATTATTATAATTGAGTCGGAACTGCCATAGAGTATCCAACACTGAAAAGTTAGCACTTATAAGTTTAGTCTGTGGTGTCCTAATTGATAGATTACAGTCGACGAGTAGAAAAATAATATTTCGCTTACTTTAAACCAAAAATCATTGAATCACTACGTTTTACTTTAAACATAATCTAAAACATGTTACATTTTTGCGGATCTTCGTTAGTAATTATTTTACGATATTAATTTATAACGCAAGATGAAAAACAAGAGTTAGTAAACAAGACAAACAGCAGTGTAGGTGAACAAAAGAGCAAGTTTACGATTACTATTATACTCCAGGCAAAAAAATATGCACACACATGTGCGCGGGGCCACGGCTAAGACAAAAAAAACGACAGCTGCAGTTCTTATCAGTTTCGGTACATTCAATAATACTTTTAGATAGTATATTCCTTTAAAGCACTGTATTGTTTGACGAACGAGCTCAGCTATCTTACTGTGGTGGTATTTTGTAAATAATAAGTGCAGTTCCACCACGTGGTAATAAAGACAGTAAAATTTACGAGCAGCCTTTTGTACGTGAAGCTGAGTGAAGTGAGCGATGTGTTATTTTTACATTTTAGGATTTTTTTTATTTTAATCTGGATGGGGCAGTTTAGCATTTTAGTTTATTTCAATTAGTCACTTGTAAGATCCCAGTTGATCAACACTTGAAGGCCTTGACATTTTACTTTAGCGGTGAATTTCAAAGTTATTGTCGTTGTTGTTTTGTTAAGTTTTTGTATTGTTACTGTTAATGTTTGAAACTCTTAACAACGAAGAAAAGTTTGGTGTGGAGATGGAGATATGCCACCAGAGTCGGAGATTCAACTTTATGTAGTCTCTGCAAGGATCGGACAAACAATGAGTTTCCGTGTCGTCATGGTACTACAGGATCTATCGCGAGGCATTTGACGTCAGTTCATTTGAAATCTGCTGTTACTGTTACGACATCAAACGAGTAAGTTAAATAAAAATTTTTTAAATAGGTGTAATCCATAATAAGTAAATGAAAGCAGCAAAGGTCTAAGTTTAAATACCATGAAAAAATAATTTTAAAGTTATTGCATGTAAATAGTATAACGAAGCTCACTTTATTAAGCAATGCCTATTAAGCAATCAGTAATAAATGGCTTAGTTATTATATTAATTATTATTTTTGAAACAATATATCAGTCATAAAACAGTGTTTACATTTTAATAAAATGATAATCCTGCGCCTTGAACACTCTTAAAGTAGACTTTTTTTTTACTACCATCAATCTTATTACTATATAACGTAATTACCTAATTAAATAGTGGCTATAACAGTTAAGTAAGTTGGCGTAAAATGTATAACATAATTATTAACTAGGTATGTGTTAAAATTACGTTTCCGTGGATGTCATCCTATCGTCACATTCTTAATTTTTATACTAAATTGACAAATTTCTTACTCCGTGCATCAATAATTGAATGGTACCGTGGATACTTATCTACTTATTAAATCTTATTAATCAGAGGGTAACTAGAGAGTTTTTGTCAACGAATATTGCAGACACATAATAAGCAGATTCAAGGGTATCACGGTGCACGGTTAAGCCCATCCCATATTACCACGTTAACGCATGGTATTTTTCAGCCACAACCACTCAACAGATAAGCTTAACAAAGGATAAGGTATAGTCATGGTATAGTGCCATTTTACTAAACATAAAATAAAAGTAATATTTTAGTGAAAGTATAAGCATTTTTTGAATTTGTACTCGAAGCGGCGGTTGTAGCGTAGAGACAATGCTAACAGTGGTTATTCAATAATAAGTCGAATTTAGAATTACAACTGTTGAAAACCTTTGGATAGAGTAAAAAACTCAAATGACTGGAAGGAAACTTTATCTGAAACGGTTACCAAATCTAGCAGTTACCCTTACAAAAGGTTACCTACCCATATCGTTGGTATTTTAATAACCACTTCTAAATTAAGCCTATCGGAAACCCCGGATCGTTTATTTGGTTAAATTTATTTATTACTTACATATTAATATTTAAAAAACCAGTAGTGAATATAAATTTTAATTCAAAAGTAATTAATATATAACCTCACGATACCTACATTTTTATTCATAACTTATAGAGACTGCATCCGATCTTATCTTCTCTCATGAAACGCCGCTGGCGATGGCGGACCGAACGGGCGTGTCACGTGAATTCGTACGTACGTACGTACGGATCTACGAACGTACGTACTCTAATTTCACGTGATTTATTTTCACGTGACGAACGAACCAGAAATCCGTTGCCGTGTATCACGGCAACGTGCGTACGGCTACGTGTTCACGATACACGGTCACGACCGGGAGCCCTAGTTTAAATCCGTCACTTTGTCTGTTCTTTGTTTAAAGTGCATTATTTTTGTTTTGTCCAAATTAATACAAAGATTGTTACTGTTAAGCCAATGAATAAGGGATTTTAAACAATTGTTTATTTTTGTTTCGTATGTCAGTAAGTCTTCTCCAGTGAATATGACGGTACTATCATCGGCAAAGAGAATCATGGGTTCCTCGATAGCTAAAGGGAAATCATTTATATAAATGAGAAATAAGAGTGGTCCTAAAACACTACCTTGTGGGACGCCTGCTTTTATTTCCCTAAGATCGGATAGAGCAGTAATTTGGTTTTTTGACTTGACACATATATAGTCCAGTTGGGTAAATTGCTTTCTCCCGGATAGGTAAGATTCAATTAAACTATAAACGTTTCCTCGGATTCCATATCTGTATAATTTAGTCAATAGTATTTTATGATCAATAAAATCGAACGCTTTGGTCATATCCATGTAGAGAGCAGACACGGGTACCTTATTATCTATATTGCTCATGATAATGTTCAGTAAGTCATAGATTGCCATATTTATTGATTTGTGCTTTCGGAATCCTTTTTGTTCTTGTGCGAATAAATTTTTGGTTTCAAAATAATTATTTAGATTATTATATATAAATTTCTCGATCACTTTTGAAAACACAGGTAACAAAGCTATTGGTCTGTAATTATTCATTAATGATTTTTCACCCTTTTTGTGTAGTGGTCGTAAGATTGATAACTTGAGTTTATCTGGAAACCTACCATATTCTATACATAGATTTACTATGTGGCTTATTGGTGATGAAACTATATTCGCGACATTTTTTATTATTACTGTGTTTATGCCGTCATAACCGGTACTTTTAGAGTTTTTTAAGGAATTAATTAGTATTCTTATGTCATCAGGAGTCGATGGTTTCATAAACATAGAATTGGATGAGTTGTATGTCATTGTCATCTTGGGATTAATTACATTATCATTCAAATTATTTTCATCGCTTAGGTGTGTCCTATTCAATTGGTCTAGATCGCAAATGTCGGTAAAGTAGTCATTAAATTTCTGGGCAATTTGAGTAGGTTCTGTAATAGATACGTTGTCAACAATTATTTCAGCAATATTATCTTTAAGGCGTTTATTTTTTGACGATTGTATGATGTTCCAGGTGGCTTTGGACTTATTTGCTGAATTTTTTATGTAAAAATCGTTTTGTACTTTTTGTGTTGACAATATAATTTTCCGAAGTCGTTGAGAGTATACTTTAAGGTCGCTCTTGTTACTTTTGTTTGGCTCTAGTCTACATTTCCATAACATAGTCCTTTTTCTTTTACAACACTTTCGTATGCCTTTTGTAACCCACTTCGGCTTATTTAATGCTGAGATCTTAAGTCTAATATATGGAAAGCATAAGTTATAAAATAGTTCAAATTGGTCGCTAAAACAGTTATATGCTTCATTGGGGTCATTTGATTTGTATACATCGGCAAAGCTCAACTCTTTTAAACAGTTTATGAATTTTTGAACGTTGCTGTTGCTAAAATCTCTTTTTAGTATGAACCAGTGAGATAGTATACACGTAGGTTTCACAGGACACTTAAGAATCTGGGCAGTGTGGTCAGAGATCGCTAGATCTATTACATCAGATTTTACACCTCGAATATTATGGATAATATTATCGATGCAGTGTTGCTTTGTAATCGTGTAGGGGTAGATATTGCAAACTTAAGATTAAAACTAGATATCAGAGTGTTAAATTCAATACTTTGTCTCGTTCTGATCATTATATCTATGTTAAAGTCACCGCAAATTATTACATTTTTGCGGTTACAGTTTAATTTACACAGTAGGTCATTTAGTTTATTAAAAAAGATGTTAAATGACGCTTTATCATATTTAGGAACGCGATAGATACATATTATGATAATATTATGCTCGGTTAGTTCAATGGCTGAGCATTCTATTATATTACTTATAGATATACTATCTGATATGTCTGACAAACTTTTGTATTTATGTATATTTTTTACAAGTATACATGAACCGCCATTTCTATTTCCGCGGGAGAAGTGTGATGCAAGTGTATAGTTACTTAAAGCTAATTGAGTTTCATCGCCTTGGCTCATGTTGTGTTCTGTCACACAGAGTACATCAATCGGTTTGTTAGAGGACGATAGATCTTGTAGGTGAACAGTTAATACATTGGCTTTATTTATTAGGCCGTAGTAGAACTTACTTTTCATAATACACTGCTCAGAAAAGTCCTCCCATCACTTTTCAAATCTTTGTCAGTTCCTTTAATGATGCATGTTAATTAGCATTTGTACATACATACATACAATCACGCATGTATCCCATGAAGGGGTAGGCAGAGCACATGAAACTATTGAAGTTTCAGTGCCACCCTGGTTGAAAGAAAACACATACTAATTAAAAATAACTATATTACTTCCAGTGGTACTTTAAGTCAAGCAGATTGGAATGCCGAGCTGCAGCTAGCCGAGGTGACAAAGAATGCTGGTGGCCACTGGCAGTATGTCGGCCACAACATCGGCAGGCAGTTATACCTCTACCCAGAGGAAGCACTATATTTGATGGAAGTTGTAAGTACATACATACACACATTCACGCCTGTGTCCCATAAAGGGGTAGGCAGAGCACATGGAAACTACTAAAAGTCTCAGTGCCACTCTTGGCAATTAAGGGTTTAAATAAAACTAAAATTGTGAGAAGAAAACAAAAAGGGAAAAATTGAAAATTGTGAAAAGAAGTAGAAATTGTGAAACGAAGGATGAAAATAACTTAGTACAATACAATTCAAATATTCTGTAATGCTCACCAATATAACATGATTACATCAAAAAATTAAGCACATATAAATTTAACTATGTAGACAATAGACATTGTAGACAACAGGTGATCTTATCGCTAAAGACTTAGACAATCTTGGGTAGTGCTAATACATTAAAATCCTTGAAATAAATCAGTTTACATGACAATTTCTAGTTAGTGGAATTTTAAGTGGAGTCACCATACATTATCATTCTTTAAATCAAGAGTACACACATACATAATAAGAGCATAGTCATAAGTTAACTCCCAATAAATAGATACTTACTTACTTTGCTGGCTCAGCGACCCGAAGTGGATCTTGGCCTCCGACACTAGACTTCGCCATTTGCTCCCTTCCTGTGCGTTCTGATGCCATTCAGTCACTTGAAGGGCACACAGGTCTTTCTGACCTTGTTGATTTCTCAGTACCTAGGCCTTCTAGCCGAAATAGATACTGCCTTTTTATAAATCCCTATTTTTCATATTTATTTTTGTTTGTTACAGAGTTGTCTTCAGTTGAAGTATAATGGTGTCACAGTATCAATCCAGCAAGCATATTCCTTACTTTTGAAGGATAATAACTCACTAGTTCAATATAAAGTATATGCTTCACTAAGTAGACTGGGATACAAGGTGTTAAGACACTCTTATGTTAAAGCAAATGAAAATGAAAAAACTGAAGACAAAATGGAAGACTCTTTGAGTAGTGAGAAAATATGTGATATAACAGACACCAGTAATGAAAATATAGATATCAGTGAAGTAACAGACTTCCAAATGAGAAACAATTCTGATGATGAAAATGGTGACAGTACTAAAAAGTTAAAACAGAAGGTAGTGCAGGTGATTTAAAAAGTGTTGTTACAATTAAAGTAACTAATGTAACTTCTATCACTGGAGGTGGAGGAGGATGGAAATAATATAGACATAGATCAAGAAAAGCAAGAAGTTTCCGTAAAAGAGAGTGCTCGTATTACTGACTCTCAAATGAATAATGCTTCAAGTGAAAAAAGTGAAATTAATAAAACTACAAATCCCTCAGGTCAAGTATGTGAAGTAACTGATATTACAGGAGAGAGAATGGATAATATAGTATTAGATAACAACACTGATGAAAAATGTGCAAAACAAAGTGGCGAAATTACTGACTGCCATATGAAGGATATTTCAATCAATGACAGAGGTGATACTAATGAAGTACCTGTGGTATCAGATGAGAAACAAGAGAAAAGTAAAGAAATTGGTCAGAAAATGGAAGAAGATGCGAACATTGCAGAGGACAATGATATGATTGGATCTGATAAACAACAGCACAATATAGAAGATATAAAAATAGAATATAAGACTGAAGAATGTACTGTAAGCAAAGATATAGTTCAAAATGTTGAATATAGTGATGAACCAAGTTCATTAGACATTAAAGAAAACTCCAAAATGGATGACTGTGAAATTATATGTCTGGAAAATTATACAGTTGAAAATAAAGTCAGCTCAAGTATTGATTTGTGTGATGATGACTTTAAAGAAAGTAAAGAGGAAGATGCTGAATTACATAGAGAAATTGGTAATAGTAGTTCTGCAGTTATTATACAAAATAAAATAGAATTATTAACCTGCAGAGAGTTGACACCCAGTAACTCGGTTATGGTAGATCATTCCATTACTGAAAACTTGCCTGATTTTTATCAAAAACAAGTTGTTACCGTTAAAGCTCCAGATGAACAGCTCATACCCAGAAATGTGTTCCTAAACAATACTGCCTATGTTTTGAATTTAGAGAATTTGAAGCTAAAATCTGTCACTCCAGCACCATCATCTAGTACCAGAACATACAGTGTTTCTGACGAAGCTAATGAACAACATGTGAGGAGAATTGGGGGTGCCTTCCCTGAAAGCAACTTTCATTTTAATTCACAATTTTTCCCTAATATGAGATTCCCGCAACAACCACAGTTTCGACAATATACTTACTGGACTCCATACCAATGGACCTACCAAAGACCGTTTTTTACTAACATGCCTTTCAGGTTTCAATTCTTTCCAAGAATGCAACCCATGTTCAGGTGCATCCCTTTGCGTTCAATGATTCCTAACCCGATCGAAAATCCTGATTCAAGAAGAGCAAAGAAAAGGAAACGAGACAATCCCAAGATGTACCATTTGGAATCCATCAAAAAGCTGGCTTTAAAGTTGAAGTGTCTGGTAGCTTCAGGGAATAGGCAAGAGCAAAATATTCAGGCATTACAGAGACTGATACAAACCTACAATGTAAGATACAAAGCGAGAATAGAACTCACACCTCAACTGGATATAGTAGAAAATGAAATCATTCTGGAGACCATTGACTTGGATGATGACGATCAGTCTAGTCCAAGAAAGAAAAAGAGAGAAGATATGCAGTCATATGATGAGAACTTCAATGCATTGAAACAGTTTTCTGTGAAGATTAAAGATCTTGAAACTAAGAAATTGCTTACAACGCGGCATAAAAGAGCATTTTCGAATGTTGTCAAAACGTTTAACAAATCTTATAATGCTGATGTTTATGTTGACTCCAATTTCGATGTCATTGATAGAAGACGTATAGTTATTGCGTCATCATCTGACTCAGACTGTGCTGTGGAAGAAGTTCAGACCTCTAAGGAAGATGCTTCAAAACCAGGAAAAAGTAAAAAGCTAAGAAACCCGTTTTACATTCTGAAGCAACTGTCAGAGAAACAGAGTCCAGCCAAAAGTTCACAAGACGTGAGTGAATCTAGTCGAATTACTTTAAAAAAGAAGTTCGAATACACTGATCATTTGAAAAAGATGTTCAGTAAATATTGGTTGCCCAGTGAAGACGATTTTGGTAGAGCGGAAGTGCCTCTTAGAAGCAAGATTATGTATCAAATGGACCATAATGAAGAATTTCTTTACCAATTTATAAAAAGTCAACCAGTAAGGTTCAATAATTGGTTGGATGCTAAAATAGCCTATTGGCAGTCATGTAAAGAAGCAGCCCTAAAATATGAAGCCCACACCCAAAATGAGAGCATCCAATTAGACTCAATAATAAAACCCGAAGACTGTACAGATCTTCGTAATGTTTTGAAGAAGTTGAGCATCATAAAGACATCAACTGACGTGGAAGAAGAATGCAGACTTAGTGTACATTTTGATGTTTATAACAGAGATGTGGCGAACTTTAAGAAAACCAAGAAACCAACACCGCACTTCAGGGTTATCTGTATTGCGTGAGTATCTTAGTAACAGTATAGGGTCTCCCCAAATTCACTGACAGGATCTATCTATACAACCTAACCACACAATTAAAATCTTTAAAAAACCCCCGACCGCGACATAGTGGACCGATTTTCATGAAACATGGCTAAGAACACTCCCGACTAACTCAGCTTCCAAACAAAAAGAAAACTAAATCTAAATGTTTCAGGCGTTCATTATCCGATCCGATATAGGATGTCGGAAGGATTTCAAAGTCAAAAATCAAAGATGGCGGCTTAAATGTATGGGATATCAGTCCTACATCCGATATCTGATAGGATAATGTGAAAACGCACTTAGAGAGCGTATTCCGATATTTGTGAGAGCTTTGGCAGCTCCGATGTATCTGAAAGCAACTGTATTCTAGCTTTAAATCTAGGCATAAACTGACATCTTCTATTTCTTCCAGGGAGTCCTCTATATTTCCATCAGGCGTGGAATTCGCTTCGCTCCACTCCAAATTCGACGACGACGTAGTAATTCTCTTCGCCATAGTAGGAACGTCATCCATCTCATACCTTCAGATGAACCCAGTGGACTTACCTATTTACTTACCTAATAACGAACTACCATGAATTTTATAAGAGGGAATATAATAAAACTGTTGATTTTTATTAACTCTTTTATTTCAGTATACAGTAAAGGCAGTAACAGCGGGCTAGTTTATCGTTGAATGGGATAACTGCGAAATATATGGGGTGACTTTGACAACTCATAAAAGTTCTTAATCTGTAGATTTTTAATGAAGCAGATTGCGTATTTTTTGGCCAAAATATGTAATTCAAGTAAAAATAGTATGAAAAACATGCGAATTACTTTTCAAATGTACAGTCAACCAATTTGAATCCTAGGCCACTGTAGGACTTTTGCCACAGTAAACGTCAATGTGACTTCTATGGCAAATAGAACACGGTGTAAATAAGGTAGGGTTCTAGAGTGAGTGACACTGATAAAATTACATGTAGGTCTTATCCGCCTTGTCCGGGTGTACTTATAGCTTTTAAAATAAAGTAATGACATACATATCCCACTTTTCTACTACCCCGCTGTACCATGAATAACAAAAAAGATTAAAGCTTTTATTCTTAAATGGTAATCTATAAGCGACTATAATGGCACGTGTTTTCGGATGGCTTAGTGCAAGGTCCTAACTAAATGTGCTACTACTTACCTTACAAACTATAAAAGTTTACAAATTGTAATAATATTCATGTAGACACTTAAAAATAACTATTCTGCCTGCACAGTTACACTGAAACATACCCTTTTGAATAAAAGGCATGAAATCCAAATTGTACTAGCTATGGAAGAGGGGTCAAGTGTCTAGTCCGTTTTTTTTGAAATCAAGTTTGGCACATTTGTGGCCTATTTCACGACAGTGACACTTCGCCGTTCATTGCCTGTTCAACAAGAAAATATTGACGCTGAGTAAAAATTACTTTATCAAACCAGAAATAGGCACAAAATTGTCAAGTGGCAATGTCACTATGGTGTAATAACCCACTGGTATCCATGGCGCACTTGATGTTAGAAAATCGGACAGACTGTACTTATCAATGTCAGCCTAACTAATGCAGTGAAGATTGAAGAGATTATTATACTTTGCGCGTCGAATGATAATCCCTATTCCTTCCTCTCTTATGGATAGACTTAATTTAAATATTTGACAACCACTCCATCCATAAAAAAATATTCAAGAATGTGGCAGATTCGCTCCATATGGGTTTGTTTCTGTAGCTTTTGGTGCGGAACCCTAATAACTGCCATGGTGATAATCATTCGACGCACTAGGTATAAATATAGTTACCTACTTGTCTCGATCTTAAAACTAACATCAAATTTTCGTTGTAGTGAACAAGATTGTATAACTAGATAGATGGGAGTTTATTTCAAAATGGCACTAATACATATATTGTATGTTATGCAGAACCAAAATGAGTTTTAGATGGATATTCGATACAATTATATAAGTTGACAATATTTGAACTTTGTGATAATAATACAATCGACTTTTAGAGAACTGTCATATACAAATACTACTTTGGAAAGCTCGTTTCTCATATTGCTATTCAAAATTGAAACGCAATAACTTTTTGTATTTAATAGATATCTACATACAGTCACTAAATTTCTTTTGACAAAACAAGACAAGGTACAGCAGGGCAAATCTCGACTGGGGGGCATTGTAACTAATCCATTTTTTCCATTATTACACTATGATGTTGAGTTCTACATGTATCCACTGAACACGCCTACCATGAATGCAAACATTGTAAAACATGAAAAATGGACCAGTTACATTTGCCCCGCTGTACCTTACTTAAGAGTTTCACAAAGTGGCCAAATAAATTTATTACTATATATACTAATTATGAATCATTGCAGCTCAGGATACAATCACCCGCATAAAGAAGTGATAATTTCGGTACCTTGTTGCTTTCAATCGTTTGACAATTTCGTATGACAGAAATATGACATTTCAAACAAGACGTTAATATGACAAGGTACAGAAACCATCACTTCTTTATGCCGGTAACTGTACAAACGGTATTGCAAGTCATCAATATTTACCATAGCCAAAAAACAAAAACAAAACTTACATAGTAATCTAACAAACTACTTGATTTAACTAATGAGGCAGATCAATTAGAAGTAAAGCAAAGTTAGAAGCCTACTTATGTTATGTTATGTACTAGATATGGGCCGAATATTCGGTAAATATTCGGTATATTCGGCAAGATTTTTAATGTTCGTATTCGGCCGAATAATTCGGTTACATTGCCGAATATTTACCGAATAAACAAAGTAAATAAATAGCGTAACTTGTTTCGTAATTCATCGGATAATGACATCCTATTTCAGCATTCTAAGTCAATAATAGTGTAAAAAGGTAAAAATAACGTAGTTTAAGAAACAGAATCCAAAATTTTCTTATGCAGTAAATTATAAGAACATTAAGAGCCTTTAGTAGATAAATGTACCCATTACCAATCATTGAAAAGTTCTTAACTCAAAGAGTCTAAGCCAGAATTGAAAATATGGCGCAACCGGATATTCGGCCGAATGTTCGGTTCGGTAGGTAACAGCTGAACCGAATGTTCGTATTCGGCCCATCTCTATTATGTACTATAAAATGCCTTAAAATAAAAACACTAAAATTAATTGCATATGATGCATAACACTATATTAATACTGTAAATTTCAGGTAGGTATTGCACTTGAGGAACAAAATTGCTTTAGTTAGGTACTATTAGTACTTAAAATTTTAATACTGTGATATTTAAAAAATATAAAATTTTTAAATATTCATATTAGTGATTTGTGCTTTCTAAAACTAAATAAGTAATAGAGTATCAGAAAAAGTTGTCAGCGATATAGCTCGTATACTCAGAATTATAATTCGTATAAATAATACAAAAAAAATCGGGATGTTTTGCCCGCCGCAGACAGAAATGTGATCAGTAGGCAAATACTTGCGTGAATTACTTAAAATGGAAGAATAGGAATTCATCTATGACAACTAGGAACTGGTATACCTAAATACAGATTTATCAACTCTCCTACGGAAAAACAGTGTTAACTGTATTTTCCCTGTTTCTTGCTATATATGAGACTGATGTTTATCCTAATTTATTGCTAACCCATTCCATTACAAACCCTTACAAAATGGAAGTTTTTTTAATTACTAGACATTATAATTTCTAATAAGTATCTAATGCCAACAGGCTGAAACATTAGTCATTTAAAGCGTAACTTACTTTCATAAAATAATGTTTTTGTCGTTGCAACAATGACGCATATTTAGCGTGGTTTTAACTGTTTCCACAGGCACGTGGATTGACTAGTGGGAACTATAGGTATATAACAAGTCATATTAACCTATACTGTAACATGTCCAACGTAACCATGTGCAGATATTTGTGAACACCTTATAGCATAGCATACCCTTTTACCCTTAATCCACTTTCAAATTCGTTGTTTTGTTAAAGTAAAAATTCGCCCAAATTTTTCAATACAATAATAGTTTTGAGTACCTACTCTGTGGCTTTGATCCGTAATTGGAATAAAGCGAAGGTCACTCTTATTGCAGTTCCTTAAAAAATCTTACATAATCTCTATGTGTCCTTTAAATTTTAAAAGCTTACACAATCTGTAAGTGTTACTATGATAAAAAATAATTCCATTCCTACTATGTTTTTGCCAAGTTATACATTGAACCGTTCGAGGATAGGATCTTAGTGCTACTTACTGTGTAAAGTCCAAAAATTTAACTAACTATAGGTATAGTTACTAAAATGGGGCATTCAAAGCTAAAGCTAAAGATCGGTGGGCTCTGAGCTTACATTACTAATGACGTACCTAAATCCCTTAATTACTATTTAAGTACAGCTTTTGCATTTTTCAATCAAATCTTAAAACATTAGTTTATATGTAATGCACGATAGATGGCACTGTTTCATATGAGCGTATACGCTGATTCGCGCTACTGACATTTTGTGTGTAAGGTACTGGAAGGCGCCTAAGTTTTTCCGGTTTTTAAGCTTTCCCACTTTGAAAATGTCATACTTTGTGGTGTAAATGAGCTTAAATTGTTAGTACTTACCATCAAGGTTTTATATAGGATTGAAAATCTTTATACTAAGAATCGTACCTCAACTTTTTAGCGCCACTTATTACTATAGGTACTATCATAACTACACGGATGATTTTAACTATAAAACTCCCGTGAGACTCATACATATTTAAAAATATTTTAAGCGGGTTACTCACGTATTAAGTCGATATAGCGTTCAACATGTTTCGTTTCGGTCCAATTTCGAGAACCTTTCTCAAGAGTAGCGACCCCGCCTTTACTTGTCGAGAGCGCGACGCATACCCAACACAAACATGTCGAACGCTATATCGACTTAATACGTGAGTAACCCGCTTAAAATAATTTTAAATATACACTGATGATGCCTACAAATTTCTACAAACTACAGATGTAGAGTGCGAAAATATTTCCTTCGTAATTTTAGGGAAACGTTACGAAAGTGTCATGCTATTTCAGCCAGCCTCAGTACAAGACGTACTGACACTGTCTGAACTAGCATGACAAATACGAACGTTTCCGGAAAAATACGAAAGAAAAGCTTTCGCACTACATATGTACACTTTTTATGTCGCAAATTTTTATATCTACCTTCATCGTAGAATGATATAATTACTAAATTAGGAACAAACTACCTTACCCAGGCAATAGCCAATAATCACAACACATCAAGGCCACCCAAAATTGATACCAGATAATTCGTAAAACTTCTCATTGAACGGCCTATAGAATTCCCTCAGAGTCTGAATGGTGGCCGGGTTGATGTAAGGGTGGCTCCGGCCCTTGGTTTTGCCCAGACAGTGGGGGGTTGAGCGGCTTTCGGACTTTAGGAGACAGGGGAACCCTTTGGAGGAGTTGAAGTAGAAATGCTTCTCGGTGATCACTCGTTTGAGGCCGAGGAATTCCTGGAATTGAAAAGGATGCATTTTAATTCGTTTATATAAAAACTTGGCTGAGGAATCTACACATCTATAAAACCCACACTTGTTTACCAGTGGGTACTGTAGTAGTTCCAAATAGCTACTGTCTTTGCCATTTCCACAACAGGAATGTCTACCAGTTGCTTTTTGCCAGAAATGTATTTCGTACAAGTTTCTCATCCTTCATCATACTCAAAGCTGGTTTGTGCAGTAAAATAGACAGAAGTACCTGTACCCTCGCCATTTCAGCGCTTCGCGGTTCTGCGGGGAGCGCCGCAGCGGGCGCGCCACCGGCCACGAGGCGTCTCTAGTGCCACCACATACCTGCACCCTCGCCATCTCAGCGGCAGGATCCTCCACCAGCCTCTCCCCGCTGACGAGCAGCAGCCGGTCCCGCGGGAAGCGCCGCAGCGGGCGCGCCACCGGCCACGAGGCGTTAGTGCCACCACATACCTGCACCCTCGCCATCTCAGCGGCAGGATCCTCCACCAGCCTCTCCCCGCTGACGAGCAGCAGCCGGTCCCGCGGGAAGCGCCGCAGCGGGCGCGCCACCGGCCACGAGGCGTCTCTAGTGCCACCACATACCTGCACCCTCGCCATCTCAGCGGCAGGATCCTCCACCAGCCTCTCCCCGCTGACGAGCAGCAGCCGCTCCCGCGGGAAGCGCCGCAGCGGGCGCGCCACCGGCCACGAGGCGTCTCTAGTGCCACCACATACCTGCACCCTCGCCATCTCAGCGGCAGGATCCTCCACCAGCCTCTCCCCGCTGACGAGCAGCAGCCGCTCCCGCGGGAAGCGCCGCAGCGGGCGCGCCACCGGCCACGAGGCGTCTCTAGTGCCACCACATACCTGCACCCTCGCCATCTCAGCGGCAGGATCCTCCACCAGCCTCTCCCCGCTGACGAGCAGCAGCCGCTCCCGCGGGAAGCGCCGCAGCGGGCGCGCCACCGGCCACGAGGCGTCTCTAGTGCCACCACATACCTGCACCCTCGCCATCTCAGCGGCAGGATCCTCCACCAGCCTCTCCCCGCTGACGAGCAGCAGCCGCTCCCGCGGGAAGCGCCGCAGCGGGCGCGCCACCGGCCACGAGGCGTCTCTAGTGCCACCACATACCTGCACCCTCGCCATCTCAGCGGCAGGATCCTCCACCAGCCTCTCCCCGCTGACGAGCAGCAGCCGCTCCCGCGGGAAGCGCCGCAGCGGGCGCGCCACCGGCCACGAGGCGTCTCTAGTGCCACCACATACCTGCACCCTCGCCATCTCAGCGGCAGGATCCTCCACCAGCCTCTCCCCGCTGACGAGCAGCAGCCGCTCCCGCGGGAAGCGCCGCAGCGGGCGCGCCACCGGCCACGAGGCGTCTCTAGTGCCACCACATACCTGCACCCTCGCCATCTCAGCGGCAGGATCCTCCACCAGCCTCTCCCCGCTGACGAGCAGCAGCCGCTCCCGCGGGAAGCGCCGCAGCGGGCGCGCCACCGGCCACGAGGCGTCTCTAGTGCCACCACATACCTGCACCCTCGCCATCTCAGCGGCAGGATCCTCCACCAGCCTCTCCCCGCTGACGAGCAGCAGCCGCTCCCGCGGGAAGCGCCGCAGCGGGCGCGCCACCGGCCACGAGGCGTCTCTAGTGCCACCACATACCTGCACCCTCGCCATCTCAGCGGCAGGATCCTCCA
Organism: Leguminivora glycinivorella; assembly: GCF_023078275.1. Lineage (NCBI taxonomy): Eukaryota > Metazoa > Arthropoda > Insecta > Lepidoptera > Tortricidae > Leguminivora > Leguminivora glycinivorella. Next base: position 7,296,689 of record NC_062984.1, read on the forward strand.
CCAGCCTCTCCCCGCTGACGAGCAGCAGCCGCTCCCGCGGGAAGCGCCGCAGCGGGCGCGCCACCGGCCACGAGGCGTCTCTAGTGCCACCACATACCTGCACCCTCGCCATCTCAGCGGCAGGATCCTCCACCAGCCTCTCCCCGCTGACGAGCAGCAGCCGCTCCCGCGGGAAGCGCCGCAGCGGGCGCGCCACCGGCCACGAGGCGTCTCTAGTGCCACCACATACCTGCACCCTCGCCATCTCAGCGGCAGGATCCTCCACCAGCCTCTCCCCGCTGACGAGCAGCAGCCGCTCCGCGGGAAGCGCCGCAGCGGGCGCGCCACCGGCCACGAGGCGTCTCTAGTGCCACCACATACCTGCACCCTCGCCATCTCAGCGGCAGGATCCTCCACCAGCCTCTCCCCGCTGACGAGCAGCAGCCGCTCCCGCGGGAAGCGCCGCAGCGGGCGCGCCACCGGCCACGAGGCGTCTCTAGTGCCACCACATACCTGCACCCTCGCCATCTCAGCGGCAGGATCCTCCACCAGCCTCTCCCCGCTGACGAGCAGCAGCCGCTCCCGCGGGAAGCGCCGCAGCCAGCGCCGCAGCGGGCGCGCGTAGACGCCGAGCCGCACGACCGGCCACGAAGCCGCCACCGCCCCGCCCCAGCTACCGTTCACTATGGCTAGCTCTTCGAATCGCGGGAGCGAAGGTGTTTTACTGGAAAAAAATCGTTCCTGTTACATACCTAGTAAATTAAGGAATGATCGAGCGGCCTGCTTCGGCCGAGGCATGTCTACATTACGTTTAACATTTGCCGTAGCCGTACAACGTGCCTCGATCTGCATGTGTGAACATCATTGTCAAAAATGTGACCAGCGACCAGCACACTAGAGTGGGATAAACTTTATTGCATTGGTGCATCCCTATTGTACTTACAAATAGTGCGAAAAGGACGGCCTGAGCCTGACATATCGTTTATTACGCGACTGTGCTTACCTGCTAAGTTTCCTAGTTTACTGATTTGTATTAGTACATTTAGTACACAGGAACAAGATTTATCAGTCAACTAAGTGTTTCAATTTAACTAGTGAGGGAATGAATAATTACCTTGCAGACTGTGTATAATCACTAATAGCTCTTGTGACGGGATCCCGGACAACTGCCAGCAGTTTCACCCCAGGGTTCATGGCATGCACTCGCTTAGGGGCTGTCCTTGTTACCCAGTATGATGGTGTTTTTTCCATCGTGATCTGACCTTCAAGGGTTGGTGGCATTCTGTCCCTGAAATTAGGAAATGTTTATTTAGCTTATTTAGAAATCTTCCAGGCTCAGCTTAGTTATCAAAAATTTTAATTTAAAACTGGACTTCATATTAGGACCAATTTATTCAAAGTTTGGATGGTGGAAGTGGTCTGGATTTTGTATGTTTTGTGTGGTTTCCACTCAGAATCGCGAGCTCTTTCGATCCTGATAGTAGAAAAAGTGTCCCAAGGTTTTTCCCATTCTGTTACAATTTTTTCATACATTTTGTATGGCAGTGGTAACTGAAATGGTTTGAAAAATGTATGGAAATCTTGTATGAATAGGGTAAAAAAAAATCCATGGGACAAAAAAGTGGGGTGGACAACTTTGAAAAAAAAAATGGCAAATTAAAAGTATTTGCCTTACTTTTAATTTGCCATTTTTTTTTCAAAGTTGTATCTTTTTAAAAATGCCTTGTTTAAACACTGACCTGTACCATTCAAAGCCTTTGTGATAAAATTTATCAAAAAAATGCACTTCAGAACCCGCTGCTCTCACATCGGGGTGTAACCTGCAATTAAAATGATATTTATGCATCAATTTTATTATGTATTGATTTTCGTTATGGAAGTCAAACATGCTCACTGACCCCAAAATTAATGGGATAAGGAAAATGATGATAAAAATAAGTGTTGCTGTTTAATGTTTTGATTAAAATTGCGCAAAATTATATAGGTTCCAATAAAGGAAAATAAAATCGGTTAGTAAGAATATTAATATCTATATTATATACATATCATTCACGTCCAACATTGCAGTGCAGGATTGCAGAGTTTGCAGTAAAAAATCCAGTAATAGGTCATTAGTATGCTGTGTCAGGCTTCTCTGCAGCAGGCACTATGGCAAGTTGCCAAAAACTCAACAATGCTGTGTTGTGGATAAGTTATTACCTGTCCATAGGTAGGTCACTGCCTAGATAACTTTAAAGTGCTTAAATCTGGGACTGACACACTTGATCTTGAACATCTATTTTAATGAACATCCGCTTTAAAAATATGGCGTAACCGAATATTCGGCCGTATGTTCGGTTCGGTAAGAGCTGAACCGAATGTTCTGCCGAATATTCGTATTCGGCAAAGTCCATATTCGGCCCATCTCTAATCTATAGTATATATTGAATGACAAATTAAATATTGACTAGAGATGGGCCGAATACGAATATTCGGCCGAACATTCGGTTCAGCTGTTACCAAACCGAACATTCGGTTGAGCCATATTTTAAATCCTGGCTTAGAGTTAAAAACGTTTCAATGATTGGTAATGGGTACACATTGTTCTTACTTAAGGCTTAATGTTCCTTTAATTTAGTGCTAAAGAAAATTTTGGTTTTTGTTTCTCAAGATACCTTATTTTACCTTTTTTACAAAATTATTGTAGTTTATATTTTAACACATTTTTAACTCCCTTTGGAGTTCCTTAGAATGCTGAAATAGGATGTCATTATTATTCGGTAAATATGTATATTCAATGTAACCAAACTATTCGGCCGAATACGAACATTGCCGAATTTGCCGAATACCGAATATTTACCGAATATTCCTATCCATCGCCACTTCCGTGCGCGTATTTCCCGGCCTACGGGTTTTTGTCCCGTCAACAAAATACTCTAATATTTACCTTAAAAATTCCAAGAGTGCCCTGGTTCCACATTTTTTAACGCCTATAATGAGTGCATCAGGCAATCTTTTCACTGGCATAACATTTTGATTTTTAAGTCTGCGGTATTTGTAATCAGTTGCATCTAATGTGTTGAAACCCAGTAGAGAAACAAACCGAACCGCTGCACTTTTATACTTGGAATAATGTTCCTTCAGCAGGAAACGTTTCAGGGAAAACTGCAATCAAACATGCATTTTTATGGAAGTTATTCAAGTTAATAAGAATTTTTTTTAAGTAATAAAATCACAGCAATGCTTACCTTTCTTTCGTCAACTAAACAAGTATTCAAAACATAGAATAAATATAATAGAAATAATAATATGAAATATATAAACAATGTTCGTTTCGAAAAAGCCGGAATCCATTTCATTGCTGTTTTTCGGTTTCATTCCTAGTTTTAGTGTTTAATGTAAACAAACTGTTCTCATGGTGCACATGATTTAAGCTGGAGCTTTTGTTTACTTTTAAAACTAATAAGATTAACCACAACACAGTTCTACGAGATTGCACGATTGTAATAAAATTATATCACAATATCCCCAAAATAACATAAAATCAATTCGGCGGACATCCGATCAGTCTGTTTTCCATTAAGAGATTTTATTTTCCTCTAATTTTCATTTATTTTTCTTTCCACAACGATTGACACAACTCAGCATGTTTAAGCAACAAATTAAAACGCTTAGAATAGTTAGAATATATACAGGATTTATTTGAATGGCAATATTATGTTTAAATTTTAAGGCTGGCTTACCTTAATATTACCTGAAAATGTTGCCATAGTAGTCTATTTACGGAACTCTCAAGATTTCTGCCAAAAAATACAACTTTTACGAATCAAGAAAGGTGGTTGAATTTAGCTATTCTGCTGTTGTCACTATTGTTTTTACTTTGGGAAAAACTATCTTCATAACAGCATTTTAAAAGAGCTGGTAAACGTATCAAACGAAGTAAAAAAATCAAGGCTATATTTGATACTTTTCTAGACTTAATAAAGAAGTTTAATCCGTAGTTAATGACAACACCAATCTATTTTTTTTAATCTATTCGAGCCACATAGCTTGGGTTGACGTATGACGATTATTTTATAATCACATAAGCACCAAACCAAGTACGCTACGCTACGCTATAATTTTGTCATAGTGTCATAATTAAGTAATTCTCTTTTGTTTCATTGCTTGTGTCGAACTGTCGATAATAAATTCTTCAATTTTACGTTGTTGTTCTTAAATGTTTTCATATGTGGTTAGAAGATAGCATTTCTAGTCATTATCTAAATTTCTGTACAAGTTAGAAGTCAAAAACAGGTGCAATGGCGGTGCTGGCTGCAGCTCAGTTGTTAGATGAGTTGATGGGCAGGCATCGGAACACCAATCCAAATGAGAAAATAAAGAAACCTAATTGGGAAGACCAGGAGGTAAGATTTTATACCGTGTTTCGATTTAAAAATATAATTGTGCAGTGCAGTTTATATTCAGGAACATTTTGAGGTTATGAATTTATTGAATTATGTACGCTGTCTCTAAGGAGATTGACCGGTTTGCAGTGATGCATGACTGCATTGCCTATTTTGAAATTAACTTAATTTACTACAATGACCGAGATTTCAACATGGATAATAAAATAAACCAATATTTTATTATATTGGTGGGAGTATTATATTATATACCAAATACTAAATGGTTCTACAGAAAAACTGTCCATGCGAACTATTGAATAGGTACTTTAGAAGTAGTCTAATTGTTGTTTCGGGTCTTGTTTCAGTACTGCAAGTATTACATGGTGAAGTTCTGTCCCCATGACCTCTTTGTGAACACGAGAGCTGACCTGGGCGTATGCCCCAAGGTCCATGACGATGAGGTCAAGGACCTCTTTGAGAAGGCTGACGCTTCTTACAAGAAGTCGCAATATGTGGAGGAATTTCTACGATTCTGTCGGCATATGATAAATGATGTTGAAAGTATGTATTTTAAAATTTTAATTTAATAATATCATGTCTATATTATAATAATGTTTTTAAGAAACTAAACTGAATATTAGAATAGCATTTCTCTATTTTCATGTATAAATTAAGGGCCAGTTGCATAAAGACTGTATCGTTAAGTATAAATACAAAAACCAATTGCTATATTTTTCGACTTTGTATTTTTATACATAAATATCTAATTGCCTATGAAGATAAATACCACACACCAAAATATGTTACAATGAAACAAAACTGATTAGTTTCTGGTCAGTTTTCTGACTTTTTGTCTTTTTTTTTTTTTTATTATAAATGGGCTTACTCTTGACCACAGACTAGCCAAAGGCAAAGACGTGGCCTACGATGGAGTGAGCTCGCCCAGAAGATGCCTGTTCACTCTTGATTTGAAGGTTGCCGGGTTATATGAGCTCGGAAATAGATCCGTAACAAGGAATTCCACTCCTTGGCAGCGCATAAGAACTATCATTAAAGATCCGGTAACCGCTTTAGCAAAAGTATAGGCTACCTTGGTCCAGTCTGATTGAAACTGCTGCTCTGTATGGGCTTTCATTATAGCCCAGTAGTGCTTGATGGGGCGAAGTTCGGGACAATTTGGATTCAGTTCTTTGGCCACAAAACGCACATTATTCCATTTGTACCATTTTAGTTTGATCTTTGTACCATTTTAGTACCTTCGCTGCATAATGGCAAGATGCTGTCAGGTCAAAATATAGTTTCACAGTCATGCTTTTTTATCATAGGCAACACTCAGCTTCTGGAGACACTCCTTCATGCACTCAATTTCAGTCCACATTCACAAATGACCTGCTGAATCATATTTATTTTTCCAAATTTCTCAATGCAAGTTGACTTTTCAGGATGTAAAACCTCTAATATTTCACAAACTGTGTAATATTGAGAACCTGGCAAAGACTTGTAGTCCAGTTTCATGTAAGTTTCGTCATCCATTATAACACAGGTGTGATTTTTAGACAAAATTGAGTAGTATAACTTCCAGACACGTTTCTTGACAGATGCATTGCGCTTATCGCTCCTTTTCAGTTACTTCTGTTTTTTGGATGTCTAAATTATTTCTCTTTGTAGCACGATGGACCATTCTGATACTCGTTCTCAATTTTTTTGCGATGTCTCGAACAGATAGATATATATTAGATGCAAACGCCTTTAGGGTCCCCCCACATCTAGCAACTCGCTAGCGTCGCGTCGGGCCAACTGTATGGGCAAAGCCTGACGCCGAATTTTTCCATACAGTTACCCCGACGCTACGCTCGCGAGACGCTAGATGTGGGGGGACCCTTACTATCTTTTGGTCCAGTTTTGGGTTGGATGGACCTGGTTTTTGCCCTGGTCGTTGTTGGTCATTGAAAGTACAGTATTCACCGTACTTACGAATTGCAGTTTGAACTGCCCCCACACTATCCCCTTCCGTTTGTGCTAGTTTTCGGTACGTGATACCGTTTACAGTTCACCATTTGTCCACAATCGATTCTAGCTGTTGCGTAGTAAGGCCTCGCATTTTTTTATGCACATAAAATGTGAACACCAAATTTATGAAATCAATTCTATTATTAATGTTATACAATTATGTCTAATCAGCTTTCTTTTTAAGGCTTTGGATCATTTATGATGCCAGAATTAAGTTGTATTTATACTTAACGATACAGTCTTTAAACCACAGTTAATAGACACGAATGTCACACACTAAAAGAGTATGGAAAAAACTTTTCCAATGCAAAATTTAGTAACAGACTGGTACAACCAACCCGAATCATAGTCTCTTGTATATCATATATGTATAGTCAGTAGAACAGATAACTAAACCTACACATGCTACTTTTAAAAAATCTGTATCTCACGCTGTTCCTGTATAAGTCTATATGCATTCCATACATACTACAATTTTCTTTTCATTGCAAGTTTTTTAAAAGTAGTGCCAGAAATGATACTTCTTTTTGGGAAAAAGTTATTTCACTACTTCTATAATTTTCTTGTTTTTAATAAATCCTGTTACCCACTGTTGGGAAGTCTTGGGCAACTTCTGTAGTATACTAATATTTTACTATTCTTAATTTTAGGGAAAATCCAAAAAGGAAAGCAAAGGTTGGAGTTGATGAACTCCAAACCAGAAGGTCCACCAATGACCCAGGCGCAAACTGAAAAGAATCAAGAGCAGGTACTATCAGCGGCAAAAGTGCATGGCGAATTTATCAATGAATTCATTCATAATTTCTCCATGCAATTTTGCACTTCACTGTACCACATTTAAATAAATATGTCAATGTGGGTGTCATAGAAGTCCACTGTGGGATATGGGTTAAATTGTGGCGTAGGCGAGAGGCTTGCAACCTGTCACTGCAATGTCACAATTTGGATTTCTTTCAACCCCTTTTTGTGAAGAGTGGCACTGAAACTTTGTAGTTCATGTGCTCTGCCTACCCCTTTATGGGATACAGGTGTGATTATATGTATGTATGTAATGGCAATGTACAAAATTCTTTGTGCTTAGCAATCTTACTTTTTCCAACAAAGGGGATGGATATAAAGGATTATTGCTGAAGTGAAATTTGTAGTCACAGTTTACTACTATCTCTCGACACAAGGTTAAAACCGTTTTACCGTTATTAAAGGGTTTTACAGATATGTATTAAAATCAAGAAAAGGTGTGGCATCACTTCAATGAACATATTTTTTTCTTGATGTTTCCATGATACCATTTTAGGGTTCCGTAGTCAACTAGGAACCCTTATAGTTTCGCCATGTCTGTCTGTCTGTCCGTCCGTCCGTCCGTCCGTCCGTCCGTCCGTCCGTCCGTCCGTCCGTCCGTCCGTCCGCGGATAATCTCAGTAACCGTAAGCACTAGAAAGCTGAAATTTGGTACCAATATGTATATCAATCACGCCAACAAAGTGCAAAAATAAAAAATAGAAAAAAATGTTTTATTAGGGTACCCCCCCTACATGTAAAGTGGGGGCTGATATTTTTTTTCATTCCAACCCCAACGTGTGATATATTGTTGGATAGGTATTTAAAAATTAATAAGGGTTTACTAAGATCGTTTTTGATAATATTAATATTTTCGGAAATAATCGCTCCTAAAGGAAAAAAAAGTGCGTCCCCCCCCTCTAACTTTTGAACCATACGTTTAAAAAATATGAAAAAAATCACAAAAGTAGAACTTCATAAAAACTTTCTAGGAAAATTGTTTTGAACTTGATAGATTCAGTAGTTTTTGAGAAAAATACGGAAAACTACGGAACCCTACACTGAGCGTGGCCCGACACGCTCTTGGCCGGTTTTTTCTTAGACTTTATCAAAGTATAATAAAGAGTACTATCATACAGTATGGTCACTCAAGCTCCCCGCTGAAAGTGCCGCACACTCTCTCAGTTATCTTACAGCTACCACCTGTCAAAAACGCGAACAGTCGTCCTGTCATATTTCACTTATACAAGCAATGCTTGTCAAGCATAGTACGCGTTCATCTACACAAGCTTAGACTGTGTGCTAGGAACGCGCCTCTTTATATATTCGATCGCCAGTGTCCGAGGTGTGACTTTGTTTATCTTATAACTTTTTTGTATCTTTAATACAACAAGATACAAAGTGTTGATGTTACCGATAGAGTGCATGTGTTAGGGCCTCTCCATATCTAGCGTCTTGTGAGCGTAGCGTCGGGCCAACTGTATGGAAAAAGACGCCGCGTAGACGTCGCGCCGACGCGGCGTCAGGCTTTGCCATACAGTTGGCCCGACGCTACGCTCGCGAGACGCTAGATGTGGGGGGGCTCTTAGTTACACAATTCTAAAAATCTCTTGACAGGTCCAACTTCTCTCCGAGAAGATACAAGCGTTAGTCCAAGAAGCAGAGGAGGCAGGTACCAGAGGCGATGTTGAACAAGCGCAAGGCCTCATGAAGCTGTGTGACCGGCTCAAAGAAGAGAAAGATACGCTACTGAAGCAACAGGAGAACAGGTAAATAGGACACTATGACGTAGACCAGTTTCAAGACCTGTACAAGCGCAATAATAACACCTGTCTGTGAGGGGTGTCCCTCTACATTCCTAAGAACGTTTGTTCTATTATCACTTGGCCTAACCGTTTTGGCCTAATGGGCTTGTAACATAATAATCAATTAGCATAACATCATACTTGGCATAGTGTAATGGATGGCCTAATCTTTATTTGTCCTATTTATTATTACTATATTACTTAATAGGCCTTATTTTATTAGCAATAAAATTGATGATCATAAAAACTCTTGATCTATACTAATATTCCATAACTCTTTTCGCCTCATATGTATTAGCCTAATAAATAATGGGCATAATAATGATGGGCCACATATTAATTGTTCTAAAACATGCCAGGCTTTATAATATGTGGCATAACTAACTAATCTTTTGTGTGCTGAATTGTTGCTTGCCCGAAATATAACCAGTATACTACCTATTTACTTGTTGTTGTTGTGTGTTTGTGGCCACAAAAGTGGGTTAAGTTAGGTTAGAACCGTGACCATTAAAGAAACAACTTGCTGCAAGAAAAGTGGGTTAGGTTAGGTTAGAACTGCGACAACCACAAAATCGACTGGTTGGCACAAAATTGGGTTAGTTTAGAACTGTGGCCATTAAAGAAACGACTTGTTGCAACAAAAGTCGGTTAGGTTAGGTTAGAACTGTGACCATTGAAGAAACGACTTATTCTCAGAAAAGTCGGTTAGGTTAGAATTGTGATCATTAAAAATTATAGTAGGAGCAAAAATATTAGGACACATAATATTAATTGGAATCGCTATAGGAGTAATAGTTATTAGGCCATACAATGCATTAGGGAGAAAAAGGATTATGACAATGAATTATTATGAAAAACAGTATTAGTATAACTAATGATTATGCAAATTAACATTAGAACACAAAATTTTAGGACATAAAATGTTAACGCAAAACTGAATAGGGCAACCACAATTAGGGAATATCATCGTTAGGCCAACTGATCATTATACCATAGAGTTTTAGGCGAAACAAAAATAGGAGAAAAAACTTTAGGAATCTAGATATACATCCGTCTGTGAGGCCACTAGTACAATAGGCTTGTGTAGGATATGCACTAATTGTACAACTACAAAAGACACGATTCCCTGCACTGTACTAGACCAAACTACTCCCAAATGATTCTGCTCTCTAGTACATTTAGTACACACACGCGCAACAGAATGGGAGCGAAAAAAATGAAGAGCCGAGAAGTGACAATGACAGCAAAGCGATCCGTGTGATCCGACCGCAACCGAACTAGAACCGACTGACTCGGACGGAGAGCGCGCGAAAACGGCCGATCAGCTCTCGGCTAGTATACGCGAGCGTTACTGTTACTCCATATGCTCAATTTGTCTCTTGCTCTCTCGGTGTACTACTGTATTAAATGTCCTAAAAGAAGGAACTAGTACACTTCGGAGATCGTACTGGTTGGGAGCGATCTTTTCAGTGAACGAGCAGGCACAACTCTACAGTACAAACTAGAGATGTTAGAGTTTTTAAATCTAAGCCAGGATTTAAAATACGGCAGAACCGAATATTCGGCCGAATGTTCGGTTCGGTAACAGCTGAACCGAATGTTCGGCCGAATATTCGTATTCGACAAAGTCCGTATTCGCCCATCTCTAGTACAAACTAATATCTGAACTGTCTAAAAACAAAATAATCAAGTACAACCGTGGACTTAAATTTCTGTCGGGTCATGACCCCTCCCCTCCCTGGAGCCTAGGCTGGCCATACAAATAGACCACGTGACCCCCCGCCGGGGGGCCTGGGCCTTTACCACGTGACACCCCCCCCCCCCCCCCTCTGGGCACGAAGCTGGATCCGCGCTTGGCCGTGTCTCTTTTATTTGCACGGGAGTGCTTATCTTTTGTTCGTTTTTATAGCCGATAGCTCATAGCTTACTAGCTCGCGGTGGGACCAGTGCCAAAGCCTATTGTCAAGCATCAATAACACGTTTAAAAAATTACACGGTGCAGTGCCTTTAAGATTTCTGATGTAGTTTGCACTACATTTGGTACCACTGACATTACCATGTTAAGATTTTAAATAAGTTAATGTTTTCAGCCATTGGTCCATGACCGCTGAGCTGGCTGCCGCCCAAGAGAAGCAGATGGAGGTGTGCCCGGTCTGTGGCGCCTTTCTCATCGTCGGAGATGCTCAGCAGCGCATCGATGACCATCTCTCGGGAAGCAGCATGTTGGGTAAGTTGTACTTTAACCAATCAGCTTGGAACAAATTACCCTCTGAAGTTGTGAACTACCAGTGCTAATCAATTTGAAAGTAGGCTAGACAAACTATCTAAGAAGTGAAATCGTGCAAAGTGAACTATGATTTAGACGTACCAGCATCAGCTGCCTGTCTAGAACGAAATAATAATTATTATTATCATTACGACATACCTAAACATTAATAGTAGTGTTACTACTTAAAATAACAAGTTAAAATATTTTCTATGAAAGTAATTTAATTTGTTCTTAGAGGGACGACATATAGTACGTTGCTTCTGGAAAGTTATGTATGAAAATATTGGCATAATTAATGAAAGATTTTTTTTGGTTGGGATATGTACATTATAGGCCGAAGTTATTTTTCATCAACCCTCCCCATCTCTCCCCCCTCTGCGTCACCCCTCTTCCCCCCCTTAAATAGCCGAAAATGTAGTTTTTCGCGATTTCTGACAAAACCGTTGAAGATACAGAAAAAGCGTGTAGGAACAAAGTAATCCTTAATAAATTTACTACAAATCATTCATTAACACTTTGGTTCTAGCACTTATAGTTTTCGCGTGATCCATCACGAAAGTTGGTCCTTTGCTGCAATTTTCTTTAGTGAATGTTAAGTTTTCTCCCAAATTGCTTACGAAATCTGTTTGATATTACTAAAATATTATAAACTGAAAATGAATTTCAGGGGGAAAAATCACTACCATGGGTGGAACTTGAACTCACGGCTTCTGGATTGAAACTCCAGGGCTCTACCAACAGCTACCAAAAGCTCATCCCCAGTCATCGATATACTATATGGATCAATGGTACTCCTAGCGACTACTACCGTGAAAATATTACCGTCTTAAATAGTTACTGGAATTCCAAGACATATTGGAAATTCCACCCATGGTAGTGATTTTTCCCCCTTAATTTTATTTTAGTCATGGGTTACAATATTTTAGTCATATCAGACAAATTTCGACGATTTCGTAAGCATTTTGGGCGAAAACTTAACATTCATTAAAGAAAATTGCAGCAAAGGACCAACTTTCGTGACGGATCACGCGAAAACTATAAGTGCTAGAACCAAAGTGTTAATGAATGATTTGTAGTAAATTTATTAAGGATTACTTCGTTCCTACGCGCTTTTTCTGTATCTTCAACGATTTTGTCAGAAATCGAGAAAAACCGCATTTTCGGCACTTTAAGGGAGGGTAAAGAGGTGACGCAGAGGGGGGAGGAGTGGGGAGGGTTGATGAAAAATAACTTCAGTCTATAACGTACATATTTCAATTAAAAAAAACCTTCCATTAATTATGCCGTAATTTTAGCTAATTTCCCCCTACTAATACCTATGTAGCTAAGAGGAAGGGGTATAGGTAATGATATTTAACAGGGTTTGTTCTTGTCGTTTGCCATTGCCATAGTGCATAGCGATTAGCGACAATGCTTTTTGCCGATTTTTAACCCCCGAATCAAAAACGAAGGGGTGTTATAAGTTTGACGTGTCTGTCTGTCTGTCTTTCTGTGTGTGTCTGTCTATGGCATCGTAGCTCCCGAACGGATGAACCGATTTTTGTTTGAAAGCTGAGTAGTCAGTGTTTTTAGCCATGTTTCATGAAAATCGGTCCACTATGTCGCGGTCGGGGATTTTTTCGAAATTTTAATAACTTAATTGATAATAAGTTGTTGATCAATAAATATTCCCTGTTGTTGACATGTAATATTTTAAGAATATTATGAATAAATGAGTATGAGTATGAGTATTCGGGTCCACACAGAGTGAGCAACGTCGCGAGGCAATTTCCTCGCGCGGCAAACGTGCTATGTAGATGTGCCTCGGCCGAGGCAGTGCGTCTACCGCCTGAGCACGTTGCCTCGCTGTGTGTGGACCCAGCTAATAATGTTTTAGGCGTAAAATACACACGGGCGGTGAGGGACGTGGGGCGTGGAGTGGACGCCAGCGCCGCGTCGCTTGAGTGTAATTGAAAACGTCTCCTCAGTACATTTTGTATAGGAAGGACGTAAGACGCGCCTGAGGCGCTTCTTACGTCTTACGACGTGCGTCGCCTGTGTGTAGATAGTCACTTAGGTCCTCGTATAGGTGACATAAACCATCGCGTGCGCTACGATAGCATTCGTTCATAACAAATAATTGATATTTTGTTCCTAAAATGTTTAATTAAATAGTCCTCTATCCCAACCTCTTGTTGCAGCTTTTTTTAGGTATCTTATCTTTTTTTTATTAAAAGTTTATTACATTTGCTATTGCTGATAATGGCAACATAAAATATACTTGTTACAGCTACTTCAAACTCCGCCAAGCCTACGAAGAAATGATGGAGTCCCGCGAGAAGGAACTACAGGAGAAAGAGAAGAAGCGTCGCGAAGAGCGAGACAGGGAGCGCAGCTCCCGCGGCGGCGGCCTCGGCTCCGACCGGCGAGACAGGGAGAGGATGGAGAGAGATAGAGAACGCGATCGTGGAGACAGGGATAAGAAGGATGATAAGAGCGACCGGGATAAGGAAAGGGAGCGTCATCGGTGAGGACACACTTTCACAGTATAAAAAAATACTACAAGAAATAATTCCCAACATCTAGCAATCTTTCTTAATAATCTCAATAATAAAATCCCTTTGATTCTTCAACATTGAAATGACAAAAAATGACCAAGGTTGAGTTTTTGGTGTAGATATAAAACTGGAAAAATGTTGACCACAAAGTAGAAAATTTACTTAACAAAATTTGTGACAAAATCTTAAAAACAATCTGGTTCCAAAGTTTATTGGTACTGTCATATTTCTTTATAAAATCGAGAAGTTTGTTATCGTCTCGTGTGCCGCATGTCAAATTTTATAGTTGAAAAAGTTACCGATCACAGATGGATCTCAGTCTTGATGTGGTGTTATAATGTTTTGGTCCAGGTCGAGCCGGGAGGAGAAGAGCAGCCGCCACGAAGAGCGTGACCGTGACCGCGAGCGGGACCGTGACCGTGACCGCAGATCGCGCAGGGAGAGAAGTAAGTACAAGAAAAAATGGGCCTTTATTTCAGTTATCTACCCCACTTTTTTTGGATACGGAACCTCTTTTTATGTGGCGTCCACAATCAAACTCGCACAACCTAATCTTTCATTCTGTAATAATATTTAGGAAAAAAAGTACTTAAAAACAATGTTTCGCTTACTTTAAACATAATCTAGCACATGTTACATTTTTGCGGATCTTCGTTACGATATTAATTTATCACGCAGGATTTACTTATCATGTCATTTATCATTCATTTTTATTTTTAAACTAGTGCTGTGGCAGTCTGTCATTTCGATTGAAATGACATTTCAGTAAATCTGATAGGAATCGTATATTTGTTTTTCCCTATTAGGGAATCGAAATTCAACGCTATTCTGAAATGAATCGTTGTGAAAAATACGTCATTACAAAAAAAGTGGGGTGGACTACTTTGAAAAAAATGGCCCAGGTACAAGAATAAATTGCTTTATGTACGGGATATCGGGATATTATAATAAGAAGGTTTGAGAAGGTTAGGAAGGCTTTGAGGTTGTTAAATGTTATAATCTGCGCTTAGGTACGCAAATTAAATTAAGTCATGGACACAGGAACTTAACCAACTGCCTATACCTTCTTACAAGTACATCTTTGGTTTCGACACGGTTATTTCCAGGCTTCCTTAGAACGTCACCGGCCGGGTTCGATTCGAATATCCCAAAGTTTACCAGTTTCTTGATTATACGGCTCTAAACAGAGCGAGGCAAACGTTCAACGCTGCCGGCCGAGCCAGATTGTTCCACCGAGGAAAAATTGCGCGCCGCCTCGGCATTACCCGTTTCACTTTGCTTCGTTCTGTATAGGTCCGCCTTCGGTTTATACATGGGTGAATCAACTTTTTCTTGCCTGTTATTGCCATGGTTACGGTCCCCTGAGTCACGCTTGTTTTATGCAAAATTATGAAATTTTTAAACTATGCAAACATGCATTTTTTTTTGCCCTTTCCTTAATTTGTCACCTACAAACATGGACTACATGCATGCTTGCATAATTTTTGCATAAAACCAGCTTGACCCGGGGGACCGTAACCATGGCAATAACAGGCAAGAAAAAGTTGACCTCATTCACCTACATAACTAAGTCGTAATCATCTTCTTCCAGGGTCATCCCACGATCGCTCGCGTCGCCGCTCCCGCGATCGCCACTAGCTTCTGACTGAGGTATCACAAATAGCGCCTCACAACGGTACGTATCTCCTCCTCCCCATATATTTCCCTCCACCTTACACCCACACCCACACGCCAGAACCACAGCCCATGCCCTAAACACAGTATTAGACCAGAATTAACTCTTCGAACAAACGTACGCCGCGCGGTATGTATGTGTGCGCGCCATGTTCGTACGCAACACATGTAAGCGGATGAGAATGAACGAGAATGAACCTTTCTCATACCCTTAAATGTGTTGCGTAAGTACGGCAGGCATACATACACTCCGCGCCACGTACGTTTGTTAGAAGAGCTATTACCGGTCTTATACTGTGCCTTGTAATAAACGAACATGTTGTTTTACAGCTTATTATAATACCAAAATATATGGCAAGAGTCATTTGTACTCTATTCGATAATTCGTCACACCGACGGACTTGGCAGGTATTTGATTGGTTATAATAGTTGCCGCGAGCTGGGAAACGCGTATTACTCGAGCGCCGTCCGTTCGTTTAACCTTTTCAACGCTTTACAAAGAAAAACTACACGCCAAGGTCATGTAAACCTTACTTGAAAATGTGAAGGTTCCAATGACGTACGCCGTGACTTTTACAGTTTGTGGCGTTTCGGGCGCTACTAATTTCAACGCCTTAGATGTTCTTGGCGTTCAAAAGGTTAAAAAGAATCCTAAGCGCTCGGGCAATAAGGTCGTTAAAGATAGCAGCACGGCTTCGTCGTCACTTGAGGTATTTCCAACATATTTCGCCGTTAAACAGAGTTGCCACGCGGATCGCGGATTGCGTATGCCATGCCAGGTATTTGTTAGGGCTCCCGGACCCTTTGCAGACCATAACTGACTGACTACACGACAGATAAAGTACCTACGTGTCTCTTGTCTTTTCGATGTTTTCTAAATTAGTGTGCTAGGGCATGATCATTGGCTGGTGTATTCAGTGTGACTGATTTGACTTGGATCGTTGATAAATGTTAACATGAAACTTGTGCTGTTAATAAAATAAATCGTGGATTTGAAGATTTTCTTTTTGGCGTGTTAATATACTACATAGTTCCGTTTTGTGATATTATGCAGGCAAAAATAATGATAGACTTTGCAGAATAGTTTATTTTAGAGAGTCACTTCGCAGAGTAAATCGATATTTAACTTTATACTGGTATTCTACTTTTACATAACCAGCAAGCTCCTCTGTTATCTTTTGGCATAAAAACCTAAGAGGTTAGTTTTTTCCCATAATTTCAAACCAACTGAAGAATAACATCAAATCTCAAATCATCACACTCCGAAAACCCCGCCATTGGCCATCATTTCGATGTGAACTGCTCCAGCATTCTGTCGCTAAATCTTGCCAACATACCGCCCGGATATATGCCTAGCCAATGCGAGGACGTTATACTACATCTACCGTGTACTTCCAGGTACCCAAAACTTGTAATGTGTGGTAGCAGGGTGTCACGTTTTAATTCATCGAATCTGGTTTGAAAACCTGCTGCCATAACATGAAATTTAACCCGTGCACCCCATTGGATGATGTCTATCAATGATTGAGTGTTTTTGACGAATATAACAAGGATTTTTAAAGAAAAAACTTTACATAAATAATCAGTAACCATATCAGGATCTTGTGTCCCATTTAGACGGTTTCAAAAACTTTCAGGTAATTTTCGTTACATTGCGGTATTGTTTTGAATGACTGTTTTTTTTTACTATAACTTTGATACGCGGCGAATGACAGTCCCTCGAATTTGAATTAGTAAGACTTAAAAAAAATTGTCACCATATTTTTATTATAAAAATTATATATTAAAAATGCGTCCCCACTCAAAAAAGTACCTGTTATACAACGTATCGAGCATTGAATTAAGTTCTTTAACAATCTAAATGAGACTAAAAGCTAAAAAATATGCTTCACCAAATTGGTTTGGATTGGATGAAATATAGTCTCCTTCATTGATAGACGCATCTATGTTAACATGATCAAGTTCTCTTTACTAGCTGGCTTGATGGACTTTTCAGTTGGCACCCTTAGACGAAGACGCCCTGGATCACAAAAAGAGGTACTTTTGAATTAAGCCATCTAACCACTGAAGAGAGAAGGCCGCAAGCAATCCAGGATCGAAGTCGAGAAATTCGAGAATACCCCCGCGTTCCGAGGTGACATAGATTTACCCGTAGTTTTAAGGTATGATTGGTCATTAGATTACAAAAAATCTACTAAAAGTAGTCAATAAAAATGTCATATTTTAAAATATGTAAGCAAGTCTTGGTATTAATGATCCAATTTCTATTAACTAGTATACATCTAGAGTGTTATACTTCTTCGAAACGTTATATCGTAGTCAGTCTTATGAAATAATCCCTATACTGGTACACTATGTCTTTTGGTTTCAGTGAATTCTCTAAAAACAAAACACAAAACGTAAAATGAGCGGAGTTTTCGTTCTTATACGATCTTCCTTTAAAGAAAAGAGTCAGTATGACTTATTTGTGGTAGATTTTTGTAATCTAATTATCAATCAGTTTAATAATAGTTTAGGCGTTGTTCAAGACGGTTTACACCAAGTAACGTCCTGCATAGGACCTGTTATTTTTACGCTTAGAGAATAATTGTAAAGTGTAGACCTCTGTTTCCTAGGAAGCTCTGTAATGTTAAATATACCAGTTGCCACTGAGGAGTGATTCAGGTATTTATGCAATTATTATTATTTCGTCATAATGATGTTTTTGTGATCGAATTTTGTTGGACGACTTGAATGTGTGAACTATGGGATATTTCAAAGGAATAAAAGATATAACCATCTCTTTGTTTTATTTATAATTAATTTACTTCCTCTTCTAATTGATTGATCTTTTTATTCACGAAGACTGGTGCTTTGTCTCGTATTATAATGCTATCATAGGTTAGATTGATAAATCTGCACGTCTTTGTGATCGTGAATGAATGACACTATCTATTTCTGCAAGAATTTTATAAATCTTATAAAAGTAGTCATCCTGATTGTGATTCCTCTTGTTTCTTACAAAAAATATGTATTATACCTTCAAGGCTTAGGTGTGTCTCCATCAAAGATATTTGAAGTGGAGTGAACAATATGTTTAAAATGAACAAGCTTTTTAGCGCCTTGAAAGACTGACAGAGAAGAGGCGTCATCCCAAAGAGCTAGGATGAAAATTATAAGTGCAAAAATATTGTATTCAGAACATAACACGAGAAAACGTTTTAGAACTACTTTCTTCAGTTGCATCATATTTCAAAAGATGTGCTCAACTACGGAGTACAGCAACTTTTCATTAATTAGATTCTGAATAGCTATTCACTGTAAAAGAAAAGTATCCAAGAAAATGAATGCGACGAGCCTCATTAATTAGACTAAACATAAGAGAAGTAGGTACCAGTCTTATAACTTGCGACGTGAACTTGCTTGAAATTTTATTTAAATAGAGGACGTGATCCGAACTTCAGACATGTAAGAACCGACAGTAAAATATTTTCAGCCTTGAAAATTTTAATAGTACATTGGCGGTAAGTGAAGGATTACGAACGAGAAGCTGTTTGAATGTTTTTATCACACGCGCATAGTCAGTGGCGTAGCGAGGGGGGGGCCGGGGGGGCCATGGCCCCGGGCGGCACATGACAAGGGGCGGCAAAATCGGCAATTAAAAATTATAACATACATAGAGACAGAGTCGCACCATAAGTGTTCCTTTGTACCTTTTTGTTACGGAACCCTACTAATAAATAAAATTTTATTATGAGACCAACATTTTTCAAATCGCGCTGAGAAACGCGCCAATTCTCTGTTTTGTGCTGGCGCCGAATGCACCACGGCTGCGAGGGCCGCGGGGCGGGGGCGCGAGCGGCCGCATGCTGCCGAGCAGCCGCCGAGCTTCCATGAACTATAGGCGAATGTTCGAAAAACTATGGCGAAAGAGCTTAAGCGGCACCTATATTACACGATAAAATACCTTATCTTCATACTGTTAAGCACTTTGTAATGAATGGAGTTTTATATTTTTATGTACTTACGACAGATGATTACTTGATTTTAGCAAACAAAATTCGTCATTTTGTTCCGAAGTTTAGTGCTAAGTTTAAATTATAATAGGAAAATATTACATTTGATTTTTGGATTGATATTCATTATTCAATCCACTTATTTTCAAATTGTGTAAGTGTCTATTTAAGTATTTTTGAATTTGAATTGAATGTTGAATTAGTTTTGTTCCAAGTTTGAAATATTTCTCGTATGTTATGTGAGTAAGTAAACAATACTTTAGCTTAGTGCTAAGGCCACCGAGTAATATTAGACGGTCAACCCAATTTTAGCACTAAAAAAACCGGCCAAGTGCGAGTCGAACTCGCCCACCGAGGGTTCCGTACAAACTTTCAATAGGTGAATCATCAAATATTATTCAATAACTCTACAAACTTGACTAAATCTCTCAAGACTCACTTCCCACATAAGTAATATTTTAATATACAATTTTATTGTTAGACAACGTCCAAAGAAAATCAAGACTCGACTTCAATAGTTTACGACATGTAAGTATGTCACTTCAGGACACTCCTGAAGCGACTTCATTATATCAGGAAAAACGCGATGTAGGAAATGAGCGTTCAACGTACAGCGATATCTTTCGGCAAATTAAGTAAACTAATGTGTGCGAGCTAGTATGGAGGATGATTTTTATGGAATAATTGTTTATTATGTGAACCGATTTCAACCATTTTTCCTCTCTTTGAAAGCAAAAACTTTCATTTTTATTTTGTAAAAAATACAGGTACAAGAAACACCCGCAAGAGTGTTCAAATTGAAAATGTAAATCTAGAAGGATTTTTCATAAAGTAAAAAAAGTTTACATTTTTTTCCACAACAAAAAAATTATGAAAAAAATAGTTTTGATATGTATAATTTGAGTTCTTTCTAACGATACCCCAATTGCCCTAGTAAATTTGAAATTTATAGTTTTCCCCCCTATCATTTTGGCCATTTTCTGTAATTAATATTAATATATTTAAAAAAAATATGCTTTCATTTTGTAGAGATTAACGATGTTCATAAGTATTGTAAATTTCAAATAAGGATGATAGCATAAGCGGTAAGTGCGTGCGACTTTCGTTCCGGAGGTCGCGGGTTCGAACCCCGGCTCGCACCAATGAGTTTTTCGGAACTTATGTGCGGAATGTCATTTGATATTTTCCAGTCGCTTTTCGGCGAAGGAAAACATCGTGAGGAAACCGGACTAATTCCAATAAGGTCTAGTTACCCTTCGGGTTGTAAGGTCAGGTGGCAATCGCTTTCGTAAAACTAGTGCCTACGCCAAATCTTGGGATTAGTTGTTAAAGCGGACCCCAGGCTCCCATGAGCCGTGGCAAATGCCGGGATAACGCAAGGAGGATGATGATGATGAGCATAAGTAGTTCTCGAGATATTAAATAATGTGACAGACAGACAGACAGACGGACAGAGTCGCACCATAAGGCCAATTTATTTGTACCTTTTTGGTAAGGAACCCTAAAAAGGCGCGAAATTTACATTTTCTAAACTACTGCACCGATTACCTTGAAAT
This sequence comes from Leguminivora glycinivorella, assembly GCF_023078275.1. Classification (NCBI taxonomy): domain Eukaryota; kingdom Metazoa; phylum Arthropoda; class Insecta; order Lepidoptera; family Tortricidae; genus Leguminivora; species Leguminivora glycinivorella. Next base: position 7,317,658 of record NC_062984.1, read on the forward strand.
TTGGCACACATACCTATATTATGTCCTGTGACCCAAAGACGGACAAGTAATTTAAATTAGGAAAATTTAATTGTAGGGGTCACTTTTGGTTGGTAAAAATGAAAATTAAAACCGGCCAAGAGCGTGTCGGGCCACGCTCAGTGTAGGGTTCCGTAGTTTTCCGTATTTTTCTCAAAAACTACTGAACCTATCAAGTTCAAAACAATTTTCCTAGAAAGTTTTTATAAAGATCTACTATTGTGATTTTTTTCATATTTTTTGAACATAGGGTTCAAAAGTTAGAGGGGGACGCACTTTTTTTTCCTTTAGAAGCGATTATTTCCGAAAATATTGATATTATCAAAAAACGATCTTAGTAAACCCTTCTTTATTTTTAAATACCTATCCAACAATATATCACACGTTGGGGTTGGAATGAAAAAAAAAATATCCGCCCCCACTTTAGGTACATGTAGGGGGGGTACCCTAATAAAACATTTTTTTCCATGTTTTATTTTTGCACTTTGTTGGCGTGATTGATATACATATTGGTACCAAATTTCAGCTTTCTAGTGCTTACAGTTACTGAGATTATCCGCGGACGGACGGACGGACGGACGGACGGACAGACAGACATGGCGAAACTATAAGGGTTCCTAGTTGACTACGGAACCCTAAAAATGAAAGTTTTTTAAACTATATTGTGTTACAATATCAAATGAAAGAGCTTTTTATAAGTATTTCAAAAATATTTTCTCAAATATTTTTAGTCAAGTAATTTTAAAGTAATTTAAGAAAATAGGTATAAAATGCACAGAAAAATACACGAGATAGCCTACAATCTATGGATTACACAGGAAAGCCTATTATAAAACTACAGTCAAGCGTAAGTCAAACTTAAAAGAAAAAAAAACTCAAATTTCACTCTCTGCCGCTGAAAGGAGTTAATTAATTTCCGTTTCGTTTTTTTAGAAATTGTTCAGAATATCAATTATTCTCAAAAATGATTTAAGTGCCTTCAAAAAACGAGGCGCTTAAGCCCTTCTTGTGGTGTACGGAGCCCTTACAACGGTAGCACAACTCGCACTTATAATGACCAAATAATCTAGATATGTTGATCATAAGAGGGGCGGCATATCGGCAAAATTGGTGATCGGCCCCGGGCGGCAATCACAGACGCTACGCGGCTGCGCATAGTAATAATAACCAAATTTTAAACGAAATGTATTTAAATACCTACGCTGACATGTACAACATTCGTTCGCCATCTTGTAATTTTTGACAGGTCGTGGAAGGCCCCACCCAGGTATTCACTTTACCACCCTTGGCAGTAAAATAGCTCATTACGTGTCAGTATGTACTTAATAGGCATGCAATAACACCGTTTACGAGAGAGTGTGATGCTGATGAAACATATTTTCAGTAAGTACCTTAATCCGTAGAACAAATTTCACCTCTTCCGAAAGAGAAAAATAAAAAGGCATCAATTTTTAAATATTTGGCAGATTGATTCTTTATGATTACATTTATAAATCTGCCAGTTTGTGCTGCATAAGGCCGGCAACAGACAGTCTTAAAAATTCATTCAGATTATGAATTTTTAAGACTGTGGCGTGCCTTACCTGCCGAGTAGAAATGAGAAACTAAACGCAATATGTAGCATTGTCAAAATGACACTCAAGACGAGGCGGTATGGCCTATGGTCCTAGCCTGTCCAGAAGGACGAAAAAAAAAAAAAAAAAAAAAAAAAAAACATTGACAGTTAAACCACAACAAATGGCGAAATCAATTCGTACCTTAAATTTTAATTGTTTTTTATAAATATCTTTCATATTTTACTGGCTCATGGCTATGTCAAATAAGCTAGAAATATCTTCGGCGGAACAGGAGGCGCGAGCGAAGCTACGAGAGAAGTTTCTTCACGGGATCAGTGAGTTGCGTGGTAAGTTAAGGTTACCGGCTCATAGTCCGTAATAAAGTAAATAACAATTTCTGTGCAATTATTCTAGTCTAGTATAAAATAAATTAGGTTAAGCATGAGCGTAGATATTAGGAAAATATTATGGTTAGAAATAATATCGGGTTATATATTTATTTTGTTAACGTAAAAACGTTTCTTGTATGTTAACAATTCAGTATTTAATGCATTTGTCTCCTTTGTTGCGGTCTCCAATTTCAAAAAAGTCTAGATGTAGGCAGTTGGTACTATAAATAACAGAACATAAGTCATTAAATTCTGTTGATGTGTAATTACTGCAAATACTAAGTAGTGTGTACATGGAACAATTGAATTGCGTATGAGAGGAGCAAACATAAAAATAACACATGATCAGCACAATCTATTTCATATAATTTTGTTTCTTAGGCCAAAGCTGCACAATCCTTACATATGAGCAGACAGAGCTCAATGCGTCATTCACCGGATGGCAGCCAGATGGCACAGAACTGTTGGTCCAGGATTTGAAGACCCCGGCCAGTACCATTCCTAATGCTCGACTGAGAACTCCTGATGTGTTAGCGATACATTTTGATACTGATATACAGCTCCCTTAGTTTATAATTTTTAATAAAATATATAGGTTAATTTTGAGTACTTTTGTAATATGATATGTATTAGCTATTAAGCCGAGAATATAGTAGAATATAAAAAAAAAACTGAATTGTTTTCTTTACAGAGAAAGTAAAAGCAATGCTTTATTTAATATTTAGTACATAAGATATATCAGTGAACAACATCCACATTGTTCACAACTTCATTAGTACCAATACAAATAGGTAAACTATAGTCAAACAGTAAGAAATATCCATGCCATAATATATTATGGCTCAAATATTCCGCTGCCGTTTTGTATACACCATTATTTCAATGAAGATCTTCATGAATAATGTATAAGACAAATGAATTATGACGGATAAATAGACATAACAACATAATAGCATGCATGGCTCAATCAGTTCCAATACTAACTTTCTATGCAGTAGCCATAGACAACCAGCATAAGTATAATATACACTTGATCCCTCAAAGATCTGAATGAAGTAAGAAGATCATATTTTATATCACAGCAGTAGCGATATAATAACGTGAGTACAACCGTAGATTCATTAAATATATTTTTCACCACACCAACTGGTAAAGGCTTACTTTGCTATTCGAAAACAGATAGCAAAATTGCATTTTATTCACAAGAGTGCAAAGAAATTTCTTACAAATTTTAACTTGATGTCTTAAGCTGGCTGGTAGAATTTACCTATAAATGATGATTTTGAATCATAAATATTGAATAGATTAATGGATTTGATTTAGTTTGATATTTTATAGTCAGTATTTTGTTCGTGTCGGTGTGGTGAAAAATTTTGTGTTTCACTCAGTGGCAAAGTTTGTTTAACCGCACGTGCCAATATTGATACCCAAGCAAGCGAAAGATTCTAATATTGAACCGCGAGCGTAGCGAGAGGTTCTAAAAGTGGAATCTTATGCGTTGCGAGGGTTTCAAGGCACGAAGTTTTAAGTTTTCCAGTTTTAAGTTTCAAGTTTTTACTACAACTTTGCCCCCTTGTAAAACAAATAACTATATGGTTGGTTGTCTTTACTGAGTGATAGAATTAAGTGAACAGTGATTGGTTCGTGACTCGGATATTATCAAGTTAAGAATTATAAGCCTACTTAGGGTTATTTGCACCACCGAAAATGGAGTGTTAACCCGAGGTTAACCAACCATTTTATATGGATTTTGTGAGTTGACAGCCCACTAAACTTGAGTTAAGCGGGTGGTGCCCTTATTGTAAAAACTGAGGTTTAAAAGATTTAATCCCGTGTCGAGAGATTGCGGTATGCACTGTGACTACACATTTTACTTTGACTATCGATTCTCTTCTTTCTACTCTACTCTAAGACACCTAGATTACATATTCCACGAAATATAGGCTAATACAAAACACATCCGGCATTACCATAAAGAGATCCACCGAGCATTCGATCTGGATCCGAGTTAATCTAAATTCATCCGTGCGAGATTGCCAAGTAATCCCCGCTTGAGGAGTGCGAGGTTCCCGTGCGGAACTTTTCCTGCACAAACGATTGACAATAAGCGGCCGATTTGAAGATTAGGCACTTTCCTGCTACATATCGCCAAAGACCTTTACAGGGGACAGCTCAATCACATTTTTTGCCATACGAAATCAAACCTTATTACTGAAACAGAAAATCGATCGTATCAGACTAGCGAAAACGGTCCACATGAGAGGGCATTGTTTGGGCTGGTGTCCCTCTCGCACGTGTTGCCAGTGTTAATGAGGTTCCCATATTAGTAGTATTTTTATCTGTATATTACCTGACTTTATAACTTCTTATTTTATTTTAATGTTATATTCAAACTAGGGTTTCGATATATTTCAAAAAATTTGAAAATAATTATAATGTAATTATTTTGATGCCAGTAAATCAAAGATTTGTATAATTAAAAAATACTTTCAATTGGGTGTTAGTAGATTTAGTAGTAACTTTGAAAATTGACTGGTATCCCCAATTTATGACAGTGATGACGTCACTGAATAATGTTGACATTGTCAGTAAGTGCGAGAGGGACACCAGCCCAAACAATTACCTCTCATGTGGACACACTTTTTGACCTAACTAAACAATCTAGTTTAATAATTCTAAATCTATGCATATCGCACTATACCTTTCGGTTATACATAATAGGCAACTCGACTGTACTTAAAATAATAGTACATTACGATACAAGTGCGTAAAAAAGGAAGTTCGAAACGAGTGGCGATAAATTAAAACACGACCGAAGGGAGTGTTTTAAATCGACACGAGTTACGAATTTCCTTTCCGCACGTGTATCGTACGACGTTTTTCAGTACAGATGGCCATCTGAAGTTTTGACCTGGCATGTTATAATGAACCACTTTTCGCACTAGTGCGTAAAAAAACACCATCTGTATTCTGTACTGAAATAGTACATTACGATACAAGTGCGTAAAAAAGGAAGTTCGAAACGAGTGGCGATAAATTAAAACACGACCGAAAAAAAACCACCATCTGTACTCGGTGCTTTTTTTACGCACTAGTGCGAGAAGTGGTTCTTTATATGCCAGGTCGAAACTTCGGAGGCTCATCTGTACTGAAAATCGTCGTACGATACACATGCGAAAAGGAAATTCGTAACTCGTGTCGATTTAAAACACTCCCTTCGGTCGTGTTTTAATTTATCGCCACTCGTTTCGAACTTCCTTTTTTACGCACTTGTATCGTAATGTACAGTCAAGTGTAAAAATACGTATCGATTTTATCCGCTCAAAAATATGTACCGAGACCTTATTCCGCCGACATAAAGTGCTATGGGACATATTTTTGATAAGTTGTACGCACCCATATTTTTACACTTGACTGTACTATTATACCATGCACGAAATAAAGCATCAGATAAGTATAAGAAAAACAGGGACAGAAGGTTTTTTTAACTCCAATTTATATTTTATAATACAGATAGAAATATATAAAGTACTTAAATCAGTTGACCGTGACGTCACTCAATTCGATTTCATATTAATTCCATATTAGCAAGTCGTTCAAAATCGTTTTGACAGTTCTTTAAGAGAAGATTGACTAGGAGGAAAGTAGCCTATTATAGGGTTCTATTCTAAAGTCAAGTAATTGGGCTAATCAACTTTTTGATCGACAAAATAGGTAGAATCCGAAATAGCGTGGTAAGGGAATCAAGTGTGTTACACCCAGGAATATCTGAATACCAAATTCATGAAAGCACACACTTATTATTTTGATGAATCGACACTTTATTGCCATAAACATACCTACGTACGTACCTACCTACCTAATTTTAATTGCTAGGTATTAGGTACTTCACTGACATTACTTTGAAGTCTTAATTCTGTACTCTCTTTTGATTACTATCACTAAATTATTTCATATCACTTCCCTTCCCATGTTTTTTCACCTGGACACAACCTACACCAGCCACGTACTTATAACCATTCAGGCACTTCGTAGACCCAGGGCATGTGATACAGGCCACTACACTTAATCCTCTTCTTAGTCTTCCTGAAGAACCATTTGGGAAGGGACCTTGACTGCTGATTTCTTGAGGCCTTTCTTGAATATTTCTTGATTCGGGGGCAGGATGTGTAAGAGCGGTGGCTAGCGTTATCGCCACTACCAGTACGAACAGCCAACGCATTGTTCTGAAAAAAAAAAAAAACAAGAAATGAAGTAGGTATTTTGTATGAAATGGGCAAGTACCTAATACGTCAAAATTCAAATCTCCGTCTATGTTTCATCTATCGATTTCAATAAGAAATACTTATTTGGATCTTGCATCGTCTAGCTGTTTTTTGTCAAGTTTAGTTCCTCTCATTCTTCTTTTGTGAACCATTTTACACTGGTCAAGTGGTCACTTTAGTCATTATTCTTTGTCGTCTGTGACAGAATGGGACGGATTTAATAAGAACTTAACAAAAGACGAAGTGAGTCGATTATAAACTTAATTTGCTATTCGAAAGCAGATAACAAAATTGCATTTTATCCACAAGAAAAGTAATTACATACAAATTTTGATGTCTTAAGCTGGCTGATAGAATTTACCTATAAATGATGATTTTGAATCATAAATATTGAATAAATCGATGGATTTGATTTAGTTTGATGTTTTATAGTCGGTAGATATTTTGTTCATGTTGGTGTGGTGAAAAATTTCGTGTTACACTCGGTGGCAAAGTTTGTTTAACCTTCGTGCCTTGAAACGACTCGCGACGCTCAAGATTACACTTATGAACCACGCGCTACGCTCCCGGTTCAATATTGGAATCTTTCGCTTGCTCAGGTATCAATATTGGCACGTGCGGTTATACATGCAACAACTTGTAAAACAAAATAACTATTGTTTAGTGTTAATAATGGATAATTTTGGTGGATTTACGGATACTTAAGAAATCTACCACAAAAACCTAGACTAAATTGAATAGCTTCGGAACATAAGCTTTAATAATGTATTTAATAATGTAATGTTTTTAATTATAGCAATTTTATTTACTTACATTCTGTGGTGCGTGTTTTCCTTAAAAGCTCACAAGCGTTAATAAACTGGTTAAGCAAATATCTGCTATATAAGTACTGTCATCAATGAGTTATTCGTCGCAGGGGAAAACCGGGCAAAAAGGATTACGTACTCGTACTGGTTACATTAATAATTTCGATGGTATCCTTTTGGATCATCCCATAAGCGACGGGGTGTTATAAGTTTGACGTGTCTGGCTGTCTGTCTGTTTGTGTGCGAGTCTGTCTGTGGCATCGTAGCTCCCGAACGGATGAACCGATTTAGATTTAATTTTTTTTGTTTGAAAGCTGAATTAGTCGGGAGTGTTCTTAACCATGTTTCATGAAAATCGGTCCGCTATGTCGCAGTCGGGGCTTTTTTCAAAATTTTCATTTTGTGGTTATTTTCTTCTTATACCGGGTATCCCTAAAAGCAATGCCAAACAAAAAGGGGTGATAGGACATCTCATTAGCTAGTGGTATCACGTTAACCTATTTCTCTATGATTGTCCCCAACTTTCCCGTAATTAGATATATAAAATCAGTTTATGTCTAAGATACTTGCCACATACCAAGGATAATTTATATAGGATTTACAATCTTCATACTAAGAATCGTACCTCGATTTTTTACGCCACCTATTAAATACAACTAATATAAATATAACTAAACTGATGATACCTACAAAGATTGTTCTTTGTGTATTGACATGATATCATGATCATATCATGTCATGATATTAAAATAAAGAAATAATTGTCATTTGTTCTTCATTTAAAAAAATAAAAACACGCATAAATTTTTGACGAAAATATGATTTTGGCCACTTCCAGGCTGCGAAACAGCGCCATCTAGTTTAAAGCCTGAAAAACCCATACCCATCAGGGGTACGCATTTTTGTATGGGCTTGGTCAGTCCCGTATTATATCGTTCTTGCCACATACTTTGCATGTAGGTTGGTAAAACAAGACACATTAATGTATGCAAATATGGGGTACCTATAAGGAAAATCCCAGTATGGGTACTGGCTAAGAGCATGCGGTCACGTTGTCTTGATTTAATAAACTTCTTTACTATTGCGACGATAGAAAACAAGCACACACGGCCTGTCTAATGGTGAGCAGTCTCCGTAGTGTATGGACACGTACAGAATCCAAAGGTGTTACATTACAGGTTTAGTTGGCTACGGATTTCTGCAAGTCGGAGGTCGGAGGTACTTACCCAGGTTTGGTTCTGCCGTAGGTAGATATGGAATGACGTCGTCTGCTCTGCGGTGCCAAACGAAGCGAGATGATACACACCGTCAAGGGCGGACCTAGCTCCATCCTCAGGGGAGGGGGGAATGTCACCTAGGTTCAATGGTGGGGGGGGGGGGGGGGGTCATGACTTCCCTTCCTGGATCCGCGCATGCACAGTTGCACACCGTAACCATGTTTGAATGTTTACGAAAGGAGTTAGGTAGTCCCCTCTTTTAAACTGAGTGACCTCATACATTATTTTTCCCCTCACTAGCTCAGAAACACGTGTTTTGTCCTTTAATACCAGCGGGTAAAAACGCATTTTATCCACTAGTGGGTAAAGTAATTTGACCTTGAATAAAGTCAAATTAACTGCTTTAATATTGATAAAAGTAGGTGAATCTAGTAATAAAGATGATTTACCACCTGTGGAACTACTGGAAGCAGTGATAAACGCATTTTTTGCGTTGTAGTTTCCTCGCTATAGTGAGGGGAAAAGTTTTGTGTTACACTCGGGTGCAAATGTATTTTACTTCTCGTGTGTTAAAAAACTCGCTAAGTTCAGGATTCTATTCTCGAACCACTCGCTTCGCTCGTGGTTCAACTATAGAATCCTTTCACTTGCTCGTTTTTCAATTCCACACTCGGCGTTAAAATACAACTTTGCCCCCTTGTATAACAAATAACTATTCTCTTATAATAAGCGGCTTATTATAATAAGTTATCTTTGTTAAATAATAGTTAAGTCAATATTATAAGTATTTTACTTAGCGTTGACTGCGTTATGTACTTACAAAGGGCAAGTAAGCATTTTTCTTGTTAAGTACTTAGGGGAGTTGGAGACATCTTAGTAAGATTATTCGGGCTATATTTGGCATGAAATATAAGGACAAGGGCCGAAATTAATAAATTATTTCAGGAGAATTTGCTTCTTTTGGCTTCATCAACTTTTTTTAATGTTACGTCAAGGGTCATTTTGTAGCTTGAAAGCCGTTGTTCTCTGAGTGGGTAATATTAAAAGTAAGTATGGATTAGTAATTAGTACCTTTGGATTTTGATCCACGGACCAGAGTTAAAGACAGTATGAAGCATAAGTATGTTTTAGATTTTTGGAACTACTTATCATTTCCGAAAACATCCACAATTTAAATTTAATAGTGTTGAAAACTAAAATTAGTAGTTATACCTACAGAAACACTCGTATCGTACAGTATCGAGCATGTACGTGCCACAGCTACGTGTACTTAACACAGCAAAAGGGAATGTACAAGTTTCTAATGGGGTGGCAACGCGCATGTGACACTGTTTGAGTTGCAGGCGTCCATAGGTTACGGTGACCGCTTTACATCAGGCGGGCCGTATACTTGTTTGCCACCGACGTAGTAAAAAAAAAAACTTATAAAGTACCGGTTAAAGGCAGCGCCGGGCTGAATCGATTGAGCAACAGGTCCGCCGGGCGAGAGTGCTCGCCTAAAAACTGTGCTCCTATCACGAATTTATGGCGATACTTATAAACATTAGTTTACTCCAAGGACCATATAATACGGGCCCCACGGGTCCATATAATACAGACAAAGCCCATACAAAAAAGCGTACCTCTGAAATGTATGGGCCTTTTAGGCTTAAAACTAGATGGCGCTGTTTCGCAGCCTGGAAGTGGCCAAAATCATATTATGCCGAAATATTTTTGCGTGTTTTTATTTTTCTTCATTTTAATATCAAGATATCACGTCATTACACATTTTGAAAAAAAAAACGTCATGCTCTCCGGCAGAACCACATTGTCTTTCGGAAACATAAACATATCAGAAAATATCTATAAGATATCTATAAAATTCTAGGACCATTTGGAGAAATTCTATATGCCTAGTTTTTGAGTAAATCTAATTTCAAAGTGGTTCTGCTACAGAGCTTCTTCACAGCAGAACCACCAAGATATTCTTCTAACTACACATGCTATTTACACGTATATCACTATAATTCTATTTTAATTCTTTATTTATTTACCTTACTATATCACTCTTTTTTATTCTGAATACATAAATTAACGACATGTCAAACTTTAAAGAAAACTATGTGTGAAGCGCCTGTACAAATCATCGTAGCAACTAGCAAATAATGACTACTATATCTTTGCTAAGCTTTGCATCAAGGCGTTGTTCAGTCTATTTAATTTGACATGTCGTAATTTTGTGTCTTTAGAATAAACAGAGTGATTTAATAAACTAGATAAATATAGAATGAATATAGAATTATCTGATGTGGTATACGTGTAAATAGCATGTGTAGTTAGAAGAATATCTTGGTGGTTCTGCTGGGAGGAAGCTCTGTAGCAGAACCACTTTGAAATTAGATTTACACAAAAACTAGGTGTATAGAATTTTTCCAAATGATCTTAGAATTTTATAGATATCTTATAGATATTTTCTGACATGTTTATGTTTACGAAAGACGACGTGGTTCTGCCAGGGAGCATGACGTAAAAAAAAATGAATTTGTAGGCATCATCAGTGTAGTTCTGATAGTATTTAATAGGTGGCGCTAAAAAATGAGGTTCGTCTTAGTATGGAGACTGTAAATCCTATAAATTATCCTTGGTTTACTCTATGTTAACGTTGCAGACCTGGTATGTTTGATTTACTCTTCGGGTTGGAAGGTCACTTTAGGGTTCCTTTTGTACTTACCTTTTTGGTACGGAACCCTAAAAATGATCGCCATTTTTCGTGACGTTTACAATTTTGACCAAGTATCTAAAACTATAACGAGTGTAGTACTAAAAACACTCCCTAACATTTTGAACGCTTTGCCTCTCGCGTCAAAATGAGGTCTACACGCCAATATTGCGCCAATACGTGGTCATTTCTCAAAATTTTGCCACCCCCACCTGTCAGTACGTTTATGTTAGAACTTTTTTTTTAGTATACAATATCTTCATAAATAAATTATCAATACATATTAAAAGACAGTTTTTACATAGAGGCCTGATGCTTTGAAATCGATTTATTTTATATTAATGAAATAAATAATAATTGTAACTAAGTTTTGTCGTTCACCTTCCGTGTCCCAACGCGGAGTACTCATGTTTCGAGTTGTTAAAAGTACACAAATTATTGACTCTAATTACCTTTATTGCTGTATTTTATTTGCATATATCCTTAACTTTTAAAACTAGAGTATCTGATAATAATATTACACTTATGTTCCAAGTTATTTGGCTTTAAAGTTTGTCCACGGCCGTTTTTGTCGTTGACCTGTCGAGACAAACTCGCAAGCACTGTGCGATCCCTACTCCACCTCTGCCGCCCCACCCCGCATGAATCGAAGCCGCCAGTATCGGCCATCACCTGTAAGCAACGGCACGTACTCACTACGCCTTGATTAGAAAATAGAAATTTTTAATTACTTCGAACGGGAGTTTGTAACGGGTAAGTAGTCGTTATTCTATCAATCATAAACTGGTTATTGTTTGAGATAATGCATTAACTGTAACATATGTTTCGTATTTTGTTGCTTATTTTTAGGCACCTAAATATTTAGTTCGTTTGGCAAATACTTTTTGAGTTTTGGCGATTTAACTGGCATTTTGTCGGTCACCTGTGCATCGTTCACCTGGCTAAAATAGGCAAGTGAACGACATTTTGGGACAGGGTGACGACAAAAATGATAAATTTACCAATCGTAATAATACTTTTTTACACCTTCAATATTTGTTTTGTGCGTTAAATGAGAAAAGTATTACTGTTATATCGGTTTAGGCTGCATTTCTCAAAGGATTGTTGCTTTTTTGTGGTGTGTGTCCTTCACCTGTGCGATAAAGCCAGGTGAACGACTCAGTGACTGGAAACCGACACGTCGATCACTTGTCATATTTTAAGCCAGATGAACCATTACGAGGGGCGATCAATCGGATCAATAAGTAATGATAACGAGTATTAAAACATAATCTAGAATATGAGTATTATGATAATAATAATAATGAGTATCCTTATATTTTTATAATTAAAATTAACTCTTATGTGATTTATTTACATATTTTAATTTTTTCATTTGTTTTTTGCCCCCTTTAAAAAATGAAATATTAATTATAGTCTAAATACCGTGTAAGTATAAAAAAACCGGCCAAGTGCGAGTCGGACTCGCCCACCGAGGGTTCCGTACAAACTTTCAATGGTTAAAATAATCATACTACTCATACTCATATTCATTTATTCATTCAACGCCATTTTACACGTCAAGATTTGATTTAAAAAAATAATATTCATACAACAATAATACTTAGAGAATAAATAGACAGAAGATTGAAATTACAAAAAGTTAGGCAATATTCACATAAAAAATGCACAAAAATATTTTTCTAATTAGGTAATAAAAAAATTGTCATAAGTGTAGAACGGGTGCTCGACCAGCCAATTTTTTAAGCGATAGGTACTTAAAGTTCGACACACTTAGGCGCTTCAACCACATATTGCGGCAATTTATTATAGACGGCAGGGTCCATCACATGTGTTAATTTGACCGTAAATTGGATTTCGCCAATTTACGGTCGATACCTACTAACTTTCCGGCATTTCGAATGTTGTACTTGGAACACATGTTGTTAGTTTTGTCACAGAATATATGTATAATAGTACAAGTACAGAAGGCTCACTCCTTTGATGTTCACAAAATGACGCCATTCTAAATTCTTACCTACATTAACAAACGGACCGCACGCGAGCAGCCAACATTGAATTTTTCCCCTCACTAGCTCGGAAACACGTGTTTTGTCCTTTAATACCAGCGGGTAAAAACGCATTTTATCCACTAGTGCTTTAAAATTGATAAAAGTAGGTGAATCTAGTAATAAAGATCATTTACCACCTGTGGAACTACTGGAAGCAGTGATAAAAGAAAATCTTGCAGTACAAAAGGCGGACTTATGCTTTAAGGCATTCTCTACTATGTTGATCTTTCTTTTATGCGGGGGGCTTCGCCCCCGAGCCCTCCTTTATATGCTCTTAAGGGTCTCAAGAAAACCCTATCCCAACTTATTTTAAATACTACGTTGATCTTTCTTTTATGCGGGGGGCTTCGCCCCCGAGCCCCCCTTATTCATGCTCTTCAGGGTCACAAGAAAACCCTATCCCAACTTACTTTAAATACTACGTTGATGTTTATTTTATGCGGAGGGCTTCGCCCCCCGAGCCCCCCTTTATTTCCTCTTAAAGGTCTCAAGAAAACCCTATCCCAACTTATTTTAAATACTATGTTGATCTTTTTTTTGTGGGGGGCTTCGCCCCCCGAGCCCCTCTTTACTTGCTCTTAAGGGTCACAAGAAAACCCTATCCCAACTTATTTTAAATATTACGTTGATCTTTCTTTTTGCGGGGGCTTCGCCCCCGAGCCCCCCCCTTTATTTACTCTGAACGGTCACAAGAAAACCCTAACCCAACTTATTTTAAATACTACGTTGATCTTTTTTTTGCGGGGGCTTCGCCCCCGAGCCCCCCCTTTATTTCCTCTGGAGGGTCACAAGAAAACCTTAACCCAACTTATTTTAAATACTACGTTGATCTGTCTTTTTTGTGGGGGCTTCGATCGCCCCTGAGCCCCCTTTATTTGCTCTTAAGGGTCTCAAGAAAACCCTATCCCAACTTATTTTAAATACTACTTTGATCTTTTTAGTAGTTCCAGTTCATATCTTCCGGCTCCATCATCAGACCTTGAAACCTAATCGTAGTCAAAGTTCATTACAAGACTTTTCTAAGAAACCCAAAAACTACTATGATACGATGTTCTATCATGTAGTTCCAGTTCATATCTTCCGGCTCCATCATCAGACCTTGAAACCTAATCGTAGTCAAAGTTCATTACAAGACTTTTCTAAGAAACGCAAAAACAGCTATGATACGATGTTACATCATGTAGTTCCAGTTCATATCTTCCGGCTTCATCATCAGACCTTGAAACCTTATCGTAGTCAAAGTTCATTTCAAGACTTTTCTAAGAAACCCAAAAACTGCTATGATACGATGTTCCATCATGTAGTTCCAGTTCATATCTTCCGGCTCCATCATCAGACCTTGAAACCTAATCGTAGTCAAAGTTCATTACAAGACTTTTCTAAGAAACCCAAAAACAGCTATGATACGATGTTCCATCATGTAGTTCCAGTTCATATCTTCCGGCTCCATCATCAGACCTTGAAACCTAATCGTAGTCAAAGTTCATTACAAGACTTTTCTAAGAAACCCAAAAACAGCTATGATACGATGTTCCATCATGTAGTTCCAGTTCATATCTTCCGGCTCCATCATCAGATCAGTTCAACAGTACCATATTATTGTACTGTCATCAGAACTACATACAGCTGCCAATTATCATTACGCTACGATTCTTGGAAGATGGTTAAATTAGCCTCCGTAGATTCCATTACATAGTTAGTTACATACACGACGACCTAATAAAAGCGTGTTAATATTAATATTAGCGCCATCTAGCTGAGCCCTTCTTCTGTGTGGTACTGAGGTAAGTACGTTTTATTCTTAGACTTTATCTGTCTATACGGAGTTATATATGTCTTTGACTAGAAGTATAGGTACTCTAATGAGTATTATTGTATTTAGCGCCGTCTCTCGGCAAAATTTACTAAGTAATTTACGCGACTTGAGACTTGTGCGAACCTTTAGGCATGGAAAGTCACATGAAAAGTTGTCGAAACTAATAATAGATGGCGCTGCATTTAAATTTCTTGACTGATAACTCTAATACTAAATTGAACATACTCTAAGGTAGAGCAGAGTCTAATACCTCCGCTTTACAAAAGACCGCAATCAAGTAGCACTAGACTTTACTCATTGTTGTGTTCCTGCCGGTGAGTAAGGCAGCCAGAGCTCAACGAGGGTGCGGTACTCCTTCCTTCCTTCCCCCTCCTTCCTTCAGTCGTCGGCACCCAGGCCCCTTCTAAGTACAGGTTTGTACAAGTTTCTAATGAGTCGAGTCGGCAACGCACATGTGCCACTCCTTGAGTGGCAGGCGTCCATATGTAACAGTCACAGCTTTCCATCAGGCGGACCGTATGCATGTTTGCCACCTACGTGGTACTAAAAAAAACTCTCGACGAATTCACCTTAAACATTAAAAACTAAATCAAAATCGATTGATTCGTTCGGGAGCTATGATGCCAGACAGACATGTCAAGCGTCAAACCTATTATTATTATAATATTTTTGCGTTGGTGGTTAAAAACAAGAAACCTCCTTCAAAACTATAATAAAACACAACTTTCTATGAAAATCGGTAAAGTGCGAGTCGGATTTCGACATTTCCATACAAAAAGGTCATGAGCGCCTGACTACACTAGATTTGTACTTTAAAGATTTTGCGTATATTTTGGAAACTATAAGAGATAGAGCAAATAGACTTCAGATTTTGGTTGTCGGTGGCACAATTTTTTTGTTTTCGTATATATACACCATTTTTTGGACCTATTAGGGCAATATTATGGTCAGTGCAGTTCTAAACAGTCGTAAGCGCCTCTTTTTTAGTAGGAACTTAAGTCATTTTGGCAAATGCTTAAAATTTTTAACAATTTCTAAACAGAAATGAATTTCTTTCTACCTGTCCATGGCGCTCACAAAATTTCAAAACATTTAGTAAGTACTTGCAGCGGTAGTGAGTGAAAAATCTCAATTTGAGTTTTTTTCTCTTAAGTCCGACTTACGCTTGACTGTAGATTTCTAATAGGTTTTCCTGTAATCTACAGGTAGAGGGCTATCTCGTGTATTTTTTTGAAAATTTTCCGCTAAGTAGTTTCGGAGATAAGGGGGGGGGGGAATGGTAATTTTTTGCTTATTTTCTTAAATTACTTCTAAATTACCAAAATAAAAACTATAAAAAAAATATATTTGAGATGCTTATAAAATGCTCTTTCATTTGATATGTAGCACAATATAGTTCTAATAACTTTGATTTTTAATTTTCAATTTTACCCCCCAAAAGTGGCCCCTATGATTAAATTTCGTTTAATTTCATTTAATTATATTACATGTCCGTCTTTGGGCCACTTGTTTACATACGTGTGCCAAATTTCAAGTAAATCGGTCTAGTAGTTTCGGAGAAATCGGCTGTGACAGAGGGACAGACAGACACGCGAGTGATCCTATAAGGGTTCCGTTTTTCCTCTTTGAGGTACGGAACCCTAAAAAAGCAAATCTTTCACCTGTCGGTGCCAAAATTTTGAGAAATGGCCTTGAGTTGTTAGCGTCGTGGGCACGACAGCACACGACGCCTTTAGGCGTTCAATTTCAAATCGGCGATGTAAGATTAGCTTAGGCCGACTAAAATAACAGTTTACCTCAGACAGTAATATTTTATGACCTAGCCTAGAAGAACAAAGTCTCCGAACGTAGACCCTAATCTGAGGTCGTACGTAGAGCGTCGAGCGCAAACCACTAGATATTTCATATAACCGGTGACCGCTGCCCTAGACCGGGGGGGTCTGTTACCATTGCTAGAAGAGGATTTGCCTCAGATATCGAGGAGTGCGCTCATATTTTATTGGCTGCTATTTATTTGATGAGCACAGATATTTGTTCCTGAGTCATCAGATTTTAATGTATGGGCAGGGGCGGCTCACTCCGCGATTCTATCGCCGCGCTACAAGTACATGTCAGCGGCCGCGAGTTCGCGGCCCATTCATTGGCGACGACCTTCGCGCGGCGCAATAAAATTCAATGTTGGCTGCTCGCGTGCGGTCCGTTTGTTAATGTAGGTAAGAATTTAGATGGGCGGCATTTTGTGAACATCAAAGGAGTGAGCCTTCTGTACTTGTACTATTATATATTCTGTGGTATGGGTAATTGGTTATATCTCTCCTGTGGACATTACAAAAGTTAAGAAAATCTAGTGCTAATTTTTAGACTACATTCTAATGACAGGAAACATTTTTTTAGTTCTAGACACTCGAATAAGAAAAACGGGATAGAAATGTACCAGAGTCGTTAACTTTTATAATATTGTCCACAGAAGTGACGTTTTTACTAAATCTTTTTGACCCGGATGTTTTCTATGTATATAAGTATTTGTATATTAGGTATATATATCGTTGTCTGAGTACCTGCAACACAAGCCTTCTTGAGCTTACCGTGGGACTCGGTCAATCTGTGTTAGAATGTCCTATAATATTTATTTGATTTCAAATGAACCGGAAACCCGAGATCTGTCTCGGTTCTCGCCTTCTCTGCCAAAATGAGCAGAGATTTTCATTTTGTCATTGCAGGTTGTTCGATATATTCGAAGAAGTCTATCGCAACTCGTGGCGGGTCCTTTGTCGTGTTAATCAGCACTCATTGCACTCAACTTCAAATTTTGAATTCAATAAATATGAGGTAAAAGGTTCGTTAACTTTAAGCATGAAACAAGTACTCTCCAAGCGATAGGAATAACCACCTACGGTTCTTACGTTCTATTTGTCTTTGTCACACTAATTAATTGATGTCGATTTCAATCTGTGAAATTGGCTTTATTAATTTAAGAGCCGTTTGAAATTAGAAACGTCGAAATTAGTCTTAGTGTGAATTTATTGAATGAGATAAAAAAATCCGTAACAACATGTTTAACTTCACAATTTTACGAACACAATGTTTGAAGGTTTTTTTTTCAAATGGTTGAAGTTGATGTCAAGCTCCTTTAGGGCATCCGCTAACACGCGCACAGAGCGGGTAAGCGGGTTTTATTCCTGGAAAACTGAAAAACCAGATTCTCACAGATCCTTACATTTTTGGGTTCGTTGAGGTCAAAACAAATGCGGCAAGCAAAAAATGCCCTAAAATGTTCGTTAATTGTTACTAATGTTAATTGTTAATGCGAAAAAATTACATTTTACTAAAACGTGATGGAGTGGGACTGACATTTTAGGACATCTTTGGTTTGAGAGTGCTGTCGATTCTGACAGTAGAATCTGCCAAAAACACTAGGATTTGTAAGGATCCGCTACTAGGAACTGTTAGAGCTGCTGCTGGAGCTGCTAGGAACTTTTTGATAGGTTTCACCTACAATGTTACCCGCGTGCTTGCAGTTTCGTGCATCCATGTCCAGGGCCGGATCTAGGGAGGAGCGGGGCGATCATGCCCCGGGCGTCAATTCCAGGGTGCCCCAAATTCACGATTTTGTTTTTGCCCCTCCTCCGTCGAAAAAAGTCTACATCCGGCGCTGCCTGTGTCAGTGTCGCCCTTGCAAAGAACTGAGGTTATTTATCCACATCGAGGGCCGCAGCAGCTAGCGCAGAGTCCGCTGGTGCAGCCGCCGATGCAGCCGTGGCCGCAGCTGAAGTAGGAGCCGGCGCAGCCGCCTCGGGATCTGGGATAATAATTTGTTTCTTTAATTACAGAAACAAAAACAATAGTTATTTGTTATACAAGGGTGCAAAGTTGTATTTTAACGCCGAGTGTGGAATTGAAAAACGAGCAAGTGAAAGGATTCTATAGTTGAACCACGAGCGGAGCGAGTGGTTCGAGAATAGAATCCAGAACTTGCGAGTTTTTTAACACACGAGAAGTAAAATACACGAGTGTAACACAAAACTTTTCCCCTCACTATAGCGAGGAAACTACAACGCAAAAAATGCGTTTATCACTGCTTCCAGTAGTTCCACAGGTGGTAAAACATCTTCATCACTAGATTAACCCACTTTTATCAATTTTAAAGCAGAAAATTTGGCTATATTCAAGGTCAAATTACTTTATCCACTAGTGGATAAAATGCGTTTTTACCCGCTGATATTGAAGGACAAAACACGTGTTTCCGAGCTAGTGAGGGGAAAATCCTATGATTCATTAAAGAAACTTGGGAACGACTGAAACTAGTATTATTACAGTTAACATGACGTTAATACGTTAATAATTGATCTTTTAACTGTAGCCATTTATCACGATTTCAGCATTGATACCATAATAAAAGTTGTTTATTATGACTTCAACAGTCACAAGTTTGGCTTCCGGCTTATTTTACCGCTTCGCAGTTTAAAAATCGTATGATACCTATAATCCTTGGCTAGAGCTAATAAAACCACAGGTAAAACCCACACTAGCGTGAGTAGCGTGACTAGCGTCCCTCAAGCGTAGGCGTCTAATCAACTCTAGGGTTGCTGCTCAACGCTGACGCAACTAATACTACCTACGACGTTTTACATAGCTCTGATTAGGTGACAACGCTCAAAAGATGCTCGAGTCCGGCTCACTAACCCGTGTATAACGCCTCGGTCCCCGCACGGCGAGCTGCAGTTGGCCCCGTACGAGTGGATGCAACAGGGGCCCGTGCCACAGTCACAGCGGCCGCCGCAGCCGCCGCAGGGACCGCACATGTTGCCTTGGCAACCGAGACAGCAGTTTCGAACTGGCATGATGAAGTTACTGGTACTGGAAGAAAAAGAACGTTGGTAAAAAAAATTGTGCCGAAGAGTGTATTTTCAAGATTATTTTTGTATGGCTTCTGTGAAAAATAAGTCCTTACGAAAAAGCAGTCCTACAAATCAAAAACACACACGATATATCGTAAGTATATTTTTCAGTTGTTGAAGTGAATGAACCTTGACACCACTTTTTATTTCGGCAGGGAATTAAATATATATGTTGTAAGATATCATATTTTCTGGTAACTTACCTTGATTATTATTTAAAAACGACCTGAAAATTTCTTTAATTTTTTTTTAACTTTTTTTGTAGATTTTTACTGTGATTTTTATGTCTTGCTATAAAACAAATGACTTCAAATTGTCAAGTCATAGTTGACATTAAAGCATATAGAGACAAAACTAGAAGACTATATTTATAGCCAGTCACTTCAGGTATACAAAAAGGCGCGAATTTAAAATTTTCTATGGGACGAAAACTTAAGGTTGCTTAAAACTACAACGTTGCTTAAAAATCGGCGACAATACGGAATCGAGTGACGCATCGTATCAACAGAATATAATACTCACTGTAACAGCTGTAACAGCGCCTGAACAGCGCCCTGAGTGAGTATTATATTCTTTGCTCCTGACAATAGCATATATTATATGGTCATACTTTGTGGATAATGAAACTTATCTACTCATACTGGCCGAATTGTCAATAATCATCTTGACACTGAATCACTTCATTCAGTTTAAATAATATCAAAATCCAAAAAAACGTCAAAATCAAAAACTATATAAAAAATTATTAAATTTGAGCAAACTACCGTTTTAGAAACAATTTCACGATGCCTACACAGTACGGTTGTTACCGTGACTTCAATATTGGGACCTTCGCCCGTTGCCCCGGCGGTTGCGACAGAGTGTGCTGTAGGGGCTGCGCCCCCTGTGTAGGGGGCTGCTGTTGCTGCCCTGTGGGGCCTTGCTGCAACTTCCATACTGGAGAAGTTCCTTGAAGACACTTCCAGCATCTACATATTACTGCTGTTCTTGTCTGTTCTGTATTTGTGTGCAAAATCTCAAGATGCGTACTCAGCATGGATGTTACCGTGACTTCAACAGTGGGGCCTAACTGCAACTTACATACTAAGTAAAGGAGTTCCTTGAAGGCACCAGTTCACTCATTGGTATATAATGGCTGTATTTGATCTATTCTGTATTTGCGTTAATAAAGTTTGGGTAAAGATACGTGAGCACTTTCATTTTTGTTTGACAGATAGTCTTCGTCCAACTGTCATTGAATATTCGAGAGGTAGCATAATTTTATTAATATTATGTTGACCGTCTCGTCGTCCTAAAAAACCTACTTGTTGGGTAAGTCAATAGTTGTGTCACGAGGGACTTCCAATAGGTAGAACTGTTATCTTGGCTAAAGCAAAGATCTATGATCAAATGATACACTAAGGTGACATAAAAGCAAATTATAGTGAGCCGGGGGGCGGTATTTAATAGATTACAGATTCCTTTTATTTATAATATATACATACATACAATCACGCCTGTTTCCCAGAGGGGTAGGCAGAGATCACGGATTTCCATTTACTACGATCCTGGAACTCCAGCAGGGTTAGCACATGATTGCCGCGGGAGTATGTCGCCGCGAGATAGACTGCCCGTCCTTATGTCATTTATACAGTTAGAAGAAGACGCGTGATCTATCTCGCGGCGACATACTCTCGCGGCCATTATGTGCTAGGCCTACTGAAATGTTACCTAATACCTATTTATGTATAGTAAGTACCCTTTACTATAGTACCTACGGATGTAGTGCAATATTTACTTTTGCAACAAGAGGACAAAGTCGATTTACCCTATTACTCATTCCGATCATCCGATGTAAAGTCATCTATGATAAATAAGTAAAACATTCAAATAAGTCATCTAAATATGATCGACTTATTTGAATGTTTAGAGAAAATTATAATTTGTAAATAAAGTTACTAAAACAAAGTTACTACAAAATAAAGTTACTTAAACAGAAAAATTGAAAACGGTTCATCCCTTTGGGAGTTAAAATGTTTCAAAGAAAGCATCAAACTTACATAAAAATATGACGCCCTTATTTATTGCGTTGGGGGTTAAGGCCTGATTTAGACGGCGTGCGAACTCGCATGCGATTTTAGTTACATTGCGGGCTGTTTAAGTTTACAATTTTGCTGCAGCCGTCAATACCGCAATGTAATAAAACTCGTATGCGAGTTCTCGTACTGTCTAAAATGGGCCCTAAGAGTAAGTAGGTAGATATGCTAGGATTTTATTGTTTTTTTTTTATCTTCTGGGAGTCTTTGAAGCAACTTTGGAGGCCACTACAAATAATAACACAATTTCATAACTTTTAACTTTAGTATTTATTTTATAAAATTATTTGTAGGTACATGTATGTATTATAATAAGGGCATTTTCAGAATTTGGGACCCCTAATTAGCGTAATTTGTTAACAAAAATTAACTCGCTGTCAGTTTTGTGACGATAATTAAGCATGACATTTCAATAAAAATATTGTTTTTGTGTTAAATACAAACTTTAAGCGATAATCTACATTCAGAATGTGAAAAAAGTAAATGTTGAGACAGATTTTGTGCTTAATTGTCGTCACAAAACTGACAGCGAGTTGATTTTTGTTAACAACTTACGCTAATTGGGGGGACCCAAAAATTCTGAAAATGCTCACAAACGTGATTAATTAGTCGCAAGATAATTAAAAAAATCCCAAATTTGCCCAATCAGCGACCATGTCGTTGACAGTTTGTTTGTATTCTTCTGTCACAACATATGTTTCAGGGGAAGAGAGCTTTTCTTGTAAAGTCAACTCAGGATTTTTGAATAATGGTGCAGCCGTCATGAATGCGAGAATGCTTGTCAACACCATACACTTCAGTTCCTCGTTGAATTGTTCGTAGGAACAGAACTTGTTGACATCGTACCCACAGAGCGTCAGAAAGCCTTTGAGTTCTGCATAGTATACGTCTACCAGCTGGTGGAAATGGTTTCTTCGCAAATTCCCGGTATCCGATAAGAACAGATACATAAAATCGTAAGCTATCGAACCGTATCGTGCCCACTGGAAGTCGATTGGTATTCCTTCTATTGGCTTGCCGTTCTAAAAAAAAAACACCAGGATTATAGCTTTGACCGTCGAAGACAATTCTTCACATTGTTGGATTAAACTAGACAGACACTAGTGAATCGCTGAAAACAATTAACTTATATGCGAGAAAATTATCTACAATATGATGATATTAATATTTAAATATAAAACCATTAGAAAAAAGGTATCGAATTTGGGGAGATACTTAATGTTTTATCCACATCATCCTACAAGGGTTTTTAGAGTTTAAGGCAGTTACGATATATTCAAAATGAGATACAACAACATTTTATGCGATTCGTTTTTTTTTGCGTTTACGAATGACTAGCATTTGCCCGCGGCTTCGCTCGTGTTAGAAAGAGACAAAGAGTAGCCTATGTCACTCTCCATCCCTTCAACTATCTCCACTTAAAAAATCACGTCAATTCGTCGCACCGTTTTGCCGTGAAAGAAGACGGACAAACAAACAGACACACACACTTTCCCAATTATAATATTAGTATGGATGATCTTACTTTATATTTGAACATGTGGTTATTATGCCAATTATCACCGTGTAAAATAACCATAATATTTCCGTCTTTCAAAGTTTCAATATGTTTATCACACGAATTTGTTCCTGAGACTGTCTCAAATCGTTTCCGTAATGATTCTTCTGTAATGGCATTTAAGAATGCTTTCATAGCCTTTTCTCCATGTTGGTGTAAGTATATGTAAGTGAATTCTTCGTCATGTAAAGGATCAAGCGAGGTGCGACTTATTTGGTTCGCCATTTCTTTAAATCTTTTCGGATAGCGCTGCTCGTATATAAAGGACAGAGCGTGCAACTTCGCTACAGTTTGGAGCATGATTACTGCATGATCGTAGTCCACACTCTTTATGAGTGCGACACAGAATCCTTTCTTAGTGAGGTCTTCGAGAACGAACATTTCCTGTCTGAAGTCGTCGCATACTCCATAACATTTCGGGAGAAAGCATCTCATTTCCGGCGGCACACATAACTCGAATTGATCCTGCAAATTGTCGTATATTGGGACAATTTTGTTGTAATACAAAGCTTCTCTAAAATAGAAGTTTCTGATTGGCATAGACTTGCGAACTGCCAGGTTCGTAGGAGCGCACTTGATAACCGTTTCGAATACCTGAGGGGCTCCATCTTTGTTGACAGCGTTGATGGTGGCGTGAAATATCTCACCATGAATCCCGTCACCTTTGGCGGGTCCCGTTTCGAACTGGATATTAACATCAGAGAACCCTTTGCTGTAAAACATGTCGATCACCCTCCTTCCTAGCACGTAGATGCTTTTAGTGTCCATTGTTCCACTTGATTGTGTTTATTGCGATTAAATTATTTACGTTCTTGTTCGTTGCTGGAGATTGTAACAATGGAGTCTGTTAACAGATTTATTTAACTTTGTTATCTTAGCAAGAGTAAATAGAGTGTAATCATATGATACAAGGTGACATAACAGCAAATTACAATGAACCCATGGGTATCATCAATTTGAATTATTCAGTGTATCTAATGCTTTTCGGCCGTGCTAGTTTAAAATAGTATTCATATAGGTATTGTTACATAATATTCTCTTAAATAGGGCCCCCCCACATCAAGCGTCTCGCGAGCGTAGCGTCGGGCCAACTGTATGGAAAAAGACGCTACGTCGACGTCGACGCGCGCCAGGCTTTGCCATGCAGTTGGCCCGACGCTACGCTTGCGAGTCGATAGATAGATGTGGGGGGCTAAGAAAACCGACCTGGCCCCGTAGCCGAATGGCATTTCTCCGACGCCAAACGAAAGCGATACGCCGCTGACTCTGTCGCGCCAATACGCAAGCGCGATAGAGATAGATATCTACTAGCGCTTCGTTTCGTGAGCGTTTCGTGAGCGATTGTGCCATTCGGCTAGCCACCCAGGGGACCGATTTTTGAATCTTGAACGCATGAATTCGCCGTTCGAAAGTCGTAGCATTACGAGCAAAGAATTCTGTAATAGCTATAAGTGGAAACTGTTTTGGCTCATGAGTTAACTATGTTTGTTTACTTTAATGTATTATTATGTGCTGTATGTTTCCCAAATAAATAAATAAATAAATAAATAAATAAATTACGTCGTTTTCCGCGTTCGAGATTCAAAAATCGGTTCCGATTCGGGACTCCCGAAGTGCGAGTCGTGCTCGCGTTGCAAGGATTACTTAGGTAAGTACATCATTTGATTTTATACAATTGTATTTTTAACTTCCAAATTTGTTTAGATAGATAAGATAATTTGCAAGAGCATCAAGGTAGGTACATACGAGTACATATTACAACATGGTGATCATTTACATTGATTTGACGGTTTCCAATTTCCACTTACCAACACGCCACCCATTTTTGGCGTGCAAAATTATGGAATGTCGTATTTCATACAAAAGTAAATACGATTACGAAAATAACAATTAACTGCCGTCTCACAGCTCTTTTACTATATACGCGCTCATACAAAAAAAAACACAAACGTGGCATTTTATTGTACTATTAGTGCGTTTTTACATTATCCTATCGGATGTCGGACCGATATCTTATACATTTAAGACGCTACGGTAGGGGTCAATTCTCCATACAAACGCTCTCGACTATTTCCTCCCTGGTTTTTGAAGATAGAGCAATGATTTTTTCAACACAGATTGTTATTATTTTTATCTGTGTCGGACCGTTTTGATTTTTTTGATATTCTGCTTTTTAAAGACTCTAGAGCCAATCAAAAATTTCCATAAACGGCCTTTTTCATTGTGGCGCAAAAAAAAGGTGTGATACTCAAGATTGGTAACAATTAACCAAAAAAGCTAAACGGTCCAACATAGATTATTTCATTGTTATTCAGATTCTCAAATTTCGTTCCGATTGATTAAGTTTTGAAGGAGAAAAGAGTCGAGAGCGGAACCTCGATTTTAAAGATTTTTTTGAAATATATTTTGACTGAGTTGTTCTTAATGGACATTTTTTTTCGATAAATCTAGTTAATTACACTTACAATAACACTTACAAGGGGGGAGAATCATTTTGGACGCCGTCCCGAGCGGTCGTGCCCGGAGCGAACAAATAAGCCTCATAAACAACTAAAAAGTCCAGCGAAAACAATAGATAGACCCATCGACAGATGGTAATGCTCTCGCCGCCGCGCCTACACCCAAGAGCTATCCCGCGTCGAACCGTAACACCCGCGACGCTGCCTATCTATCTATTTCCGAAACCCTGTGTTTGAAAGTGTTTATAGTGAAGTCTGACAGTGAATAGTTATAATATCTTTTTACGTGTACCTATACGTTCGATGTGTGTTGGTGCGCGACCCGCGACGTGAGGACCGTACCCTGCGACGGTACCAGCGGCCTGGTACGGAGCTGTGGCAGCGACGGCCCTTACCATCAACACCGCAGCAAACTTGGTGAGCCCGTTCCAACTCTGCTACGCCAAAGATCTAGGCCTATTCCAAGTGCAAAGAGACTCAGTACCTAAGTACCTACTAGGGACAGCACAGGACTGCAGTACGAACTTACCTTTAATCTCACTTATTTTCAGGAAAAAAAGGGTTACTAGATTTTAGAAGTAGATTAGTAACAGTCCCGCTCTGATCCTATATCTCAAGACTTTAGTAAGGGGCACGCACTGCATGCTATCAGCAACCACACACATGATAGAAATAGACCCACAGGCCACGCACCCCCTAACGTTCCAGGCAACACCACGTAAGGAAAACCAACAGGGCACAAGTTACATACTCATATAGATACACAAAACACATCGTATTTACAAACACACATACGCCACACACAGTTAATACACATACGACCGAACGCTATTATACAAATTCCTAACCACAAACCCCGCCCAAATACACTCACCACTCATATCAACACCATTCATATTAATATTTATTTACCTACATCAAAAGGAATACTCCCATATTATACTCGTAGGTTAGCCCTAAACTTACGCGAACCTAAACAAGCCCTATCTAACAATCAATTCCGCGGTAATTATTCAGCCTGGGGTCAAAATCACTTTAGCTACAGAGCACAGTATTTTCTTTATCTTTTGCTATATCCATTCTTCATTAAACCAGTAGGTTATTGCTGCCATTTCCATAATCTTAAGACACTCTATACTATAGTAAGTTTACTAGATTATCACATATTGAAATTTTATACACATATACTGAAACGTATCCTGCGCGCTAAGTACTTAGTGTCCATTTTGGTAGCCTTAACTTGCAACATCAACCAATAAGTAGATTACGGTGCTTAGTACATAAGACTGTCTTTTTCTCTCTTCATCAAATCGCGGGGCAATTGCTAAGTGAGTTCTGGAATTAGGGCTCTCTCACCCTTTCAACTTAAGCAAAGTCAAACCTTCTAGAACACATACCTACGCGTCTCTCTTTTTTTCTTACATTCTACGTTTTTGTTTGGGAAATAAGATAGTGCCGCCCGGCAAGTAAAAACAAAAATAATAGCATAAAACTGTTTTTAATTCAAACGTATTTTACCCTATTATACATAACCGAAAAAAAAGGTACACATTTGGTGTGTACTTACAATGCAATACTAGTAAAGGAATTAGGCACTGCCATTAAAGCTCTTTTTTTTTTTAATGTAAGGGCGCTTTCTACTTGCCGGTACCATTATCAATAGTCGTAAATATCGGCTAGTTTAAAACTAAAAAACGCATCATAAAACATGTGTTCGGTGTAAACAACGTAGAGAGATCAGCTTTGCACAACCATAGGGCTGCACATTGAAAACCCCGAACCATTGTCAGATACCCGGACAAAAAATAAAAAGCGAAACGGAATACCCCCGGAAGGATAAAAGAAAAGCTGTTGTTTTATGGCACATACCTACAGCTGCTAAACACCGGACACGTTCCGCAATTGGGCAATATAACCACGACAAAGACAACAAGCTTTGCTAATTTTGTTGTTGCCCCAAAGGGCAGAGACCCCCGTATTTTTCTTTAGATAATTGCTCATTTGTCTAATTAGGCTTTAGGCTCATCAAAATATCTTTTCTTTTTCTAATTACGATTTATCATGACCACCATACAAGTAATACCCATGGAAAGAGATGGTAATTGTCTATATAGATCCATAGCAGACCAACTTAACAGGGTACTAGCCTCATCACCCGACCAATACGACCATCAAATAATTCGGAGCGAATTGGCTAGCTATGTTTCTGTTAATAGAGAGGATCCCAGAATTAAGCAGGCCCTATTATATAGCGTCACCGAAGCACATAGCAATAATGCCTATTCATTACAAGCGAGTAAGGATGAGATTGACACATACATTCGCAAGCAGTTCCACGATGGTTTTTGGGGTGGGGAAGATATTATTATTGCCGCATCAGAGTTTTTCGTCTTAGATGTGTACATCCACGGTATTTATCCAAACCAACCACTAGTCTACAAGGCACCGCCATGTCTTACAGCCCCGGCCAAGCCTATTCACTTATACTTTCAAAACCATCACTACGATAGCGTAATATTTAGTAACAACAGCGCAATCGCAAACAGTTCGATGCCAACCGCCAGCTCACTTGAAAACGCGGAGGGTATTCCTAGCTCCCAATCAACGCTGAGTATTAATAACTCCATAGAACAACAAGAAGCGGATGCCACAGGCCTTAGATTAATAAGACAAACGGTAACCAAAGCAGAGCCACGAGTTAACACATATAGTAACTTATCTGTTGCAACGTGGAATGTAAGAGGATGTGCCTCGCAAAATGACAGACTGAATATAGATCAAGAATTAGCCGGGCACCAAATTACCATTGCTGGTCTCCAGGAAACACACCTTGCCCGGGGAACTTTCTCCTCGAATAATTATGACTGGATTCTGAGCGGGGGGAAACGCGCACGTGAAAGACGAGGCATAGCAATACTTATTAGCAAAGCAGCTAGGTACGAAATTATAAACACATACAATAGACATGAGAACATACTAGCTATACATATTAGACTACAACTCGGAAATCAAAAAGATCAAGACATACTGTTTATTAACACACACGTACCACCCGACTCTACGACATGTTTAAGTACAATAGGGACGATACTAAGACGCTGCCCAAAAAAAGTAACGCCCATTCTATTAGGGGATTTCAATGCCCGCATTGGCAAGAATGATGTCACGCACCAGTCGCCATATATATGCAAGAAAAACTTAATTCACGGACGGTAAGAGACCGGATGGGATGTCGTTGGTTCCGTGGAATATGGGACGGGTGCTGGTTTGGGACGCAACTTGCGTTGACACACTGGCCCCGTCTCATCTCCACCGAACCTCTGTGAGGGCAGCGGCAGCAGCAGAGGCGGCCGAGAAAATAAAGGTAGGAAAATACAGCGGTCTCGGCGCCGAATATATTTTTATTCCATTCGGCGTCGAGACCCTTGGTCCGTGGGGCCCTGGCGCTCTGAGTCTCTTCAAGGACTTATCGAAGAGACTAAGAGACGCCACCGGCGACCGAAGAGCTGGCAGCTTCCTCGCTCAGCGTATTAGCTTGACAATCCAGCGAGGAAATGCTGCCAGCGTCTTCGGTACTATGCCACAGGGGCCGTTTTTAGATTTACTTTAGTTTAATTTTAGATTTATTTAGTTTAATTTAATTTTAATATTATTTTAAGTTTAATTTTAGATTTAATAGTTTAGTTTTATTGTAAGATAATTTTATGTTTTACAAACACATGTATTTCAGAAATAAATTTCCATATTGTATTCACGAGATATCTAACTTTAACGGCACTCTTCTAACGAATTTTGTCGAGCAACACAATTTAGTGGTTAAAAGCTTATGGGGCCGACCATCGAGTAAAGTAACGTGGAGAATGGGACCTAAAGTCTCCCAAATAGATCACATAATATGCAGTCGAGCTAGCGCAACCATGTTTACATCCATCCAAGGTAAGTGGTCCAACAAGATCAAAACAGACCACAAACTTATTTGGGGAACGATCGGAAATCTAAACCCTACTCGCAACACACCACGACAGGGGACCCAACCCAAGAATCCACTAAAAAACGAGCTAGACACTCGATTCAACTATAAAGAAGTTAATTATGAGGCACTTCAAAGCAAGAAACATCTCATAACTTTCCAAAAAGAAGTAAGTAAAAATCTCATATCTTGCTTAGATGCGATCGCGCAGGATAGCGGGAAAACTAACAAGAACCCCACCTGGGAGGACCTTAACAAGATTCTAATTAGATCAACAAAGGTCATTCCGCAGGATTGCAAAATAAGATCCGAACGAAGCAAGATGGCCCAAGAGCAACTACAAAAGGCCCTTTTTCTAAAAAACAAATTTCCGAATGTACATTTGTATACAAAAAACCTCAGCCTAGCAAGAAAACGGTTTCGCAAGGCAATAGAACAGGACGACGAAGAAGAATGCGCCTACTTCTTCCGAAACCTCAGTGACCAACATAGGGCAGTACGAATGAAAATAACGTACAAATACTTGCAAAAACACCGCACAAAACTGTCGCGATCGCAGCAGAAATACTTTATCCCGATGGCCCAGTGGATTTCTGATCTTAGAAAATGTGAAGGCCCGATTGTGACGCCCATCGATTGCCACAATAGTACATTGCCGGACTCGGACAGCCCCGACAGTGAGACAATAAGCCGTATAATCAGGCGCATGAGAAACGGAACAGTCCCTGGCACAGACCAAATTGTCCCAGAACTGTACAAAGCGGCCCCCCAGACTTTATCTCACATGTCACAAACATCATGAAAGATGCCTGGATTAACAACAAGGTTCCAGCAGAATGGGCACTCACCAAACAAGTTCCTATACCAAAAAAAAAGCCATCCCAAAGCTATAGGCGATTTTCGAAAAATATCAATTTGCAATGTAGGCTACAGAATCTATGCTAGTTTCTTATTAGAAAAACTGGATGCTACAATAAAACCACTTGGAAGTTATCAAGCCGCTTTCCTGGCTAATAGATCCACCGAGGATCACATCTTTACCCTTCGCCGGGTGTTAGATATAAACTGGAGGGAAGGAACGAAACTGTTTATAACGGCATTAGATATCGAGAAAGCATTTGACACCGTTGATCTAAATGCACTTAGGGACATTATATACTCTCGCACGAACGCCCCTCTCACCAATAGGATTGTAGAAGCATGCATGAACGAAAAAACATTTGTTTCCTGGTGCGGACAATGCTCGGACACGGTTCAGAAAGGTAAAGGGGTAAAACAGGGCTGCCCATTGTCTCCCCGTTTGTTCACCATTCTAATGGACGACGTACTTCGTACGCTCGAAGAAGAAGACGAAGACGTCAGACTAGACCAAGACAAAGAAATCCGACTGCCAATCATTCTGTCTTATGCAGATGATCTAATTATACTAGGCCAGTGTATAAACGTCATCGACCGTTTACTTGGTAAGCTTACAACCCTATTGGACTCCGTAGGACTCAAAATAAACGCAGGTAAAACCAAATTAATAATAAGAGACCCAACAGCAGGTTCGACAATCGATCAACAGATAAGATACCTTGGCGAGGTACCTATACAGCCATTAAAGGAAATGAAATATCTTGGCACATACATCACCTCAGGTCATAACAGGAGAGCCACAATTAAGACTAGATGCGATCAGGCCGTAAGAAATTCAAAAATCTTGACAAAATTCATCAAGGAAAAGAAAGTTGAGTGGAAAATAGCGCGACTTATGTATAAAATGGTCATCTCCCCCGCCATGACGTACGGGTTAAACGTAACCGCCCTGACGAAAGCCAATAGAGCCCGCCTAAGACGGTACGAAAGGCACATACTCAAGGAAATGCTACTTGTAGCCAGGGATAGCCCGAAACAAAAGATACACGACATCCTAGAAGGTAAAACGATTACCAAAATCATTAAAGTCCGCCGACTCTCATTCTACGGGCATGTCCTTAGACGAGAAAGCCCCCACCTTCTACACGCAGCGTTAAAATATAAAGAAAATACGAGGAAGGAGGGACGCCCAATATACACTTGGGAAGACTCCCTAAACCACGACATTCGTCACTACACTAACAGACCCAGATGCTATTGGGAACAAATTTCAGAAAATAGAAGTAGACTAAAGAAAGAAGCTGAGAGAATTTACAGGCAACCGGAAACGGACACGGAGTCAGAGCCAGAAGAAACAGAAACCGGCTGCAGCACCAGCACCACTAACACTCCCCAGGTGACCTAATACGCCGGAGATTGAATTAGATACCACCTAATAAAAACGATATATTGCTACCCCGACACACAACGAAGGGGAAGAAATAATTCTTGTTATAACAATTAAAGCAGTCACCTATCCTCACATACCTACTATTTATCACACACCAAGTATAGTATCTATTCACCCCACGCTGACTTTACGATGCCTTGTATTCGGGTCGGCTCCAAACTCCCGTCTCTCCTACTATCCTGACTGCAAACCCTACACTCCCCACCCTATCTACTGGGTGCTCCGGTGTCTTGGACAGGCTGCGGGGGCCTACGGCGGGGCAGCAGGGGTTGTTGCGCAATGAGCCGGTATGAAAACGTACTCTGTCTGATTCTGCGTTCGAGTCTTAGTCGGTGAGATGTGACGCAGACATATCCAACGACTCGCTGCCTCTTAGGCTCAATCATCAGAGTCACGTGAGCCTACAGTGCTATTTCGTAACAAAATCTCCTCCCCCTGTAATCTTCCCTTCCTAGTCCTTGCAGCAGGATCTGCTGGCTGGAGTTACCCCCTGAATCTGAATCTGAATCTGAATCTTACAAGGGGGCTCCTTACATTTTAGCATTTTCGCTACCGTATCCACTTAAGCCGCTTTCTTTCATTTCTGCCTTTGAAATCCTTCCTACATCCGATATTGGATCGGATAATGTGAAAACGCACTTAGGTCCAATGCAGCCAACTGAAACGTCGGCGTGCAGCTTGTTTCAGAGCAAATTCAATTTTAACCAATATTACCACTGATAGAGATGGCGTTTGAGGCATTGATGGAGCTCCTCAAACCATAGTATACCTGACGTTTTTTTATTTCAATAAAACACTAACACTACAATTAAATAAAAAAATAGATACTATATAAATGGCGTTACTTTTCCACGCTATAATATTTTAAAAGTCCCGTGTGGTACCGGTCGGACCATGCTACGCTACGGAGCCTAAGAGATTGTGCCATTGCACGTTGGCTAGGTACTTTGGCATGCATGTCTGATGATGATGACAACTGTAATGAGTGGAATTTTGTTGTTGAATACAAATCATCCTTTAATGTAAATAACGTAATTATATATACAGATTTAAACAATAAACACATGGTTAAATAAAATATACAATTGGATTATCTTACAAATCGACATAAGTAGATAAGATGGTGTCTTAATAATGGCTTATATAATTTATAATTGCCTGTCTGTCAAGGTCAAGGGTGGATCGGGTCCACGTGCAAGTAATAATTAGCGACCGGTCGCTTCTTGCGGTTAGTCTGTCTCTATGTCAGCTGCCTGTATAGTTGGCATGGTGAATGGTCTCGGGATTAGCACAGGTTACAGAGATTTCCAAGGCAAAGCTGGTTGTGAAGGATCCCGAGGTTACCGTAGGAACAGGCAGAAAGGAAAGAAACAGTTGAATCATCGTAGGGCGAGTTTTGCAACGGAGCGGAACAAGGATCGAAGCGCCAAGTGAACCAGTGTAAAACAGCATTCTTGTAATCCCAACCTATCCTAAACCCACGGATGGGTCTGTAAATGTGATAAATTAAAACACGACCGAAGGGAGTCGCACTCTCTCTTTTCCTCACTTGTCTTAATACTAAATGAAACCTAAATTGGCCCAAGCAGTGATCATGTCGTTCACAAAACTTTTATACTCTTCAGTCACCGCGTATGCTGAAGGGGAAACGAGCATATCTGGAAGAGTAACACCAGGATTTTTGAAAAAAGGGGTAGCGATCATCGAAACCAGGCAACTTATCAAGGCCTGTCCCTTGATCTCATCTTTGAGCTGTTCATAAGAACAGAATTTCTTAACGTCATACCCACAAACGGCAAGAAAACTTTTGAGCTCTGCGTAATATTCGTCGACCAGATGATAAAATTTACTATTTCTGAGTTCTTCGGAAACTGCGAAGGTATACAAGTAAATGAAATCGTAGCCGATTGAAGAGTACATTGACCACTGGAAATCCATGGGCATCCCTTCAGTTGGTTTGCCGTCCTGAAAAAAAATGGAAGTATAAGTATGAAATATTCATGTATTTTTTTAATGCGGCATTAGGCAAACGAGCAGACATGTCACCTATTGGTAAGCGATCTCTGCCGCCCCGCCCATGGACAACCGAGTTGGAGGTGCGAAATATGGAATTTCTAAAATAAGTTAAAACTTTATTATTTGATCAGTTTAAAATAAAGTTAACGTTAATCTCGAAAACAGAAGTACTTACAAAGCGGTTGCTTATTATTACTAATTGCGTAGGCTTCATCTTACCCACGTCTCTTGAATAACCCTGTATTTCTCCATACTCCGTTATACAGTATTATACATGAAAACAAAACTTACCTCATATTTAAACATATGGTTGCATAGCCAGTTGTCACCATGTAGTATAGCCTTAATTTTTCCAAGTTTCGATAGTTGTTTACATTTTTCTATCGCATTGGTCCCTGCTGCTACCTGAAAGCGCTGTCTTAGTGATGCATCCGTTATTGCTCTTGTGAATTGATCCATAGTCTTTTCTGCATGTTCAAGTATATATTTTTCATCATATTCTCTTTTGAGTACCAATAAAATATAAATGCAATCGTCCGCCATTTCTCTAAATACTTTCGGGTTGCGTTCTTCGTTAATGAAAGATAAAGCGTGAAGTTTTGCGATGTTTCTGACCATGATAGCAGCGTGATCATAATCTAAAATGTGGAGCGGCGAGACACAAAACCCTCTTTTAGTGAGGTCTTCTAGTATGATGAATTCCTCTTGGGATTTATTACAGGATCCATAGTATTTTGGGAAAAAGCACCTGATTTTGTTCGTCACACTCAACTCATCCTGAAGTTTCGCGTACACGGGAGCGATTTTGTCGTAATAATATACTTCTCTAAGGAACCAATTCCTTACTGGCATGGTCTTTCTGTATGTTAAGTCATTGGGGGCACTTTTTATTACTACGTCGATCTCCTGTGGAACTCCGTCTTTAACCGCGCAAATTTTCGCATGAGATATGTTGCCAACAACGCCCAATCCTTTTTCAGGACCTATTTCATGTTGTATAGAAACTTCAGAAAACCCTCTATTCTCGAAAATACTTTTCACTCGATTTTCAAAAACGTTTTTAGTTTCCATTTCAAATAAATTTATTATTGTTTAATCGGCTTCACAACTACGTACTGCCTCCGCTAGTTGACTTGTTACGATGACAATTTCCTAGCCTTATGCATTATTTTATCTACTTACTATGTTATCTTGCCTTTACTGAATTAAATCGATGGCAAAAAGCGAAAACGTAGTAACCGACACCTGACAAAAAAAAAATTCATTGAATATTCGGAATCAGCGAATTCATGATTAGATGAATTTAAAAACTCTCTACTCTCTTAGTTGCTTGCCAATTCAATTGTACATGTCAGGTGAAATTATGCTTAATTACCTACTGCTAGGTTTTAATACAAGCAGTTATTTACGTTACTGGAGCATAATGAGACGTATTAAAGATATGTTTCGCCTTTCGGCTTGTTTCATAATAAGATAACAAGAGTGTTTTAATGCCTAATTATACTTAGTAATTATGTACAGTTGCATATATTTCATTTCACCTAATGGCCATGTGTCTATTCGATGGCCATAGTAAAAGCTTGCAGTTTAGTTTTAACTAAATATCTACCGACATATCAATATGTCTAATCTTTTATTATTCTTTAATCGGCTTAGGTATTTTTTACAACATTTTTATAAATATGAAATATTGGCACGTAATTTTGTAAAAAAAAAATATTTTTACAAAAGTAATATCTAACCATTTTTATGAAATAAAAACCGCCGCTTTTGGGATTCTGGTGAAAGGTACTTGCGAATGTTGGATTATGTAGAAATGTGTAGGTTTTTTTTAAACTGCTTTTAATATAAATCTTTAATAATTATATCGGTAAGGTTTGAGGAGTTTCCTCAATTCCTCGTGAATCCGATATCCGATTACATAAAAGGAATCGAGCTTGACAGAATTTGACTTGATAACTCAATAACAAATCTCCTAACAAATAATTTTTTTTTTTTTTTTTTTTTTAAATGTCACGATTCTGAACTTGAATGCATGCTATTATTATAAAAATAAGTGTGCCATTCAGATTTGAGAAGTTCCGTTCTTATCATCATTAGAAGTTCCACTGCACCAAATATCACTGTTCTGGACGTAAGTGCATGCTGTTCTTATAAAAATACCAAAGTCACTATAAGTGTGCCGTTCAGATTTGAGGAGTTCGGTTCTGACCATCATCAGCGGTTCCACTGCACCAAATGTCACTGTTCTGGACGTAAGTGCATGCTGTTCTTATAAAAATACCAAAGTCACTATAAGTGTGCCGTTCAGATTTTCAGATTTGAAAAGTTCCGTTCTGACCATCATCAGCAGTTCCACTGCACCTAATGTCACTGTTCCGTACGTAAATGCTTGCTGTTCTTATAAAAACAAAAATCACCATATGTATGCCTTTCAGATTTGAGGAGTTCCCTCCCTCGGTCTAAAAGCTTCTTTCAATGAGAAAACAGAAGAAATTCCGCAAGATACTTTATGTAGGCCAATCTCTCAAAGGCTCCTAGATTTATTTAATCGTAATGTTACCAAACGATTATGTTGTCTTTCATGTACGCAAGAAAACCCCAATTGTTTGAGTTCTGATTTATTTAACTGCATTAAAAATGAATTTGATGTCTGTTTCACTAAAAAGAAAGTAAAAAGCAGGACCAAGACTAAATTTAGCGACTGGGCTACGCCGGATATTCATAAGACAAGACGCCAACTCTACGACTTATACGATTTAAAAGCCACTGATAAAAGGCCGGAATTTCTGGAGCATGTTCGGAATTTTTCAAAATCTTTTAAGATGATGTGTGTCGCCGCGAAAGCTAATCACTTGTCTAAAAAGATCCTAAATTCTAGTGATAAGGTTAAAACTGCCTGGCAGGTGATCGGCAATGAAACTGGGAAACGTAAAATGAAGGATCCGCACTACAAGCTACGAATTGGTGACGCTTTAGTAAGTTCCGACCGTGAAGTGGCAGATCATTTTGAGCAGTTTTTCTCGAATATACCGGTAGAAACAACAAAGTCTCTTAATTCGTCGCCAGATGTCGCTGAAGAAATTTTGAAGAGAAATGTAGCGGAATGTACAGAATTCTTCAAATTTTCGTATATCACTCCGAACATAGTTCTTAAGACTTTTAGATCACTGAATTTAAAGAAAACTGAAGATCTATGGGGCCTGTCAGTCAAAGTTTTGCATTCCATTATTGAATCTATTGCACCATATTTAGCTGAGATTTTCAACAGATGCATTGATGTTGGCACTTTTCCAGATATTATGAAACATAGCAAAATTATCCCGTTGTTTAAATCAGGAACGAAGACAGATCCTACGAACTTTAGGCCGATTTCAATACTACCTGCATTAAGCAAAGTGTTTGAGAAACTTATTTTAAATCAACTGCTGTCGCATTTCAACAGAAATAAACTGCTTGATAGCAATCAATTTGGTTTTACCAAAGGTCGATCAACCACTGACGCTGGTGCGGTACTCCTAAAGCACATCTTTGACGCTTGGGAAAAAGCTCAAGATGCTGTTGGAATTTTCTGTGATCTGTCCAAGGCATTTGATTGCGTAGATCACGAAAATTTAAAACGAAAATTAAGCCACTACGGGATAAAAGCCGGTGCCCTCGACTTAGTCTCATCATATCTGTCGGATAGGACTCAGAGAGTAGTTATTAATGGAACTCATTCGGCGGGGTCCCCGGTAGCCCTCGGAGTGCCTCAAGGTTCAATTCTTGGTCCCTTCCTCTTTTTAGTATATATTAATGACCTACCCACTCTTGTTAAAGGCAGACATGATATAGTGTTATTTGCGGATGACACTTCTCTTATATTCAAAGTGGACAGGAAGGAAAATAGCTTCGACAGTATTAATGATGCCCTATCAACTATAGTTAACTGGTTTACGGCAAACAATCTACTTTTGAACGCCAAGAAAACCAAATGCATCAAGTTTGCGTTACCTAACGTCAAGCAGATAAATAACAGCAAAATCCAAATAAAAGGTGATACGCTGGAGTTTGAAGACCAAACTGTTTTCCTGGGAGTCACTTTAGACTCAAAACTGCAATGGCACGCACATATTGCTACTTTAGCTAACAAACTTAGTTCAGCTGCCTACGCAGTAAGGAGAATCAGACAGCTAACAAACGTAGAGACGGCCAGGCTGGTATACTTTGGTTACTTCCATAGTGTTATGTCGTATGGAATTCTGTTATGGGGTAAAGCCGCAGATATTCAGACGATATTTGTGCTGCAAAAGCGAGCTGTACGTTCCATATATGGACTGGGCGCTCGAGCTTCCCTAAGAGAGAAATTCAAAGAGGTGAACATTCTTACCGTTGCCTCTCAGTACATACTTGAGAATGTTATGTATGCTAGGAAAAACATCCATGAATACAAGCTTAACAGTGATATCCATAACTATAACACTAGAAACAAACATAAACTTGCCGTGCCCTTCCACCGTCTCCGTAAGGTTAGTACGTCTTTCGTTGGGAACTGTACACGTTTTTATAACAAAATCCCCATTGATGTAGTGAACTTGCCACTCGGCAAATTTAAGTCACATGTTAAGCGCTGTTTGCTAGGTAAAGCTTACTATACGGTAAATGATTTTATAAATGATAAAAATGCCTTTAAGCCAGTAGCTTGATTATGGTAGCAGAAGTTTGTAATACAACCGTACTAGTATCCAGTAAAAATGACACAGCGTAATTTTTCTCATGTGATTGTATTGTATCATTAGTTATGTTAGTAGGACGCTTAGAGACCTTATACACCTCTAAGATTTTTGTTTTCATTATATAGCGTAGTTATATAAAATTTATTTAAAGTATGATAGTACACTGACCCTTAGAGACCTTTACATCTCTAAGTCACGTTGAGCATGTAATTAGTTATGTATAGCTATACTAGGCATTGTTGCCCTCTTTAATGTCACCTACAAGCTTAATGTCGTGTTTCACTGTGTCGATTTTTCTTTTGTCAATTTGCTGTTAGCTTGAACATGTCATGCTCGCTTAAAAGTCTTTGCTTACGGTGGCGTGTTGATCGGGTCGCCACCTTCCCGAATGGAGGTTGAGGGAGGCGATGGCTGAGATACGCGTCATACTCGTGAACGGGTGCTGTTTGTGGAGACTGGTCTGTTCAAGCTTACCTGGGCCACATGTTTTGTTAGATTATTTAACTTTACTTTTGAGCGGATTGCGAGACACTACATTCGGTTCTTGTAAGAATTAAACTTAAGTAAGTAATGTCTTAAGGATGACACTAGAGACCATCACGTTGTCGTTTAATTTAGTTAATTTTAGCTTTTGGACACTTAGAGACTTTATACATCTCTGAGATTTTGATTATATTTTATTTTAAAATAGACTCCTTACTTTAATGACCTTGTTGTCGTTTGATTAAGTTAATGTTAGTTTTTTGGACACTTAGAGACCTTATACATCTCTGAGATTTTGATTATATTTTTAAACTTAATTTGTAACCTTGATTGGCCCTTATTTGTAAACTTGATTTGTTCTTTAATGATTGACAACTAGAGACTTGTACATCTCTTGAAATGTGTAATTTAGCTGTTCATTTTCTGTATTTTTTATTTTTATTTGTATTATTTGACAAAGGTTTTTACTTTTAAATATTTTAATTTTATAAAATTTGACTCTTGGAGACGCTATACATCTCCATGGATTATTTGATTAAGTATAATATTTTTACTTGTAATATTCAGTCTTTTACAACTATTGAAGTATTATAGATTTCTTTTATCTTTGTATCTGTTTGCACTTTCTTTATGTATTGATTATAGTTAGTAATAATATGACATTTAGAGACTTTATACATCTCTAATTCTATATCAGTGTATAGCTACTTTGCTTATGATTAATATTTTTAGTTAATATTTCTATTAATTTCATTTGTTTAACTTTAATGAATACTCTGTAATGTTGACATGTAAAAGTGCCCCCGTGGCCTATTTGCTGAATAAATGATTTTGTATTTTGTATTTTGATTTCTCCAGGACCCCATCATAAGAACTGGGTTCTGATAAAAATGGGACCAAACTGTATGCATATACATTCTATCAAAAAAAAAATTCAAAATCGGTCCAGTAACGACGGAGATATCGTGGAACAAACATTAAAAAAAAAATTGGGGTCATCTTACACAAATCAACTTAGCCCCAATCTAAGCAAAACTATGGGTGCTAAGCGACGATATACATACTTAAATAGATAAATACATACATATATACATAGAAAATATTCATGACTCAGGCACAAATATCTGTGCTCATCACACAAATAAATGCCCTTACCGGGATTCGAACCCAGGACCGCGGCATAGCAGGCAGGGTCACTCACTACCGACTGAGCCAGACCGGTCGTAAAAAAAAAAAAAAAAAAACAGACGAATTGAAAACCATCTTTCTTGAGACTTGGGTGCGGCGGTTAAAACATAAAAAGGAGTTGACTGTGTTATAGCAAGGGGGGGGCCCCCTAACTAACTATTTTGGCTCAATGATCCAAAGTGAATCTTGGCCTCCGAAATGAGAGATAAATACATAGGTATTATTATTATCTATAAAATTTCAAATGGTGTATCCCAAGCCTTGTTTCTGGTATACATACCAACATACGCCATTGATTGACTTAATACGTTGGCGTTGCCTATAAATAAATACAATATACATAAATAATCAAAGTGGATAGAGTTGTTACGAAGTTATATAGGTCTCTGATATAATTTAACACAGCGGTCTCTTACATATAAATATTACAATTCCATAACTTTTATCTAAAATGTTGTATGTATATGTATAGGCGAAGGGCTTATGAGGATTACGCAGTAGTGAGAAAATCTAAGAAAAATAAGGAAAAAGCCTTTATCAAACCTAGTAACTTGACATTTACGGTTTGCCCCCCTTTCATTTTGGACATTTTCTATAATTAATATGAATTAATTTAAAAAATATATAGGTATTCAATTTGTAGAGGTTAACAATGTTCATTACTATTCCAAGTTTCAAATTGATACCATCATAAGTAGTTTCGAGATATTTAATAATGCGACAGACAGACAGACAGACAGACAGACAGACGGACAGAGCGGCACCAAAAGGGTTCCTTTTTGTGCGTTCCCTTTTGGTACGGAACCCTAAAAACGAAATCTTAGTCGGTTCATCCGTTTTATTTTTTTTTGTTTGAAAGCAGAATTATTCGGGTGTGTTCTTAGCCATGTTTCATTAAAATCGGTTCATTATGTCAGGGTTTTTTTTTCAAATTTAAATTTTGTGGTTGGGCCATTTTTTTCAAAGTTGTCCACCCCACTTTTTTTTTGGATTTGGAATTTTTTATGTGTTTTCCACTCAGAATCGCGAGCTCTTTCAATCCTAATGGGAGAAAAAACCGGCCAAGAGCGTGTCGGGCCACGCTCAGTGTAGGGTTCCGTAGTTTTCGTATTTTTCTCAAAAACTCGTTATAAAGTTCTACTTTTGTGATTTTTTTCATATTTTTTAAACATATGGTTCAAAAGTTAGAGGGGGGGGGGACGCAGTTTTTTTTCCTTTAGGAGCGATTATCTCCGAAAATATTAATATTATCAAAAAACGATCTTCGTAAACCCTTATTCATTTTTAAATATCTATCCAACAATATATCACACGTTGGGGTTGGAATGAAAAAAAATATCAGCCCCCACTTTACATGTAGGGGGGGTACCCTAATAAAACATTTTTTTCCATTTTTTATTTTTGCACTTTGTTGGCGTGATTGATATACATATTGGTACCAAATTTCAGCTTTCTAGTGCTAACGGTTACTGAGATTATCCGCGGACGGACGGACAGACAGACAGACATGGCGAAACTATAAGGGTTCCTAGTTGACTACGGAACCCTAAAAAAGTGTCCAAAGGTTTTTTTCCCATTCCGTTACCATTTTTTCATACATTTTGTATGGCGGTAACGGAATGGAAGGTTCGAAAAATGTATGGAAATCTTGGGACATTTTTTTTCTCCTATCAGGATCGAAAGACTTCGCGATTCTAAGAATGAATAGCGTAAAAAATACCCATGTTACAAAAAAAGTGGGGTGGACAACTTTGGAAAAAAATGACCCGGTTACGTTATTACATCGGGGGGTAAAAATCGGCGTGAGTTACTAATGTATGTGTATGCATTGAAATAAGATGGTACGTATAGTTTTACCCTCTTATTCATTAAACGTTCACTAAAGTTATCAAGCCGATAAAGTTCGTTTGTCCCTTTCCGACGTAGTAGTTTTACGACGTAGTGTGATAGAAAGGGACAAACGAACTTTATCGGCTTGATAACTTTAGTGAACGCTTATGAGTAAGGGGGTAATCCGAAGCAGGTATAAGGTAGATGTGGAGCATTTGGCACATTTACGCCGGGAAATATCAAACGCCAGACGCAAAACGCAACTTGCACGCTTTGATATCAGTGTTAGTACTAGGCTTATAGGCTTATGCATCAGGTTACTACAGTAACTCGATTAACTCGATTTACTGTATGTAGCCGGGGCTAAGCAGATGTGCCTCGATCGGGGCTTACTCCGCGAAATTATCGCCGCGCTACAAGTACATCCCGGGTGCCGCGAGTTCGCGGCCCATTCAGTAGTGACGACCTTCCTGCGGCGCAATAGAATTTAATGTCGGCTGCTCGCGTGCGGTTCGTTTGTTTATGTAGGTAAGAATTTAGAATGAATTCTAAATTCTAAATTCCTTCTGTACCTACTTGTACTGGTATTTTTTTTATGTAACCTTAGGTTACTAAACTGTATAATCAATTAATCATGGACCAACAATTCCGAAGAAAAATGTTAATTGATAAGATTTGATTTTGACGAGTTTTACTGGTAACCCACAACCTAGATATGATAATACAGGCCCGCTGCTGCCAATCGTTGGCTGCACATTTCAGCCGCCTATGTTACACGATACACATACGAGAGT
This sequence comes from Leguminivora glycinivorella, assembly GCF_023078275.1. Lineage (NCBI taxonomy): Eukaryota > Metazoa > Arthropoda > Insecta > Lepidoptera > Tortricidae > Leguminivora > Leguminivora glycinivorella. The sequence continues at coordinate 7,360,768 of NC_062984.1, forward strand.
GTAACGGCCCAGCCACGACATTGGTCTAAGCGCGGCAGCGGTGAGCGGCAGCCATACGTGCGAATGAAAAGTCCCATCGCTGTGTCTCGCTCCAATGTATGGCCGCCGCTCACCGTTGTCGCGCTTAGACTAATGTCGTGGCTGAGCCGTAAGGCCTGAGTGGACGCTCGGAGCGGAGCGTTCAGCGGGGCGTGCAGCGGGGCGGGCGAGCATGCGTCCTATGCAGCGTCGACTGAGGACACTTGCATGAGCTTCAATCCTTTGGACGCCCAATATTAGCGTGCACTCACGGCCTAAGGTATAAATAAGGCCTTACACACATGCGCGGATCCAGGGGGGGGACCCCCATCATGACCCCCCCCCCCCCTGGAGCCTAGGTTGGCCATACAAATAGACCACGTGATCCCCCCTCTGGGGCCTGGGCTTTTACCACGTGACCCCCCCCCCCCCCCCCCGCCCTGGGCACGAAGCTGGATCCGCGCTTGCTTTTACACATATGATTTTTCATGCTGTTGGTATGCCTAAATAAACTAAATAGGTATAAATATAAAAGTCTTGGCAAAATAATACCTTTTTGTACCTTTTGGCGTAGAAAATCTAGGTCCATGAGGTCCCAGCGCGAACAAGTTGTTCACAGAAATCGCGAAGCGTCTGGTGACCGAGGATCTGGCGACTTCCTCGCACAACGTATCAGCATTGCAATACAGCGAGGAAATGTCGCCAGTATCCTTGGTACAATTGCCTCAAGGGTTTTAGACAGCTGGCTTTCAAGTTTGGTCTTATAGTTTCTTACTCAGCTTTCAGAAAAAAAAACTAAATCAAAATCGGTTCATCCGTTCGAGAGCTACAATGCCACAGACAGACACACACACACACACACACACACACACAGACAGACAGACAGACAAACAGACAGACAGACAGACATACACACAGACAGACACGTCAAACTTATAACACCCCTTCGTTTTTGCGTCGGGGGTTAAAAATAACTGGAACATAATTGCACAGAAATATTATAAGTCAATTTGCGTTTATTACAATTTCCACTATGCACCCATCGACACCACAAAAGTTCCAAATTAAGAATCAAGAAGAAAAATCTATTTGGGTGCGTTCCGTTTCACGCGTTTTTTGATTGCAATGTTACTTAAGGTGCGTTCTGAATAAGTACAGTGGAAAAGTCAAAAATACAATTTTTTGTACGATTTCAAGTGTTTTATGGTAAAATCATGTTACAAAATTGTTTGAATTTAGTGTTTTTAGTCGAATACAATTCGATATGAAATTATTTTTACGTTCACATCACATGATTTGTTAAGACAATTTAAGCACAGGGAGAAAATTGTCCCGTCTGGGACATGCCTTTACAAGAAATTATATTTAAAAAAGTAACTAATGACACGTTCGGATTTCAAATATTCTTTGCACTCTTGTGGATAAAATGCGATTTTGCTATCTGTTTTTAAAGAATAAAAAAGTCCTTTCTGAGCTAGTGAGGTGAAAAACTTATTACTTACCTACTGAGTTTGAGAGTTCGCTGGAGGGACTTTGTATGAAATTGAGTTACTTATCTTGTCACACCTGACAGGTTTCCGATCATTTTGTTAACCGCCGCCTCAAATCTCTCAAGGAAGGTGGTTTTCAAGTCGTCTGTATGTTTTTTTTTTTAATGTTTATTCTACGATATCTCCGTTGTTACTGGACCGATTTTGAAATTGTTTTTTGATTGAATGTATATGCATACAGATTAGTCCCATTTTTCTCAGAACCCAGTTCTGATGATGGGATCCTGGAGAAATCGAGGGAACTCCTCAAATCTGAAAGGCATACATATGGTTATTTTTGTGTTTTTTAAGGAACAGCATGCATTTACGTACGGAACAGTGACTTTTGGTGCAGTGGAACTGCTGATGATGGTCAGAATGGAACTCCTCAAATCTGAACGGCACGCTCATAGTAACTTTGGTATTTTTATAAGAACAGCATGCACTTCCGTCCAGAACAGTGACATTTGGTGCAGTGGAACTGCTGATGATGGTCAGAACGGAACTCCTCAAATCTGAACGGCACACTTATAGCGACTTTGATATTTTTATAAGAACAACATGCACTTACGTCCAGAACAGTGACATTTGGTGCAGTGGAACTGCTGATGAAGATCAGAACGGTACTTCTCAAATCTGGACGGCACACTTATAGTGACTTCGGTATTTTTATAAGAACAGCATGCTCTTACGTCCAGAACAATGACATTAAATTTTGGTGCAGTGGAACTTCTGATGATGATCAGAACGGAACTCCCTCAAATCTGAACGGCACACTTATAGTGACTTTCGTATTTTTATAGGAACAGCATGCATTTAAGATCAGAACAGTCACATTTATTTGTTAGGAGATTTGTTCTCTTTGTTATGCTTACATATTGAGTTTTCAAATTTTGTCAAGCTCGATTTCTTATAATCGGATATCGGATTCATGAGGAATTGAGGAAACTCTGCAAATCTTAACGGTATACGTATATTCATTTGTGTTTCCATTAAAAAATCAAAGATTTATATTCAAAGCAATTTTAAAATATAAGTCCACATTTCTACATAATCCAACATTTGCAAGTACTCGTACCTTTCACCAGAACCCCAAAAGCGGCGGTTTTGTATTCTTAAAAATTATGTTATTATTTTGTTTGTTGCATGCATTAGTTAAGTTTATTATTGTACGCCCGAAATGGGCAAGCTGATGAACTTTGTAAATATTTAAAACACCTATGTACCTACACAGTTTTGACAATAAATATTATCTTATCTTATCTTATCTGATATAAATACTTACTTATGTTTTTTTCGTCCAAAGGATGTGGTATTCAGGCTGGTAGATTAATTACCGAAGTCCAAATTCTATAATTGTGTCATAATTATGTGACAACTTGTGGGAACCTACGGCTTTTTTAAGAATTCGGTAACTGTGTAAATAGGGCGTCGAAATACAGAAGAATAATTGTCCAATTTATTTATAAAAAAAAATGAAACATAAACCCTGAGCAAATTACCAAAATCTGTTGGATTTTTATTTGCAATATATAATTTTTATTACTGGCGTATTAACTTCACTAGCCCAAAAAATATTTTCATTTTTAAGTCTCATAGTTACAATTAATTAAGGCGGAGTTTACAATGCTCATTTAAAGTTTCCGGGTCGACGGGTTCAAACCGAGAAGGAAATTAAGTCGCTCGTGAGCACTGGCCTTAAACTACAATTGTAAAACGGGGTCTTAGCCAACGTCATAGTCGCTTGCGATTTGTAAAAGTAGGTAGTACCGAAGTCGAAGCTAGCTCTTCCTATTGCTTTTTTGTAGTAGGTAGCGTGACAGAGACAGACTGCGTTAAGTCACTACGATTGTTACTTGACTTCGGCTGGTCTCCTCGCCAAGTGATTTCTAGCGCATCGTAGTCATCTCTCTCTGTATGTCTTTAGCTGGCTGGTGGAATTTATCTTTATTTTGAACCTGAAACGTTAAAAAAAATGACGGATTTCGTTTAGTTTGATGTTTAAAAGTTGGTAGGTTGTATTTTTCTTGTGTAAGTGCGTATTCACATTATCCGATACGATATCGGATGGCGGGCCGAAATCCCATACATTAAAGGCACCATCTTGGATTTTTTCCATTGAAATCCTTCCGAAATTCGATATCGGATCGGATAATGTGAAAACGTCCTTAGAATTTGCACGAAGCGCTTTGCTTCTTCTTTTCTTATGCGCACTGCCAAGGAGTGGAATTCCTTACCGGCGGCTATATTTCCGAGCTCATATAACCCGGCAACCTTCAAATCAAGAGTGAACAGGCATCTTCTGGGCGAGCTCACTCCATCGTAGGCCACGTCTGTGCCTTTGGCTAGTCTGTGGCCAAGAGTAAGCCCATTTATAATTAAAAAAAAGTGGTGAAAAATTCTGTGTTTCTCTCGGACACAAAAGGACCATGCATCCATTATTTATTAAAAATTTTGTCTTTTCACTGAACTTGTTTAGCTAAACGATAAAACTAGTTGACTTTATAAACCCGTTTCGTCAACTTACTGTCGTGGTTCAGGGATTTTATCAAAATAAATAAGTAAATAAATATTATAGGACATTCTTACACAGATTGACTGAGGCCCACGGTAAGCTCAAGAAGGCTTGTGTTGTGGGTACTCAGACAACGATATACAGTGTGTGTCTACAACCCTGGCTTTTTTTAAAGGAGGTTAATATAACGTATATTTATAATGTAACCATGATATTAATTTTATTTATAAACTAAATTTTAGACTTTGTTAACTTTCTAACAAAATTTTAATTGCCAGCAATGTAAAGCACAGTAATTTGACAAGTACCTAGGTGTAAATGTCAGTCAACAGATACTTTGATTATTATGTAGAGTAGGTACCTATTTCAAGAGTTAGCGATACAAGTATAACTGCACTTAAGATAACTACGGCAAAGTAAAAGCACTTGTACATTTTCGATAAAAACTTTATTATCTACAAATTCAACAAAACTTAAATACTAACCTATCATTTAAATTTAATTCAGCTAAACTCAGTTTATTCTGCCTAAAGTGACTCAGAATCCTTTCTTCAATTTGCACTGGCTCAATTGCGTTCATAGCCCCTTCAGGCTGACCAGGAACTATCGGCTTATTATCACGCACTCGCTGTAGAGCCGCTGTTATTACTCGAGCGTTGTGTGGATGTTCTCTGTTTGGGAAGTCTTAAGGCGTGAGCTGCATTTCCGCGTGTTTCGCCGTAAATTAGAAGCTTATCGGATAATTCCCGTGCATCGTAAACCATTTTGCAGAAAAACGAATAACACATAATTTGACATAATTTACTTTTGTAGTTTGACAACCCGACGTAAAGACTTTTGAAATTGTAACGTCAATAATTAATAAAAAACTGTTCAGCTAATTTAAAACCTCCATACTCAAACGCATTGAAAAGGACAACAATACATTCTACGCTAGCTATCACAGTTTTTCACCCCCGTACCACGACATGCCTTGTACCAAGTGAATAAACGATATGAATTACGACAATTACACAGTACGTCTACTACATTTAAGTTGAGGATTTAGAAAATTTAATTGTGGCGTTAATTAACATAATTATGATTTACTAATACGGGCAAACGATTGTTAACGAAGCATATTATCATCAGTTTTTATAAAAGCCCGGGTCGTAGACACACACTGTATTGTATTTAATATATAAATACTTATATACATAGAAAACATCCATGACTCAGGAACAAATATCTGTGCTCATCACACAAATAAATGCCCTTACCGGGATTCGAACCCGAGACCGCGGCGCAGCAGGCAGGGTCACTACTGACTGCGCCAGACCGGTCGTCAAATCGCTAAACAAATCTAGTGAAATGACGAAACGCGGCGTGTCTATTTGGCGATTTTGTGATTTAACTAAACAGAGTCAGGGATTTAGTCAAATGACTGAAATTTTCTAGAGAAATGATGAAATGGATTCGCCATTTTGACATCATGCGTGATTTGATCCCTTAGAGATTTGATCAAATCTCCGTTTTGGCCATTTCCCTGCGACATATACAAATAATTGTCTTTATTGAGTACTTATAAATCAACACAAGTGAACGAAAACATTATGCATTATTCGAAGAGAAAGAGTACTTAACAACAAATCGACGTCATGGAAACGCGGGGCCATAAACCTTCACCGTAAACTGTATCTAGTGTAATTCTATTATTATCTTTGTACTCACATATGGGTGCCTTTCTATCAGAGATGTGACCGATGTCGTACATTAATAGGGTTGCGACAATTGTATAGAAATATAATTATGTGAAGAATAACGAATGTGGTAAACTTCAGTTGCGTGGAATAAATATTGTGTGAAATCGCGACTAGGTAGAGTCAAGATCGTGTAGAAGTAATAAGAATAAGAATAAGAATAAGAATAATTTATTGAAAAAACCTTATTGCTAATGTTACATTTATGCGTTTACTTATAGTACGTGCAGTGTTACGTGCGCCCGAACTAGGAAAATAATCCTGTATCTCGGGCAAAGAGATAATGTCCTAGTTTAAAACACAATTTAATGTAAACAAATTAAAATCATGAGAACATGTACATAAATAGGTATTAAAAATAAAATTAATTACACTTGGAAAACATGTGTTGCTGCGTCAGCGTTTATAACATCTAAAAAAATAGATCGATCGTGTATATTTTATATTTTTACATTGTTATTCAAATTCATAAATTGCAAGAACTGCATTTTAAAAGTATGTAACTTTACGGTTAGTAGGACAAATTTATTTTTTTGCTAAATAGACAAAGTATATCTACCTATTGATTATAAAGTTATACAAAACATGAAACGCTTGTGAAAAAGTTAAAAAAAAAAAAAAAGTTAAAAAATGATTGATCAGTAAAATGACAAAAACTGGCAATAACTACAATCAAAACTATTATTAATTCAAAGTTGGCAAAAAAATAATAATAATCAAAGTATCAGTAATTTAGTCTAATCTGTTCGTGTACTTAAATCTCACCATAATCAATTGAGTTTATGTATCGTCGTTCAGCCGTTTTCCTGACGGGACAGTCAGGGTCCCCAGTTTGATGGTTGCTTGGTTTTTTGAAGAGACTGCATGTGGCACATTTCGGGTCTTCTGCTTTATTGGGGCATTCCTTGTCCGAGTGGCCTAGATTACTGCAATGTCCACACGTCAGTTCTGGCTGTCTACATGTTTTCGCAGCGTGGCCATAGAAATGACACTTCAGACATCTGGTAAGGGTTGTAAAGTCTTTCACGAGACACGATGACCAGTTAATGAAAGCTCGGTTCTGAGATACGAGAGCTCTTCGTATATTGGCTGGGACTTCAATTATAAAATTACAAGTTTCTAAATCTTTTTTACCTGACTTGTGGCTTAATTTAATAGAAGCTAGGAATTTTTCCCTAGTTAAGTTTGGAAACTTATCGGTTATATTCTGCTCGTATAAACAACTGTAGACCTCTTGTTCCCGCATAGTAGACGGTACACCTAGTAGAATGATCCTGGGCCTGCGCTTGAGGGGTTCATCGATGGTCAGATTCGGGGATGTGTTTTTAAATGTTAATTTCAATTTTTCTATGTCGTCCTTTGTATCGGTGCTAATAATAACCCCGCCATTTTTGACTTTGCGCACCGCTCTTACGTGCAGTTTCATTTCTTCTGGATTAATAATTTTTTGCACCAGGTTTTTCGTTTCCTCACTAGACTTTGACTGGTCTTTAGGGTAAATTGCGACTGAGCTCAAATTTACAGGGCGGACTTCTTTTTTATTACTAGTTTTCACCATATCAGCAAAAGACAGAGCGTTTGTAGTTGGAGTAGTAGCGCTAACGATGCTGTTCTTGAGGGCTCGGAAACTTTCTGACAGGTCGAGTTTTTCTTCCAGAGATTGAAGGTCGTGGTGGTTTTGGATAGCCTTTTGTTTGAGGCTTTGGTAGAGGACTGCCATGTTTGCGGAACCATGGGAAACTTTTCGGCAGAGGCTTTGGATCCTGAGCTTCTGGTCGGCGTTCAATTTGCCTTCCGTCGAGATGCTGCTAATTTCAGAAAGATATTTTTCTATGGTGCTCATCCAGTTCTGAAGGTCTGATGTTGATACCACGTCAAGGGTTGTCTGGTCTGGTCTTGTTTGTTGAACATTTTCATTCCTGGTGTCCGAGTGCAATGGTGTTGATGGTGGACTTCGCTGAGTTTTGGAGCTACGGCCGAATGGACTATTATTACCACTCATTTTGTATAAAGTTATTGATAACTAAACACTGACGTCATAACTACTTGCACAGCACAAGGCACATCGCATGACACAGTTTTTCAATATCGAGGTCAATGCATATTGCACATGATTTTAATTCGTAAATTAATAAAATATTGCAACGTCTTACACGTCTGCTCACACCGATCGCTAGGTATGATTTAGGTATGGTAATGACTGTGATGAATAACTAATGTGGTAATCTTCAGTTGTATGGAAATAATATTGCGTAGAATCGCGACTAGGTAGAGTCAAGATCGTGTAGAAGTAATGACTGTGATGAATAAAGAATGTGGTAATCTTCAGTTGTGTGGAAACAATATTGCGTAGAATCGCGACTAGGTAGAGTCAAGATTGTGTAGAAATAATGACTGTGAAAAATAACGCATGTGATAAACTTCAGCTGCGTGGAATAAATATTGTGCGAAACCGCGACTATGAAGAATATTGGGTAAACTTCAGCTGCGTGAATAAATATTGTCTAGAATCGCGACACAAAAAATAGATGTAAGTTATGTACATGATTGCAGGATTCTTCGTGGCAAACAAGGATATGCTAGGGCTATACTAGAAAAATCGGTCCTTTAGAGAGAAAACAGTTATACCTAGGGAGACTTCTGTGCCCATATTATGACCTGGTTTTTGGGACATGCCAACTTTCACCAAAACATTTGCACTCCGTCTAATAAGCATGACAATATATTCCCTGTTCTAGAAACAAGTTCAGAGGATATATATCAATTTCATTTAGTATCTATTTAGAAAACGTCAAGAAACTTCACATTTTCAAGCAGATTTGATGGTACTATTTAATTGTACCATAACTAAGTCAAAGACTGATTTTTAAGGACAATGTCTTATAGCGGCATGCATAACTTGATAATATCTACACTTTACTATAAGTGTCATCTCTGTTCGCTCGTGGCCCAAAATGCCCATCCTCCTTTGCTTACTTTGAAACCCTCGCAGCGCTCATAATTCCACATTCTGAACCACTCGCTACGTTCGCGGTTCAGTATTGGCATTTTTCGCTTGCTCAGTATCGATATTGGCACGTGCGGTAGCAACAACTTTGCTCCCTTGTAAAACAAATAACCATTAAATTCAATCTTTCTGTCAATAAGCTTCGTGGAAGGTCGCCACTGTAACGATGCAATAGCGAGTATACTACTATGTTACGCGCCGTCACGTAACATACGTGCCGAGTACGTAGCACTTACCCGATAACTTAACATTGTATTGTGGACATAGATTTACATTTAAAGACTCCGCTTTGTAAAGTTTTCTAGAAGATTTATAAAAAGAGGCGGCAATCTCTTACAGAAAGAAATTGAATAAATAATATTTTTTAATACGATAGGAGGCAAACGAGCAGACAGATTGCCTGATGGTAAGCGGTCACTGCCAGCCATGGACACCCGAAACACCAGGCCCCGTAGCCGAATGGCAAATGTAGTCTGGCTCTGTGCGCCAATACGCAAGAGCGATAGAGATAGATAGCTACGAAAGAGATATTATCGTGAGCGTTTGTGCATTAGTGTGCGTAGCCACGCACACAGATGTGTTGGAGGTCCGTTGCCGGACTTTAAGATGTGTGTACGCTCGTTTCTTGAAGGTTTATAGGTAATATCTTACCAAACAGCTTCTACTATGGGACCTATTTAGAAATCGCGAAATGTTGTGTTTGTGTTTTTCTCGACTCTCGTTTATTTTGTTGTCTAATAATTTTCTGTCTTATAATCTCTCTGTCTTGTCTAAAAATCGTGTAGGTTCACTATTTAAACTAATATCCAACTTCGGACAGGACGGAGTTGTCCCCGTGGTCTCGGAGAAGACTGGCTTGAAGTGACATCAACATCTCATCTAGATGGTAAATGATCAGTCCTCTCAACATTGTTCCTTGCTATTTACTTACTTTTAACTGAGTCCTTACTCGGAGGGTAATAAAACGAAACGAAAGTACTGAGTAGGTGCTTACTTCTTCAATTTCTTTCAATGTTGGCCAATTTGGAACCATTTACAATAGAAATCAGCTGTTTAACTCAATAAATACAAAAAGTAACATTTTGTAGTACGTAGCGTTTTTTAACGTATTTATTGTAGGGTCCCAATGCGAACGACTTTTTTTTAGAAATCACACAGCGTCCAGTTGAAGTAGGTAACTGGTGAACTGAGAGGCTGGCGATTTCCTTGCACAACGTATCAGCATTGCGAATTTGCGATACAGAGAGGAAATGTCGCCAGTGTCCTTGATAAGGTCCTGTCCTGTCCTGTCCTTCAAGGTTAAATTTCAGATTTAAGCTAGTTAATTTGGCGTAGCACGTCATTTGCGAATATGATGCGTAGTATCTTGTACAAGTTGTACATAATAAGGGCGCACATTATAATAATTTATCTTCGTTCATTATATTGCCACTTTTTCGAAACCTACGTATAAAAATTATTAGAAGTTTTTAAATACAAGTAATTTCGAAAGTCGCATAAAAATCACCATTATTTCAATCATATCAAGATTCCCCTTTTAGAATTACCCGAGAAATTCTGTCATTCAGAATTACCCTAATGCACCTTAGATGATACACGTTTGCGTCCGTGGCCAACAAATGGTCTCGCCGGAAGACCAGCGCTAACCATAAGGTTAGCAATATGCTGAGGCCATTACGTGATAAACATTATTTATACTGTTTTTTTTAACCATTTGTTTGTATTTTTATGACTGTTTATCATGAATAAATGCTTTGTATTGTATTGTAATAAGTTATTATTAAGATATCGGGATAAACAGAAAACAACAACAGCCAACTTTACCCGAAGCTGGTATTGCTGAAAATGCTTTCTGGTCACGAGTTTGTGGACTCAGTTTTAGAACCGGTTTATACCGGGGCTAACCGGCCACGTCCAGTCTAGCTTATTCTATCCGCTTACATAGTAGATACAGCAAACTAACCAGCATAAGTATCCTCTCCGAATAAGAAGAGTTGATGGGTAGTTGAGATACTTTACCTGTAAGAGTTTTGAATGATTCACGGTTATTTTCATTAGACTTATATCGATGAACCCGTATGTTTTGTAATGCGGACTGGACAAAGGAATGAAATGCGCTCCCACCATTGGTGTTCCCAGAAAAATACGACCTCGGTGTCTTTAAACGTAGAGTGAATTGAATAGGCTATTACTGAATCGGTGAGCTCCATCTTAGACTCTGTCTTCACTTCCCATCAGGTGTGACTAGGGTCAATCGCCGATCAGTCCATAATAATAAAAAAAAATGCAACTGCGTTGAAATATCGGGAGCTCGACAAAAATCGAAAAGGTAATCACGGTCTATATCCCGGCCAATATACCTAAGTCTAATACTTTACCTGCGATTCTCTAAAGACTATCTGCGTTGCCTACGGTGTCTCTGCTGTCAGGCAAGGCAAGGGTACACGCTGACCATTCTGACCAACCTAGCGTTTTTTTGTCCATTTTTACTAACCCTTGGTCTTGCTTGAAATGGTTTCTATCGAAATCATCATTCACCTGCACTTATCTCAGTCATTTGGTGTCGGCGCAGCATGTCCTTCTATTCCGTACCTCTCTATCACCCGTCATCTCATCATTCACTTGTTTCCGTTTCATATCATCTTTCACACAGTCCATCCACCTTTTCCTCGGTTTTCTCTCCCGTTACTTCCTTCGACATTCGTTCTACAATATACATAAGTAAACTAGCAAATGTATATTGGTTGGAAACTCCGCTACCAATTGTTTTTCAGGCGTTTTTTATTAAAAATTACCCGTACTCGTCAGGCAATAACATTCTTCTCGGTCCAGGGTATTTTCTTCGAATACCAAGCGTGTCGCCTCATTGAACCATTATTAGTAAGAACTGAGCGTGCGTGGAAAAGCTATGTGTTTCCAGTTCTATATAAATTGGTTCTCTTAGCTTACCTCGAGGAATAACCTAGGTCTAGAAAACAGGAAACAGTTGGGAAAATGTTAGTTCCATTTATCTGGATACCTGTGCTAAGTGAGGTCTGTTAGGGAGAGATAATTATACATAACAAGGGTAGCCGTCGGCTATCTCTTTAGTGTGTTGTTAACTTTATTTTGTTTTAAAAAACTTCACATGCAGCGATGTTAATTCAGTCCAAGGTAAGTTAGCAACGATATTGTCGGCCTCGCTGGTGCTGTTATTTTAAGCTTCAAACTTCGATGAAGTTCTGACGTTTAAATCAAAATTGATGTTAACATTGCTAACTTATCTTAGCCTGACTATAATTCTGTGCTTTTTTATGTGACACAGGAATTATTACATAGTTTTATTATAATTTAATCACCATTATTCCTCAGTAATTTTATTTAGTGTATCTATCTATTTTTTACACGGTTAAAGTGTTTTCACATTATCTGATCCGATATCGGATGTGTACCTTCTATATATACCTAATAGCTTTTGCCCGCGGCTTCGCTCTCGTTGAATTCGAAAATTGCCAAATGCTCCATACAAAAACTAAAGTTCTAAGTTGCCTATAACATGCGGAATTCCTCAGGGCTCCATTATAGGATCTCTCCTGTTTCTAATATACATCAATAATGTACACGATATATGATTAAAAAAGACTCCGGAATGGAACTCGAGATCTTCTGCTTCATAGTCAATGCGTTTGACCGAGACGCCATTTCGATTTACACTAGCAGTGTCGAAATACACGATATGTATCTTTATTGACAAAATGCGTCATTATTTCTGAGTCTGCTTGAGTTAAGTAAACCAATATCTTTAAATAATTACTTGTCAAGAGTCAAGTGTCACTGATGACAATGTCAACTAAAAATGCGCGAAATATGACGGCTCTGTGTCTGTACACAAAATTTGGCACGCACATTTTCGTAAAATAAATAAAAAATTCACATGGATTTGTCCATGATTTCTGTATGAAACAATGTATTTCGTTCAATACTGCGACGATGGATAATGTATAGTAGATGTATGCGCATATTTTTATTTAGTTGTAGTGTGCGGTGACTAAATAAATGGTAGATGTTTTTTGTATGGAAAGCGAGCCACCTTAAAGAAATCACGTCAATTCGTCGCTCCGCTTTACCGTGAAAGACGGACAAACAAACAGATACACAAGTGTGTGTGAGACACACAAGTCCCACTTATAAATCTTATAATATTATAGTGTGGAAAAATCGAATGCCACATCAATGGCAAGTACCTTAAATATTGTAAATAGCACATTTTGTGTCAAAAAATAACGTGCCGTATTTTATGATGCAGATTGAAAGGGTTACTGATAAGGTTCATTTTTCTCTAAATAACAAATACAATCAGAATAACGGAAGGCCATGAAAATTTGGCACATTATTTGGCACGTTATTTTTTGTCACATTTGACCGGTTCGAGTCCCGACTGAGGCAAGCGATTTTTCATAAATCCTTAAATGCAGAATTTATTGTTTTTAAAAACAAAGGAAGGTCTCCCTTGCATAAAATGTGCTATTTACAATATTTAAGGTAGTTGCCATCCATGTGGCATGGCATGTGGCATTCGATTTATCCACCCTGTATATTATATATAATATATTTTTCTCAAACATGGTATGAAATATTGATGTTATGTGCCTTATAATTGGCAGCGAAGTATGACGTTGCAGGTGCGGCTAGGACGATTGATAGATAATGGAATTTCATACAAACCTTGCAGGCCAAGGCCGGCAAAGTCCTCTTTTTTAATTTCCAAACACAGATAATTGTGACATAACATCCAGGTATTTAGCCAATTAAAAAAAAAACTATAAGGGGCTTTATAGACGTGCCGACTGCAACTGGTACGGGCCTTAGACAATATTTGATTTTGGGTGCGTTTTCATACAAAAAAAATTTTTTCGTTTTTTTTTGAATTTTTTTTTATTTTTTTGTTTGTCTATGTGTGTCTATATGTCTTCGGCCGGCAACCCCCTTTGTCCCGGCCTCTGTAGTAATGTACTATATATAGTAAGTAAGTATGCAATATGAAATGGATACCTATCAAAGGCGTTATCTTTGACATTTGCCTTTGACATCCTTCCTACATCCGATATATATTTTTTTCCCTACTGATAATCTTGTTAGCTCTAAGACAATATTGAACTAAATTATTATAAAGTTTATTCACTTAAACGCCTTGAATCATTTAATTGAAGTTTTCCGGACGAGATCTCAGAACTTTGATCTTAAACGAATCAAAAGATTAGAAATAAGTACATTTTAAATCAGTTATGAAGCAACTAACCTTTTACATTTCCTTCCTATGTATTGAAATAAAAAAAAATGCGACATTGTCAGTGTCAGTGTCAGACAAAATTTCGCGTACACGACTCGCCAAATTTTAAAGTAATAAAAGTTAGTAAATTTTTCGGTAAAATGGAAGTTTTGAGATCTTCAAGGCAAACTAAAATAATCATGGATCATTTGTATTACAATATATTGTTTTAACGGATAGGAATAAAGTTTCTGTGAACAAAAGTGCGAATGTTTTTTGTGTAACTTGAGTGTAAAATTTGGTAAAAACTTAATAAATTGTGATTATGTGTAGATAAATCTAAGTTGACTGACAACGTTTCTTGTAGGTTTAAAGTGGATATCAACATACGTTTAACACATGGAATGTGATTGATAAATTGTGTGTCTGTGTGTGTTCTGTGATCTTCTGTGGATTACTGTCTTTCAACTTCATTTACTGACAAGGTAAGCTTCTAGCTGTATTTATTGAATCCTAAGCAATATTTTCATATCTATGGTGGGCAGTATTAAATTATATAAAAAAAAATCGCACGTAGGTACATAAACCCTCGCCTGTAACAGCGCAGGCAGATCACCTGAAACTACTCAACTTTCGGTGCCATTTTTATCAATTCAGGTCCCTTAGCCGAATGGAATTTCTACGACACGAAACGAAAACGAAACGCCGCGAAAGATAGTCTGGCTCTGTCGCGCCAATACGCAAGAGCGATAGAGATAGATATCTACGATCGTTTCATTTCGTGAGCGTTTGTGCATTCGGCTACGCACGCAGGGTTTTCAAGAAAATGAAATTGTGATTTTTCAGTCCCGCCCACATACGCTAAAAATGACCTCACATTCCGCAGTCCGTCTGCGTTCGGGACATATACCATGTAATAAATTTTATCACCTCATGAAGAAAAAGGATACAAACCTCTGTGAGTATTGCAACAAAATAGAAGACTTAGTCCACATATTTATAGAATGCACCGGATGTCTAGTTGAGCGAAGAAACATTTTAGGTGATATGTTAGATAGTGCCTTATCCCTAAATATCTGGCTTTCACAGCCTTTGTCAAAAGAGGCTGAGAAAATAGTTACGTATTTAAAAAAAATATCTCGCACTAAGATCTGAGTGTTAGGTACACATGTGAAATCTCCTATGAGGCTGGCATCGTCACCACGAGTGTACGGAAGCCTCTATAAAATAAAAGATTAAAAAAAAAAAACCCGCAGTCGACATCTACGACACCCACGGGAGGAAAGGGAGAGTTATGAAACCGTGACTAGGTAATAGGTATTTTTAAAAAGCTTACAACCGCTAAAGGCGGAAGGGTCTTCTGACATTGACGACTAACATTTATTTTAGGCCCTGAATTAGGTACCTATTAATTTGTATATTAATTGTGTAACTTTTTGTTTAAAAGTACTCTTAACTGTGAATATAAATACCAATTAAATAATTTGACTACGAGTAGAACAGCAGTTGCCGAGATCGTTTGAGTGACTCCACAGATGTCATATAAACCATAGATCAAGCAAACGTATCTACTTAGCGTGTCAAATGAACTCAGTGAAATCCACTGAGTTGTCCGTCTTTAATCGCAGCTTGCAGCTTTCGGGCGTCAATTTTTGTAAGTTGAAGTCAACAAAAACATTAAAAATGCCTCGTTACATGATATTTAATTGCAACAACATAAAACTTATCAACACTCAAGGGCCTAAGACATATTTAAAATCACAGGCAAGTAACAACTTCAGTACAAAATCTGACACGCTCGGCCGCCATACAAATAAATGAACTCGTTTCTTCTATCTAAATCTAATTCTGTGAGTGACCCTTTACGAAATTAATTTCAACATGGCTATCTTCCGCGGTCATCAAAATGCTCTAAAACGAAGTTGTAATTTGCAATGAAAAAGACATAACTTTAGAATGATGACCGGTCTGCCTTAGTGGGTTGTCTACCTTGTCTGAGAGATTGATGGTTCTGAGTTCGAATCCTGGTAAGGGCATTTATTTGTTTAAAGAACACATATATTTGTTGTTTTCTATTGTATAACTATATCTATACATATACCTAGTTAAATATAGGTAAGCCAATTAGTCGGCGATTACTTAATCATGTATTTATTAGCTTGATTGAATATTCAACACAAACATTATATAAACCAGCCTCATAATAAGAATAAGCCTTCTGAGTGGCTTTACTTGAATATTAAAAAAAAAAGTCATAACATTTCTCCTTTTCGGAATTGTCGTTTAATTTGATTGAAAAATGCTTTCAAACGTTTTCTCTATCAATATTCAGAATCCCGATTTGTTTCGCTCATAACCCTATTTAAAGTACAAATTGATGACTTTTGTGTCATTTATTAATATCTCGGCTTATCGAAAATGTCCCAAGGATGGTAACAATGTTTTATTATTGAAATTGTCCGTAATGATAGGCGATAAGCGAGCGCTCGCAGAAATGGGCCGATGGGACGACATTATATCGGTTCAGTTCGTCATTTATTGCAAACGGGTTATTGATTACAGAGGCTCTTAAATCATTTGTTACACTGTTTTGTTATAATGGATTTGTTTAGATAAGTTGTGTTTCCAAAACACCCCGCTTGGTGCGCTGTTAAAATTCGCATACAAAACAAGGATTACTTTTACCACAGATATTATGTAGAAGGAAGCAGATCGGACATGCAGATGGGCATGATTTGTTTTGAATACGCCTGCCGAAACTTTTTGAACTCACACACTTGTAGATGGACGCCCCTATTGCGCAATACACGTGCATAATTCCATGGCTATGTACATGCGAACGACCAGCGAGTCGTGTCATCACGCACACGACAACTGTATGCTCAATCATAGATAACAACTCCGCTATCTAGTATGATTACTATGCTCTGGGGGGATTACTAAAAATTATACATTAGAGGTACATCAACACATTGATATAAATAAATAAATATTGTATGGACACCAACAAAGACCCAAAAGCAAAGCCCCAAAAGCAAAGCCGATAAACATACTTATATAGTAAAATACATTCTTATATACATAGAAAACATCCATGACTTAGGAACAAAATTAAATATCCGTGTTCATCACACAAATAAATGCCCTTACCGGGATTCGAACCCAGGACTGGGGCTTAGCAGAAGCCGTCGTCAAAAGATTAAAGGTAAAAAAATACATTTTTGTCATATAAAATCGTTTATTGCTAAATCTAAATTTAAGTTATGGTAATACTCCATAAAATTATATAAATTATCTAAAATGGAACTAAACAATTTACTTACAGAATTGTTGCCATGTTTAAATATTTTGTCAAAATTATGACAGTAACGCAGTGGCGCCCTCATTTATTTCCTGCTATTCTATGTCACACGTAGTCTACGTATTTTTTTATTAATGGCGATTCCAAACGCAGCAGCAGTTAGCTTTGTACACCAGGTTCTTCCTTTGCTTCTCAAAACGTCTAGAAGAATAAAATATTCAATTCAAATTCAGATAATATTGAATCAAGTTGAATAGTCGATCATCTAACTTACTAAATTTTACACTGACAAAAGTTTATCATAAACAAAAGTCATAATCGTAAAGCTGCTTTTTACTTTGAACCCAATATTTCATCTATATCTACATAATTTGAACATCTATCTATTAGGAAATGGTGCCCTACTGTCCAATGTCCATAACATACTCAAGAAATACTTTTAGTAACTGCATTTTTCCAGAGGTCGGGAATTATACAATTGTTGATAGAAGAAAAACAATCTAGCCGAAACTACAATGAGTGACGTGTTTGTCATCCTCATAAATTTTCTCGCATCTTTTGACGCTTGCTTGAAATACGATTAGCATGTTTAAATAGTAGGTCAAACACAGCATATCATACTCTACGAAATAATAAAAAAGTGAACTTACATATTAAATACGAAGCCTCGAACTGGCCTATTCTCCTCATCAGTACAGTCGGCTACCTCATTAATATCAGCGACGGTCGTCGGATCGTTAGAATTGATTTGATTGATCGTCTTCAAATTCTTCACAAATACATCGTACCGCTTATTATACTCATCAGTCCCTGAATATTCTTTCTTATGTTCTAGAATGAATTTATCGAATAAGGACCTGGCTTCTGATATGTCGTATATTGGTATTATTGGACCTTGTGCGGACACTAATACGCTGAACAATGCCAGCGAAGATATTGTCAGAATAACTGTTTTCATTGCGAGTTTAATTGGAATGTAATTGAAATCGATTAAGAGGTGCTTATATAACTTGGTTCACCTTTGAAGGAAACAATTTGTAAATTATACGCTTGACAATTCCTGTTATTTTGGAGTAGGTACTGTTCGTACAACCTTTCGAAAAAGGTTTTTCTTCTCCGCTAGGAGGGATTAAAGTGGTATTTTTCATATCTAATTCTAGATTCTTTTATTAGGTATTATTTTGGCGAAATAATAACTAGCAAAGTTATTATTTTATAGATCTTGTAAGGCTCACAGATAGTGTCAAAATTATGAATCGAAATAAAAATCAACATCGAAATCAAATTAAAAGCGCTACCATGCTTAAGAGGATACGATACCGAAGCACGAATTCAAATTTGAGATTTTTAGGTCTTTATCGCCGTCGCGCTGACGGGGGCGGCACCCACAGAGAGGCCCTGTGTGCGTGGCGCACGCACACACCCGCGTCCACCGCCGCGCGCCGGCACAAGTGTTTACGCATAATGTTTTGGACTCCGTGAAGATATTAAGTGTACTGATTTGACTAAAATGCAAATTTGTAATGTTTTAAGGAATGGTAGATACAATTCCTTATCTTATACATAATGTGATTATCTTAAAAGATGATTTCTTTTAAGAGTCACATTGTTAGCGAAATAAAGTTTTTCGGTATGTAAAAAGCTAAAACCTTTTCGATTTCAAAGAGAAGCCATATTATAGGAGTAGGTACGTACAATCAACCAATTAATCTGAATCCTAGGTCATTGGCCAATCTAGACCCTTTCACAGTAAAAGTAAAACTGACTTCTGTAGCAAATAAATGACGGTGTCAATACGACAGGGTTCTAGAGTGGCCTAGGATTCTACATAATTGGTTGACAGTATCTACCTACCAAAAATGTATGTGAATCTTATTCTTTTTTTTGCACATGTTTGACAGAAGTGACAGCGTAGGAAAATTTAACTAGGTAACAATTTGGTACCTATTATATTACCAGACACCGGATTATGTTCCAAGGTAATTAGAACTTTTTAGCAGAATTCTAACAAAAAATCTGCCAAACAAAATCTTATTGCATATGAAGCATAAGGACCTTTTTCAGATGGAAAGCTACATATGCATCTTATATTTCTAATTTTCTAGGGTTGTGTATACATATTACCTACCTAGCATTAGAAATACAAGGCTTAGCACAGAACAAGACCAACCATAAAAATGCTTAACTAATTTGCCAGCTAAATTTAAACCTAGGTATCGGTACTTAAACGTATAGATACTTTTGATATTTTTATTATTTAAAACTTATTTATACTTACATATCAGCATTTCTGTTACCATAGAATTAAAACGTATATAACACTCATTTCATCTACCAACTAAGGGCATCTGTAATCTACATACAAATAAGGCCCGGTTAAAAGTCTCGAAATGTTATGTACATTTTATAATTAGATAAGTGTAAATGGGTCAAAAATTGGGTCCATGTGCAATTGTGCATTAAGTAGGTGCACTTTTCCCAAATTGCTGCATGTATGAAATAAGGCCCATCAGTAACTTAACAAAAAATAAGGTATTTCTTACATACCGAATTAAGCGTAATTGTGTCGCTTAACTTCAAACCTGGATAAATCCATTCTGCTACAAGGTTAATATATATTTTTAATATATTCAATCTTAAAGCAGAATGGATTTAAGTACCCAAGTTTGAAACTAAGCGACACAATTGATAGTATGTATCTAGGAGATATTTTCTTTACAAAATCGTATTATTCAAGAGCGCTATGATAAACGCACGTCGAAATAAAGTAAAATTGTCAATATTTACCGATGAGATTGTGCTCTGTGTGTAATGGTAAACATTAATAATATGAAAAGTAATTGTTTCAGTCAGAGAATCTTCACTCGTCAATTTCGTCTTACTCTTTAGTTGTGAAACATGGGTGACAAAGGACGGTCGCCAGAAGGAAAAGAATAAAAATATATGGATACCTATATATATTATAATATTTTCAGTACAGATGGTGTTTTTTACGCACTAGTGCGAGAAGTGGTTCATTATATGTACTGTACTCATCTGTACTGAAAAACGTCGTACGATACACGTGCGAAAAGGAAATTCGTAACTCGTGTCGATTTAAAACACTCCCTTCGGTCGTGTTTTAATTTATCGCCACTCGTTTCGAACTTCCTTTTTACGCACAAGTAGGCGGAAGTGAAATACTATTATCCCGTAGGACAACAGGTTAATATCAAAGTACTTTAATTAACTACCTAATTTTAATGTTGTCTTGATTCCCGTCGTCGTTCGTCGTTCGTCGAAATTCTGGTCCTAGAGTATTTAAATTAATGGCACAGATATTTGTTCCTGAGTCATGGATGTTTTCTATGTATATAAGTATGTATTTATCTATTTAAGTATGGTTTTGTATTTATCTATGGGATATGGGTTAAATTGTGGCGTAGGCGAGAGGCTGGCAACCTGTCACTGCAATGTCACAGTTTCGTTTCTTTCAACCCCTTATTTGCCAAGATTGAAGCTTTAGTAGTTTCATGTGTTCTGCCTACCCCTTTATGGGATACAGGCGTGATTGTATGTATCCCAAAGATTTATTATTTATTATTTATTAGTAAAAACATGTTTACATGACATTACAGTAAAACCAATGCGTCACGAAACTTAGATAACAAAAAAAAAAAAAAACAGTAAGTAAGAACATGAAAAAAAAAACAAACAATAAAGTTTAAAACCAAACAATTTATTTGGGCGATGACGTAACAGCGTGGCTCCGTTGCATCGTTTGCCCCGGTGTAGGCTTCGGCAAGTTGCCCCGGAATCGCCGAAAAACCACACCTTTCGGCCAGAAGTCTGCGCTCGCGATGGTGTCCTGCGCTATATCGTCGCCTAGCACCCATAGTACAAGTACAAGAGGCGGAAGTGAAATACCTTCTCCCCTGTTGTGGTGCAATGGGGTTTAAATATCAAAAAAATATGTAAAAGAAGAAACTGACTGACTGACTGACTGACATATCAACGCACAGCCGAAACTGCTGGTCCTAGAGATTTCAAATTTGGCACATATGTTCCTCATATAGTGTAGAGGAGCATTAAGAAAGGATTTTTCAAAATTCTCCTCTTAAAAGGGTGAAATGGGGGTTCAAAGTTTGTATCGGGAAACAAGTTTAGTTTGACTATTTTATTAGAAACTTCACAGGAGGATTCCTAAAGACATGTTTCAGGTTTTTTGAAAATTTGACCCCTAAAGGGGTGCAAAGGGGGTAAAGTCAAAAACACAATATGGGTATCGTTTTTATGGTTTATCGGGTCGCTGATCACGATAAATATTTAAAATTGAATGAGGTGGAAAAGAAATTTTCTCCCCTGTTGTTGTGCAATGGGGTTAAAATATCCAAAATAGGCATAAGTATAGGTTTAGTTTTTATCTTTACTTCTGGTTCAAGAGATTTCAAATTGAAGTTCCTTAGAGGAGCACTAAGAAAGGATTTTTCAAAGTTCACCTCCTAGCATGATAATTTGACAGGGGCAAGGACAGGGACAGGGACAGGGACAGGTACAGGGACAGGGTCAGGGACAGGAACGGGATAGGGTTAGGGTTAGGGATAGGGAAGGGATAGGGGTAGGGGTAGGGGGTAGGGGGTAGGGGTAGGGGTAGGGAAGGGGTAGGGGTAGGGGTAGGGAAGGGGTAGGGGTAGGGATAGGGATAGGGATAGGGATAGGGATAGGGATAGGGGGGATAGGGATAGGGATAGGGATAGGGATAGGGATAGGGATAGGGATAGGGATAGGGATAGGGATAGGGATGCGGATGCGGATGCGGATGCGGATAGGGATAGGGATAGGGATAGGGATAGGGATAGGGATAGGGATAGGGGACGGGGATAGGGATAGGGGAGGGACAGGGGCAGGGACGGGACGGGGACGGGGACAAGGATAGAGATAGGGACGGGGATAAGAATAGGGATTGGGGTCGGAATAATCGGTCGGCAATCGATATCTAGGCAGTGTAAAATGCAGGTGGCTCAGTGGGAAGGGATTAGTAAGTATGCATCGGCGAGTATCCTGCATCCGTAATAACTATTACATTCAATGTGCTGTAAGAAGATCGTTGTTTGCTTGCCTTCTATAAGTTTACGTTTGCAATAAGTATAAGCAAAATGGAAAAAATTGTAAGCGATAATGCAAGGAAGTACTTTTTACCCTACCGACCATAGCGTCGAGATACTGGCTATGTGGGTTGTATGAAGTTTCCCCAGTATAAATATTTATATAGGTAAAATACATACATATTCGTACCTACTACCTACGCTGTGGTCGCTGTGTAACAATTCTACAATCATTGCAAGAATTTCTTTTAAAACAATAGTAATATGTGTAAGGTACAGTCAGCCAAAAAAGTGGTTTACCACTTTTTGATCAATAGAGTCGAAAAGTGGGAAACCACTTTCATGGCTGACCGTACAGCAAATAGATCAGTTACAATGGCCCCCCAGTCGAGAATTGCCCCGCTTTACCTTAATCGAAATAATCGCGGACAGATGTACCTACAAAGAAACCTACGGATCCAAATGAAAATCTTATTTTTGTAAACGTTTCAATAAGAATACTTTTATTACGCGGGCGAAGCCGCGGGTAAAAGCTAGTCCTGAATAAATGTGTTTTAGACGACAGACCGTAGTATAAATACTTATCACAAAAATTGATGATTGAATTCATGAACACAATGTTTACACAAAGTTATAAAACTTAAGAAGCGAGCGATGGGCCTTATTTAGAGAAGTAACTATTTAGGGCATTTTTTGATTCTATGTCTGCGAAAAAAATATACAAAACGGCATGATTGATAAAACTTAGAAGAAATATAAGCACTGGGCCTTATTAAGGGCAGGTACTGGTACCAACCTGAACAAACTATGTATTACTAAATAAGGCCCATCGTTTTTTTAAATATTTTAAAACATGACTTAAATTATTAATATTATACATACATACATACATACATACAATCACGCCTGTATCCCATAAAGGGGTAGGCAGAACACATGAAACTACTAAAGCTTCAGTGCCACTCTTGGCAAATAAGGGGTTGAAAGAAAACGAAACTGTGACATTGCAGTGACAGGTTGCCAGCCTCTCGCCTACGCCACAATTTAACCCAATATTATGTCTGTTATAATTAATATTATGTCTGTTTTTATTGTGTGTAAATAAGTACATATAATATGACTAATATAACTACTTACCTAATTGGTGTTCGGCAGAATAGTAATAAATAAACAATGATGACCGAATACCAAATTTTCGGCAAAATGGCTGAAAAGACCGAATACCAAATAGTTGCCTAATATTCGTGGAATCTATCGTAAAATACAGCATAACTTTATAATTGTTACTAGTAAACCAATGACGAGAAAAGTTATGCATGTATAAAATAAACCTATACCTGTATGCAATTGTTACGTACCTATACTTATAAAAATATGGACTTAGTATTTCCACAGAATATATAATACAGATTCAAACTTTCACGATTTTTACACATATTTAAAATTGCAAACGGGACTTAATCGCGTATTTACTATGTTTTAAATACTAACCTCCGACGTTTCAAGGACGGCATTGTCCCCGTGGTCTCGGAGCAGACTGGTCTTTTTTGGACCACCAATTTTAAATATGAACATATAATAGTACGTATTTCTAACTAAAAAGTTCGTCAAACACGGTATGTCGATATTTCGACGTAGTATATCGATAACTTTTCACATCACTAGATTATCGACATTAGATGTCGAGTATTTCCCATCACTTTATTTTAGTGTACGTATATAAAAACTTAGCCCCGCCCCTAAATTTGGTGCGATAGGGACAACTGCAGCTCAGGCGCGAAATCCCGCGTAAAAACTGCAAAAATCGAGGTTCCGCTCTCGACTGTTTCCTCCTCCAAAACTTAACCAATCGTTACGAAATTTGGAAATCAGAATGACAAGGAAATTATCTGTGTCGGACCGTTTCGTTTTTTTGGATAATTGATCTCAGTTTTGAATACCACGCCTTTCTTTCTGGCAAATTCAATTAAGCCGTTTTGGCCAACTTTGAGAGGCTCTAATTCCTTTTAAAACAAAAATATCAAAAAAAGCAAAACGGTCCGACACAGATATTGATAATAAAAGTCTGTGTTGAAAAAACCATTGATCTAGCTTCAAAAACCAGAGAGGAAACAGGCGAGAGCGTTTGTATGGAGAAATGAGGGGTATCGTAGCGTCTTAAGACGCTATTTAGTTTAGAATTCATTTAAGTATAGAAGCTTTCACTTCGTTCAAGATTTAATAAATGCTCTGACCGCATATTTGTAATTTTTTCCTTCATACACTATCCATCAGGTACTCTTAACATTTGTTTAGGAAAATCGAAGGATGTCTAGGTATTTATTGTCGGATTAAAGTTGTGTCAAAGGAGTGTCAAGTGTCTTCTCTCGAAAGGAGTGTCAAGGTCTGCTATTACCGGGAGTCTTGTCTCACTAGAGTGTCAAGTGTCTTCTCTCGGAAGGCGTTTCAAAGTGATATATAAATATTTGATGGAAATGAAGGATAATTTATGTATTTTGTAATACCTTATATTAATGATGTTATAATAAATTGTTAATAGTTATTAATATGATACTTTTTTCCAATATTTGACATGCAAAATTGTTTTTACCAATAAATATGCTGTTTATGATTCTCTCTTACCGGAGTGTCAAGTGTCTGGTCTCACCGGAGTATCAAATGTCTTGCTTTAAGTGTCTTGTCTTGTCGCACCGAAATGTCAATGGTTCGAGATGTCGAGACGAATTATATTTTTTTAAATGCTATAGAATCAGTTTTCATACTTTTCGATTTCATAAATAACCATAACGCTAACCGGAGACAATTCTGACATGGATACTCAATCGTATTCAATTTAAACTATGTATGACGAATTTCTACATCATTTTAAATTACTTTAGAAAATGTTTGCTTGTTGCAAAAATTACTAATTTTCAATTGATTAAATACATGCAAGAATGTTGATAACCTTCACCTTGGGACTAATTCGATTTGTTACCATATTGGCTTAGTAACAAAATCAAGATAACAATATCCATTTTTTTTACCTAACCAATTTTTATCTTTACACAGGAAAGTAATCTACTACATTACTAAGCACTAACCATGTCGCACGACTGACAAGGATTCAAAATTTTGGGATAATTAAAAAAAACAATGTTAAATAAAGTATCGGAATCAAGTAACGCCGTGTCTTGCGTAACGCCGTCTCATACTTCCATATCGATAAGGTTTGATTTCGTATGCGTCGCATCGCCGTCGCGCGACCATCGCGCGACCGTCGCCCACGCAAGGCGCGGCGTAATCTGTCGTGTTTTTTTTAATTATAAATTAATCAGCGATTGATCTGAGTCACACCTGATGGAAAGTGAAGACAGAGTCTAATATGGAGCTCACCGATTCAGTAATATATAGCTTTAAAGATACCGAGGTCGTATTTTAATTCGTTTGTTAAAACGTTTGCGTTATAAGAAGGCTACATCTTGAACGTGGTTTACGGCTCTATGGATTTATAATGGGTGACTAAGACAAGCGGAATTGAAATAAATATGAAATGGGACACAATGTTTGGTGGTCGTTTGTACGTATTAGGGTGCATTGGGGTAATTTCGAAAGTCGTCTAATTTTGAATGTCACTTAAAAATCACCATTATTTCCATCAATATTCCCCTTTCGAAATTGCCCCAATGCACCCTTTCTTTCTAAAAAACGCTTCTTAAAAAATTCTTCCTAAAACGTTATTTAAAAAACCGTATAATTAACTCTCAAATCAAACGTAGACTGACATCGGAACTATATAGGTATAATATATCTGAAAGAATGTCAATGACCTAACCACAAAATTAAAATTTTGAAAAAAACCCCGACCGCGACATAGTGGACCGATTTTCATGAGACATGGCTGAGAACACTCCCGACTAACTCAGCTTTCAAACAAAAAAAAACTAAATTTAAATCGATTCATTCGATCGGGAGCTACAATGCCACAGACAGACACACACACAGACAAACAGACAGACAGACAGACAGACACACAAACAGACAGACACTAGACAGACACGTCAAACTTATAACACCCCGTCGTTTTTGCGTCGGGGGTTAAACATACACCTACGGACAAGAACGAGCGACAGTGGCCTATTTCACAACAGTGACAATTCGTCACTACTTTGAAAAAATGTCGTATCTCACGCTGCTTCTCAAAGTTAAAACGCAGTAAGTCTATATGCATTCCATACACACTTACTACAATTTTCTTTTCATTGACAGACGAAGATACAAGTTTTTTTAAAGTAGTGACGAATTGTCGCCCGACAGCGACACTTTGCCGTTCATTGCATGTTCAACAAGGAAATAATGATGACGCTGAGTAACAATGTTAATATGAACTGAAATAAATGTCATATAAGTACAAAGAAAAAATGACCAAGGCCTCCAAGTGTCCAATTTTTTTTCTTTGTATATGATATTTATTTCAGTTTATAGTTAAAATAGTAGTGTGTCTACTAAAAAAATACAAATTAAATTATTTTCTATGAGGATAATTTAATTTGTTCTAAGAATGTTAATATGTAACAGAATAGGCGAGACGACAAAAAAAACGAATTAGTCGGTCAGCTAGATTATCAAAGAATTTTAGACACGTATTTTTTCTTTTTTTCTCGTAAACGAAAAATGACGATGTTACAGTGCGTTGAAGTTTCGCGCGACGTCACGCCTAGGTACAATTCTTACTTAGAAGTGACGTCACAAGCCCCCACTCCGGAACTTTGATGCTCTATATCTTTGTATTTTTTTAATAATTAGAAATAGCGAAAAATATGTGTTCAGTATTTTTGGACGATCTAACTGACGGGCTAAACAGAATGACATTTTTTATGTAGTCGTCATCCCTATTGTCAGTGTCAAGTACTATTGTGAAATAACCTGGATATCTTAGTAGTATCAGCCGGCGTATTATGCTTTAAATTTTATCACTTATCTATCGTAAAGCATCCGTCACGCTTTGGCAAGTAAGTATGTCAGTGTGAGAGTGACAGATGTCTTATCCACGTGGATAAGTGATAAAATTGGAAGCATGATACGCCGGCAGGGTAAGTTATAATAATTGGTCTGTTTGTTTCACGACAGTTTAAATTCGTTCTATTTTCGTCCGCCAGCCTAGTTCGTAGATCAATTAGCAAAGTACTCTATTAATTCGAAACACTCCAGAACTAGTCTGTAACGGCGCGAACTTGGCGGTTCATTTGCTTAATGGACAAGTTGCAACTCCCACTTAATACAAGTATTCATAAATAATGACTCCTGCGCACTTTTCTTAACTGACTATGTGGATATTATCAACCTTTCGTATGTGGCAAAACCTGAATATGGTGTCTACAATCGTTCAATTTTTAACCCCCGACGCAAAAACGACGTGGTGTTATATATTTGTCGTGTCTGTCTGTTTGTCTGTCTGTCTGTCTGTCTGTCTGTCGGTCTGTGTGTGTGTGTCTGTCTGTGGCATCGTAGCTCCCGAACGGATGAACCGATTTAGATTTAGACTTTTTGTCTAAAAGCTGAGTTAGTCGAGAGTGTTCTTAGCCATGTTTCATGAAAATCGGTCTACTATGTCGCGGTCGGGGTTTTTTTCAAAATTTTAATTTTGTGTTTATTATTTTCTTGTTTTACTTTAAGGTCGTAATTTTAATATACCTACAGTTTTGACAAGCTACAGATGTAAAAGAGCATTATTTACACAAATTAACTATACCGCCATTTTGAATTAGCCGGAATTATTGTAAACAAAGGTGTGGCCAGTGCCATAAAAAAATTCCACCATTTGATATTTTGGTGTCCTGCCGTTTCGCCAAAAAACGTTTCGTCAAATTTCATTTCCCAATAATCATATCGCAATAGTTTCATTTCCTAAAGTATTGTTTGGCAAAGATATGTTTCGCAATGAATTTGTTTGGTCAAATTATCATTTGGCACAATTTTACTTAGTCAAATTTTATTTAGACAAAACTTTATTTCGCAAACGTTTTTAATGGCAAAACTTATATCCCAAAAACATGTTTGGTCAAAATTTCACATCGCAAATTTCGAAAATATTCAGGCATTTGCATTTTCATTTCTACGGGATCGTATTTTACCGAAGATTTTTGTGCCAAATTTAACTTAAAATCAGTTGGACAAGAAAAAGTTACTCAGCTTTATTTTTGTCAAATTAACTACTAGACAAAATTATTTTGTCAACTATTTTTTTTGTCAAAAAATGTTTCTACAAATTACACCATGCAAAGCCACGTTTGACAATAAATATTACAAGGCATAAATGTAATGTAATAATTATATTAGTATTGTTACAGAAAAGTCGTGTGTGACAAAGTCAGTTTAGGTGCGACGACGAGCGAAGCGAGGAGGAGTGTGTTAGGTTGACAATGAGCAAACCGAAAATGACTTTTTAAAGTAATTAAACATCAGGTTTCTTTTTAATAAAATGTATCCGGACATGTAAGTGAAAATGTCATCCTTGACATTTGCAGCAGGAGGAAAAAAAGTACGACATACACATTATTTCACACAAATCTTGGACACAAAGTATAAAATTAACCAACAAATTTCCAGTGCGCCATTTAATTACAATATATTGGGAAATGGAAATTTGGCCTAACAATACCTTTGACTGAATAATATTTGGTAAAATGAAATTTGACCAAGTAAATATTTTGGGAAACAAATACTTGCCAAAAAAAGTTTTGCTAAATGTCAATTTGCGATAAGTTGTTTTGCCAAACGTTTATTCGATATTTTCCATCATTTATTAGAAATCTTTATACCTATATTCTATTCTATTACACAAATAATGACTCTCATTAACGAAACTAAATTTTAACACAAATCGTTTTGGTATATTTGTTGAAATTAAAATGGTGTGTTTGTCGGGTAGTTTGTTTATTGCACTGGTATTACTATACAAAAGTACCTGGGCGACCAAGTAGCGGGCCGATAACATTATTTTTCACCAACTTTCGAGACTATTTAGGTGGTAGTCGATATTAATGGCTAATTAAAACCGTCTTCAAATACGGTGGTGTATAATAAGGTGGTTATCAATCTAATTATATGTTTTGTAAGTATCTGATATGACAGAACTTCGTCATTTTTGGCCCGATTTTTATTTTGACTTGCATGGGATCATAAGATAATATCATCGTGTGTTTTTCGCGTCACGATTTTAAGTGTCTTATGAGTGATCGTTAAAAACTGGTTAAAAGTTATTTGTTTTTTTGTCGGCCCTTAAATTGAGAACCCCTCACTTGAATTTGCACGTGTTACTTTGACAGTGACATCAGTTTGTGTTTATTCCGTTCAATTCGAAATAATGTACGAGTACGTCCAACGGAAGAAAATAAAAGAGTTCCATATTCAAAATAAAAAAAAACTAATTCGGAAAATTTGGTCTGTGTCTACGATACGCTATCATTATTTGATACTATTACAATACATCTAATAATAGTATTAGATAATGATAGCATTACCTTGAAGTTAAAATCGGGGAGTGGTTAAAAAAAATGCCTTATAAAGTTCGAAAATATCAGCCCTCGTTAGGAGGCAGCCTAAGATGAATAGTGGAAAACTTTTCCGCGAGAGTTCGATTTGCGACAAACAATTGTATAGTCAAGCTAACGTTATTAAACTGATTTATGTATTGTGCAAAACGGTAAACAGCGCCACACTAATGTAATTTTCATACTAACGAAATAAACACACGAAAAACAGATCTTATTCAGAAGAAGTACATCTACGCAGCTCAATTTGGCCGCCTTTCGACTTTGAGTCCGTTCTTTTCGCAATGGAAGGAGAAATAAATTACGTAATAGTTTAAAAACACTAGAAAAACACGCTTTTTTTTTATTATAACGTTGAAACATTCGTCGTCGTCGATCGTGTTCAAAGTTCATTACGTGGCCTTTTTCACAAGTACAAATTACACGACTATGATACGATATTCCATCATAGAATGCCAGTGCCTATCTTCCGGCTTCATCATCAGACCTTGAAACCTAATCGTGGTCAAAACTATTATAAGACTGTTCTAAGAAATCCAAAAACATCTATGATACGATGTTCTATTATTAAGTTCCAGTTAATATCTTCCGGCTCCATGACCGACAGTACGAATAGTGACAGTACTATAATTATTGTATTGTATTGTCATCAGAAACTACATGCAGCTGCCAACTTTCATTGGAAGATGGTTAAATTACAACTAGGGAACAAATCAAATTATTAACCGTCGCCTCAAATCTCTCAAGAAGGACGGTTCTCAAGTCGTCTGTATGTTTTTTTTTAATTTTTTTTTATGTTTGTTCCTCGATATCTCCGTCGTTACTAAACCGATTTTGAATTTTTTTTTTGATTGAATATATATGCATACAGATTGGTCCCATTTTTCTCAGAACCCAGTTCTGATGATGGGATCCTGGAGAAATCGAGGGAACTCCTCGAATCTGAAAGGCATAGGTACTTATGGTGATTTTTGTGTTTTTAAAGGAACAGCATGCATTTAGGGTACGGAACAGTGACATTTGGTGCAGTGGAACTGCTGATGATGGCCAGAACGGAACTCTTCAAATCTGAACGGCACGCTTATAATGACTTTGGTATTTTTATAAGAACAGCATGCACTTACGTCCAGTACAGTGACATTTGGTGCAGTGGAACTGCTGATGATGGTCAGAACCGAACTCCTCAAATCTGAATGGCACACTTATAGTGACTTTGGTATTCTTATAAGAACAGCATGCACTTACGTCCAGAACAGTGATATTTGGTGCAGTGGAATTGCTGATGATGGTCAGAACCAAACTCCTCAAATCTGAACGGCACACTTATAGTGACTTTGGTATTCTTATAAGAACAGCATGCACTTACGTCCAGAATAGTGATATTTGGTGCAGTGGAACTGCTGATGATGGTCAGAACCGAACTCAAATCTGAACGGCACACTCATAATGACTTTGGTATTTTTGTAAGAAAAGCATGCATTTAAGTTCAGAACAGTGACATTTATTTAGTTATGTTTGTTAAGCATATTGAGTTTTCAAGTCAAAGTTTGCCAAGCTTCGATTTCTTATAATCGGATTCATGAGGAATTGAGGAAACTCCTCAAACCTTAACGTTATACGTATATTCATTTGTGTTGCCATCTAATAATTAAAGCATTAAAAGCAGTTTAAAAAAATACCTACACATTTCTACATAATCCAACATTCGCAAGTAGATTTCACCAGAACCCGAAAGGCGACGGTTTTTTTTTCTTAAAAATTATTTTATTGAATATTTTTGATTTCTTCTTTTTTTCAAGTAGTCACACTACTATATATAAATTATAAATTGAAATAGATATTATTATACACGAAAGAAAAAACGGCAAGGCCCACTGGTGGCCGCGCCGCGCGGGCGTGTTGTCTAGTAATAATAATAATAATAATAAAGACGTTTATTCAAAAGTTTGAACACAGGTACATTATAAAAGTACACAGGCATGCTTACAAACTAATTGAAAAGGTAGGTGGCTCAGCTAATGTCTGTGCCAGAGGGCCTCGAGGCGCAGCGGCCACAAGGACTGCCAGCAACGGACGCTGTTATTCTGCCACCACCAGATTTATAGCTAGCTAACTAATAACTAACAGTAAAAACATTAACGCCATTTCGGACAGGATAGCATAAACTGAACAAATGCAAGGTGTGTGTAGTAGTGGTAAAGACGTTAGCCGCGTAAGCTGAAGACCCGGGTTCGATTCCCGGCTCGGCCACCAGTGGGCCTTGCCGTTTTTTCTTTCGTGTATGATATCTATTTCAATTTATAATGGTTAAATTAGTTACCTTTGACACAGCTTCCATACAGGTCGACGTAATAAAAGCGTGTTAAAAACTGATGGTTTCCTATAAGTTGGACTCTTCTGCATGAATGAGCAGGAATAGGCGTGATCTCCTAAGCTCCTTGTTTGCGCAGGACCCGAGAGTTGGCCGATCCAATATTTGCCGAGCCTTCGCCTTTTTAATCCTATCCTCGAAGTTTCCCTTGCCCCTTTGTGCTGAAACGGTAAATATTAATGCTAATGGTGTTGTTAGTGGGCACATGTTGGCATTATACATATTTTATGAGAATTATCTGCTGAATATTTTAGGTGTCTAAAATATACCTAAAATATTGCTTTCAGCAGTGACTGTACCTAATCACCATCAATATTTAATACAACGAAGGACAACGATTTTATTAACCCCCGACGCAAAAACGACGGGGTGTTATAAGTTTGACGTGTCTGTCCGTGTGTGTGTCTGTCTGTTTGTCTGTCTGTATGTGTGTGTTGTCTGTCTGTGGCATCGTAGCTTCCGAACGGATGAACCGATTTTGATTTAGTTTTTTTTTGTTTGAAAGCTGAGTTAGTCGGGAGTGTTCTTAGCCATGTTTCATGGAAATCGGTCCACTATATCGCGGTCGAGAGTTTTTTCAAAATTTTTATTTTTTGGTTATTTACAGAACTACTTACAAGAGCAAAATCGGAATATGTAGGTATAGAAAAAGACTATGAAATAAATTAATCAGGACGATGTCGACAAAACAATAGAGTATCCCTGATGGAACGGTAAACGGCTTTCCGAACCGAACGCAATGAATTGCTAAGACTTGGGCACCGGAAAGAGCTCGCGTAACACAAAAGCGCGTAATAATTCCACAAAGGCATTCCATCCGAAAGCATTTGTTTTCAATTGCTGAATTTCCGCTCTGAATTAAGTCCTGGGACCATTAAATTTACATTTCGACAAAATGCCTTGCTCAACCGGCTTTATTTTATTAATCATGTAGTTATTATTACTTTATGTAGGCGCTCAGCGGCAGTGGTCGCGAGTGATTTATTCAAAATGCGCCTGCGGGACCAACAAACAAAAAATACTCCTGCTTTCCCCGAAAATTATTAAGACAAGTTTTTCCTTTTTCTGGTGTTCAAAGGTGAAAATTGCTCTAGTCTCCTTCAAATTAATGTATTCATTGTCCAACTTTTTCGGCCCCAAACGTGCGGTACAAGTTTCTAGATAGTTGAACAATTTGAATAACCGCAGAATTTGCCCTTTTCACGGAATAATTGTGGTTGCCGTGGAGAATCAATTTAGAAAGACTTTTGAGTGACGAATCCAATTGGGAAATCGTACATCAAAGTCTTACGAATATAATAACGTATTTGGCAATATTACGCTGAGTCAGTTGAGTTGAGTAATGACTGTGTCGAGTGACTTTGATGATTAGAATGAAAACCCAATTATTGCTTTGCGTGTCGACTGTGATGTGTGATTATGATTCCAAACGTTAGTAATTTTTTTGATTAAACAAACATATTTAATATAATATATTTCATGTTTGTTTTATTTAAGAAAGAAGAAAACATTAGGTATACAATACGGAACTTTGAAAGTATAATTAAAATTTATAAGGGTCACATCGTAGACTGGCTTCTACGGCCTCGACAGAACTAACATAACATAACTAAATAATTGACAAACTCAAGATTACGTAGAACCTTACTGTAAGTAAGTCTCGTAGGTATATTTATTGTAAAATCATAGTAATGTATTCTGTTTTTGTTCATGGATGCGGCATTCAATTGTTTTCCATCTTATTATGGTGAACGTTACACCGAAATTGTAATATTTGATACTTATATCAGGAGTATCAGGACTTGATTTCTAATATTGAATTAAAATACTTCACCTCATAGATTCAAATTACTAAGACGCAGAGTACCTGTTTTCAACGTAAATTCTGTTTTGCGGGGACCTAACAAATCTCTCTGTGTACCGCGTAGCGTAGGTGGTTTATCAACACGATTAATGGAACAAAAAGCAAGCGCCAGCGTTTTTGTGCAATAGCCGCTGATGTACCGCTAGAATCGGCTGCTGCGGTGCAAAAACGCTGGCAGTGAATGCGCTCTACACCGATGCTATTCAGCCTCTCGCACTTGACTTGGGCGCACTCGTGCCAACTTCGCTTCGCCTCACAAAATTGCCCCACGATTTTCGGCTTTACAAATTACCTCGATCTTTGGTCAATGAGGCATAGTGACTTTATACGCACCATACGCCGATATTGAGTGGGGTTTGTCTTTGACTTGCAAAGTACATTGTAGACCTCTCCACACCTCTCGTTGGGCTAATGTAATGGCAGAGTAAACCTCTATTGCAAAAATTACCCGCACATTGTTCAAAGAGGCACTCTGGCGTCAGCATACGCCAGTATTCCGGCGACCTCTATCGCACAAAGTACCTCGCATATCGGTCAGAATAAGCATACCTACGCTAAATATCAAGTAGGTTTCTCCTTTAACGTACTCTTGTGGGCCTCTCGCCTCACGTTGGGCTAATTCCGGCGACCTTTACCGCACAATTGATTTGGGTGATGACGTAAAGCGTGGCTCCGTTGCATCGTTTGCCCCGGTGTAGGATTCGGTAGGTTGCCCCGGAACCGCCGAAAAACCACATAGTCTGCGCTCGCGATGGTGTCCTGCAGCGGCCGCGGCACGCGCACAACAAACGAGCTGAAGTGCACGTAGTGGCGCGACTGCAGCTGTTGCACCCTCAGCGTGTAGCCAGTCTTCCGGCGAACGACGGCGGCGGCGTATAAGCATGCATACGCTAATATTAAATAGGTTTCTCCTTTGACTTGTACCCTACCTTGTGGGCCTCCCGCCTCACGTTGGGCTAATGTCCGGCGACCTCTATCGCACAAAATACCTCACACATCGGTCAGTATAAGCAAGCATACGCCAATATTAAGTAGGTTTCTCCTTTGACTTGTACCCTACCTTGTGGGCCTCTCGCCTCACGTTGGGCTAATGTCCGGCGACCTCTATCGCACAAATTACCTCGCTCGTTAATCACGGAGGCGCACTGTTGCTTTTTGTACGATGTTGTGGTGGTTAGAAACAGGTGTTTAGACGTCAAGCTTAGACGGTATAAAACCTGATAAGTTTTTTAGATAACTAAAACAGTTTATAGCTAGTAAGAACTACGGAAACAGTTTATATCTCGTAGGTATATAATGAACTTATAACACATCTACGTTTCGAAGGCTGTTAAGGGTTTGATATGGTATATAAATTGGTTGTATCATTGTAAATAGAGATGGGCCGAATATGCACTTTGCCGAATACGAATATTCGGCCGAACATTCGGATCAGCTCTTACCGAACCGAACATTCGGCCGAATATTCGGTTACGCCATATTTTTTAAGGGGATTCATGAAAACTATTACATGATTGATAATCGTTACTACAACTATATGTTTTTATGATTCAGTGGATAACTAAAACTTAGTTAAAACAACTCTGAATTCTTCTCAACTCTTGAACTACGGTTTTTTACTTTTTTTTTAAAACAATTGTATTTATATTTTGACGCATAGATATTTATTAGATTTCTCTTATTTTAGCAGTTCCTTAAAAAGCTACTAAAAAAGGAGCTTATTATCCACTGGAATACGTAAGATCTTCATTCGTTATTTACTTTGTTTATTCGGTAAATATTCGGCAATGCAACCGAATAATTCCCCAAGTAACATTTTAGTGCTATAATTTTGATTTTCGACGCCAAAAGCTACTATAGATGTCGTATAAAGGTTTTCGGCGTGACCGCTTGTCGTATAAAAGCCTCCAGTAACACCTTTTAGCTCTATAAGCTTATACCGCTAAAAGGTGTTATTAGGAAGTGATGTAAACGTTTATATCACCATTTTATAGAGCCGCTATAGGCCTGGTCTATAACAGGATCAAATATGACTACTATAGATCTATATTATTGTATAATAGTGTTAGGAATCACTGCTATGCAATCAATTTGCGCTATTAAGGTTCCCGACAAGCCGCTATAGTTGTTGCGTTATACAGCTAAAAGGTGTTATTAGGAAGTGATGTAAACGTTTATATCACCATTTTATAGAGCCGCTATAGGCCTGGTCTATAACAGGATCAAATATGACTACTATAGAACAATATTATTATAGAATGGTGTTAGAAATCACTGTTATGCAATCAATTTGCGCTATTAAGGTTCCCGACAAGCCGTTATAGTTGTTGCGTTATACAGCTAAAAGGTGTTATTAGGAAGTGATGTAAACGTTTATATCACCATTTTATAGAGCCGCTATAGGCCTGGTCTATACAGGATCAAATAACCTACTAAAGAACAATATTATTGTATAATAGTGTTAGGAATCACTGTTATGCTATCAATTTGACCTATTAAGGTTCCCAACAAGCCGCTTATAGTATTTTTAGTAGTCGTATTTTAACAGAAATTAAAACCTAACTATACCACTATTTTGGGATATAGTGGCTTTGGAAAACACTGCTACAGTATTTAACACTGTAGTAGTGATATGAATACCATTATAGAGCTATTTTGCTGTATAATGAAGTTTTCAGGATACATTTATATAGCTTTGAAAAGCGTTAATAGTCGTTTTCTAATGCCTTTTATATCTCATCGCCATATACATCACAATTACTCTTTTATATCACAGAACTGTGGAATAATGGTTTCGATATCTCTTTTAAAACACAATAGCGTTATAGCTGAGTTTACTATATGTTTTATAAAAAAAAAACTGTTTAGAAGATCTTTCAACAAAAACATTGAAAACAAGCATTGTTTTCTATATAAAGAACTTATAAGTTAAACTGGATCATAGTTAAAGTCTCATGCAACCCTAATTGAATCCACAATGGCGGGCTTATGGCAGTGAATGCGTATGATAAGTGACATAGTCGAACTATAAAAGCGTATGTTTTACTTCTTGGATCCAAAGCAGAAACTATGGTGCCAATAATTTTATTGTATTAAATTATATTTGTTTATTTTATTCAAAACAGGTATAAATCGAGGGCGCACTTAAAATACTCCATTAAACTAATATTCTTTTAACGGTAAAATTTCCATCGCATACCTTTTTGCAGTAATGATGGAATTATACGAAATCCAAATTATTTTGATTGACACTAAACTTCACAAGTTCACACGCCACTTTTCATAAAGTTCCTCGTTTAGAACAGTTTTTGTTAAATATTACACACATTAAATTATTTTAGAAATTTCATTCATTCGCATTAAAAGGGACGGCAACTGCTATTACAGAACAAAAAACCTGTATAACGGAATCTAGTGGGGACGTTTATCGACAAAAAGAGGCCAAACCTTTTTTTTCTTGACCAAAGCATGAAACTTGGCACAGTTGTTCCTTATATCAAAATAAGCCGATTAAAATCGGGAGCCTTCGGGAGCCTCCCCCCTGGGGCTCGGGAGGGGGGGTCAAAGTACCGCTTCACCCGGCTTGCTTTGAAAAATTCTAACATACCCCGTTTAGTTCATAGGTCATGTTTGGTATCGTTTTCGAGTAAATCAATAACGTAGAATTCATTTTTGGTACTAAAATTATAATTTAATGGTAAATAAAACAAAAAAAAATTAAAAGTTTGAAATTTTCATCTATAATTTACAAATTCAAGTCATCATAAATGTCAAACTGTTTGCTTTTTCTACAAATAAAAAATATAATATGAAAGCCTATTTAATATAGATTATGAATAATATAACTTTTACCCACCTTTACTAACGTTAAGTTTTAGAAAAAAAACCTTTTAGCCGCGCGGCGTCAGGACGCCGCGAGCGTAATTTTAAAATGCCTTTATTTTAAAAAACTCTATTAGAACCCATTTAGCTATTAGGTCATGTTTAGTATCGTTTTCGAGTAAATAAATAACGTAGAATTTAGTTTTGGTACTAATATGACCATTTAATGTTAAATGAAATTAAAAAAAAATCTGTGAGTTGCAAATTCAAGTCACCATAAATGTCAAACGGTTTGCTTTTTCTATAAATATAAAAATATGATATTAAAGCCTATTCACAAAGGATGGTACGCGTTCACCTACGCGAGCTTAGACTGTGTGCGGGGAACGCGCCTCTTTCATATATTTGATCGCCAGTGTCAGAGGTGTGTTAATAGAAAAAGATTCATTATTATTGACTCCGGTGTCGACAACGGCAACACTCGGGTCGGACCACACGATCTAAAGACCGACTGTACCTGTTATTTATTCATTGTAGTGAATCCTGTAAGAAATTTATATAATAGTATTTTATACAATCGTGATATAATACAAAACTTTTCAGTCGAGTACCATGTGTAGTACGGTACGAGAGTGAAAAGCTTAATTATATCATTATTGTATACAATACTTTTTCTACGAGTCATCATCTTCATCATCAATGGACGGAAATATCACCATTCATGCAAGTTAAAATTAATGTCAATAGAGTCGTTCACCGTTGTATCAACATCGAATTACCTAGCAACCAATTGTTTGTAATAACCGTCTCTGATTGGCCGATAACGCGACAGATAAAAAAAATGTGTTTCAGATGTAGGAAAATTTGCCAGATATCGCAAATTAGTATAAAATTGTATGAAGTTCTATTTTTGAAATTATTATAGTTAACTAAAGTCAATTATAATGAGCTTATTATAATTGAGTCGGAACTGCCATAGAGTATCCAACACTGAAAAGTTAGCACTTATAGTTTAGTCTGTGGTGTCCTAATTGACAGATTACTCATACTTATACTCATACTATACATTCCCTTCACAGAGACATAGCTGGGTACATATGGAACTGCATAAAGAAGGCTCTACCCTCTTTATGCAGTTGCATCGGTGTTTGCAACCTGATTTACATTTACATCTTGTAACTTCTAAGCATATACTGGCCACTTCAGTGTTGCCTGACTGGGATGGAAGGAAGAAGGAGACGAATGGGTACCACACTACCCATTCGTCTCCTTCTTCCTTCCATCCCCAAGAAGACGGACTTGGCAAATTTTGGTGTGGCACCAACGCCTGACTCCAAACAAGAACGCCCTGAGTCCCATTTCTCAAAACTGAAAGTTAAAAGTTACAAGCGGAAGTCTCTTTGCAACTTGTCATATTAGACATTGACAACCAGTTGAAAATTGTAACTTGTAGCTTCGAGAAATGGGCCCGTGGTACACTGTGCGCAGTATATGCTGATGCAAGGCAGCCTCTGAAGGAGGTATGTTCTCCAATTGTCGATCTTTTCTGGTACCTAAAGAGGTAGGTACTTCGACCACTCATTCACCGTTACGCAACGACTTGGTCTGAAACAATATGTGCATTATCATTTTAGAGTCTACAACTATCAAATTACAACTTTTTGGTGGATCACGTAACCTTCAGTATTACCCACTTACGTTACGTATCATACAAAATTATTACAAACTTTAGTAGAATCTGATTTGCCTCTGATATTGCTCCATCTTGTAATAGTTTGACACCTTGGGTGGCCTGGCTAAGCTTCAAAGCCAAAAGAAAAAGTTTCTAGATTAGACATAGTATGGGATAGGTACGATAAACGCAGCTTGAAACGATCAACAAGGGAGAAACATGGCCACCCAAGGCTTCAAACTATTACGAGATGGAGCAATATCATAGATAGGCTAATCAGATTCTACTAAAGTTTGTAATTATTTTGTATGATAGGTAAGTGTGTAATAGTGAAGGTTATCCACCAAAATGTTGTAATTTGATAGTTGCAGAATCTGTTTAAATAAAATGACAATGCACATATTGTTTCAGATCAAGGGTCCTTACGCAGCAGTGAATGAGTGCCGGAAGAACCTCTTTACTAGAAAAGATCGACACTTGGAGAACATACCTCCTTCCGAGGCTGCCTTACTTCATCATATACTGCCATTTGTCTAAGACTGGGGCTTTGTTTTGTCTAAGACATGCCAACCACACCCTTGCTGCCGACGCATTAGGACACCACGGAATCCACTGCCAGTCTAGTGCTGGCCGAATTTTGTGACACGCTGCACTTAACTATTTAATCCGCAAGGCTCTCGGCACAGCGAACATACCGACAACCCTCGAACCTGTCGGCTTGTCAGCAGCAGACGGAAAGCGGCCTGATGGTTGCTCGCTTTTGCCTTGGTTTCTGGGACGACCCTTGGCGCGTGACCTGTGTGAATACCTTGGCTCCGTCCAACGTCTAACGTTCGGCCCAGTAACCAGGGACTGCTGCTGCAAAACGCCCAGTTTAAACGCGCAAATATGCATTTTTAAAAAACAACTACATATTTGCGGCAATTGCATTTGAAACATTTGGACCATGGTCATCAGACACCAAGCAGTTCGTGAAGGAAGTTTCCACCAAACTTGTCTGGGTGTTTCTGTTTGGTGACATACGCATAGGCTTTTACATCATATTTTTTATTTAAAGAAAAAGCAAACAGTTTACATTTTTGTTGACTTGAATTTGCAAATCATAGATGAATATTTTTTTTTATTTATTTACCATTAAATTATAATTGTAGTATCAAAAATAAATTCTTTGTTATTAATTTACTCGAAAACTATATCAAACATGACCTAATAGCTAAACCGGGTCTAATAGAGTTTTTAAAATAGAGGTATTTTAAAATTACGCTCGCGGCGTCTCGACGCCGCGCGTCTTAAAGTAATTTTTTTGTGGAGCTTAACGTTTGTGAAGGTGGATAAAAGTAATATTTTTTTATAATCTATATTAAATAGGCTTTCATATCATATTTTTTATTTATAGAAAAAGCAAACAGTTTGTCATTTATGATGACTTGAATTTGTAAATCATGGATGAAAATTTCAAATTTTTTAATTTTTTTTAATTTTACTTACCATTAAATTATAATTTTAGTACCAAAAATGAATTCTACGTTATTGATTTACTCGAAAACGATAACAAACATGACCTAATAGCTAAACGGGGTCTAATAGAGTTTCTAAAATAAAGGCATTTTAAAATTACGCTCGCGGCGTCCCGACGCCGCGCGTCTTAAAGTAATTTTTTTGTGGAACTTAACGTTAGTAAAGGTGGATTAAAGTTATATTATTCATAATCTATATTAAATAGGCTATCATGTCATATTTTTTATTTATAGAAAAAGCAAACAGTTTGTCATTTATGATGACCTGAATTTGTAAATAATGGATGAAAATTTCAATTTTTTTATTTTATT
Organism: Leguminivora glycinivorella; assembly: GCF_023078275.1. NCBI lineage: Eukaryota > Metazoa > Arthropoda > Insecta > Lepidoptera > Tortricidae > Leguminivora > Leguminivora glycinivorella. The sequence goes on from NC_062984.1 coordinate 7,402,299, forward strand.
TTATTTTATTTACCATTAAATTATAATTTTAGTACTAAAAACGAATTCTACGTTATTGATTTACTCAAAAACGATACCAAACATGACCTATTAACTAAACGGGGTAAGTTAGAATTTTTCAAACCAAGCCGGGTGAAGCGGTACTTTGACCCCCCCTCCCGGGCCCCAGGGGGGAGGCTCCCGAAGGCTCCCGATCTTAATCGGCTTATTTTGATATAAGGAACAACTGTGCCAAGTTTCTTGCTTTGGTCAAAAAATTTAAGGTTTTGCAATAAACTCCCCAGCTAATCTCAAATGCTACTATAGCATAAATTGATACTATAATAGCGTTACTGTGTCCTCTATGTCAACAAATTAGCACAATAGTCATCATCACATCACCATTATAGACCTTAAACGTCACGGATGATACTGCTATAGCCCTATTATATCACTAAATGGCTGCATAATTGCGCCAAATCGGCTCTACAGTACCAATAAAAACTATTTATAGGACCATTTAATGTGATTTAATTTGGTGCTCTCGACCACTATAGGACCAGAAATTGTTACTTGCGGCCGAATACGAACAATTAAAAACTTGCCGAATATGCCGAATACCGAATATTCGGCCCATCTCTAATTGTAAAGATGAATTTAACAAATCTGCACGTTATCGTGTGACATGAACTAAGTGTGCCTAAGACCTAAGTGCACGCTCATATTGGGCGTGCATTGGGGCAGGGCGTGCAGCGTGCATGTCAAACAGTCGGAGTTCATACAAGTGTCTTGAGTCGACGCTGCATAACGGTGGACGCATGCTCGCCCTCCCCGCTGCACTCCCCGCCGAACGCTCCGCTGCAAGCGTCCACCCAGGCCTAACAATAAAGCGTAGATAGTAGCTGTATAATATAATCACATCGGAGCCATATTGACGCGTGTCGATATAGCCGCTGAGTACACACAATCATTTCGCCCGCCGCATGAGCGTAATCCAATCCGCTGTGTGATTGATCACGGACTGGCGTGTGCAGTAGGGTGGATCACTTTTGTATGGAATTTTTTTTTTTCGAATTTCAAAGTGGCGGGCCTCCAAAAAGTTGATGTGATGGCAAAATAAGGCTAATGTCGAATATGAACAAGATTGGATAATTGCAAGTACTGCCGCAAGCCCAATAAAGTATTTTCGTATATCAAAAATTTCACTTCATGATATCGTTGTTACACGGACTGCGTTAACATACTATACCACTTATAAAACGTTTCCTGTATGATAAAATACATAATAAGAAATTAAAAATAATTTGTTTTCCATTATTCTAGAAAATTATCAAAGTACCCTCATAATAGCTTGACTTAATTTTAGAATCAATGTTATACTACCAGCGTTTTTAATCTTGATCCGCCAACGTCTTGCACTGTAATTGTTGTTCGTTGTTTTGACTTTATATTTACACTGTGCAGACCTTCCGCTATGATGGTACAGTGAGCTGCAAAATTGCATGGAGAAATTATGAATGAATTCATTGATAAATTCGCCATGCACTTTTGCAGGTACATGGGTTAACAGCATGACGTTGTAATTGAGGCACAGACCTGTTCTCACCCGATGGCTGGGTTGTGATGATGGAGTACTTTTTATGTGTAATTTGGTCCTATAATAAAGGTTGTTCGACCTTGGTGCGTAGCCGAATGGCACAAACGCTCACGAAACGAAACGCTCGTAGATATCTATCTCTATCGCTCTTGCGTATTGGCGCGACAGAGCCAAACTACCTTTCGCGGCGTTTCGTTTTTGTTTCGCGTTGCAGAAATGCCATTCGTCCACGGCACCTGTCCTTGTTATAATAAACTTAATGTTAAAATTGCGAACTTAATGCACGGCATTGAAAATTTCGCTTACAAACTTAGTAGAGGCTTTAAAAACACACCTATTTTCCACATCTTATCAATATAATTGGGCGATTCTCTGTAAGCTCGTGAAGGTCCCATACAAATGCTGTCCTGTCAATTTTTTTTAACTATTGCCAAAAATCTGAGTTCTATGTTGACTAAAATTAACTATTATTTTAGTTACATAAGGAGACCCACTGAATTTATACGTAATTTCCGAGTTATTAACGATTTTCTAAAAAATCGTAACAGGGGACTGTTTGGGGCATGAGGGGACTGTTTTTAACGTGTCATGTATTTAGATAAAAGTCATTTTATATTGATCAGTCATTTATTATTTCTATGGCATATTTGCACATCAATAATCAACAGAAGCTTTTTTAAGAAAATCTCAACAGAAATAAAAATTTCTTTTACCAGGGGACTCTTACCAGGGGACTGGGTGTGGCAGCGGTCCAAACGCGGGTTCACCTCACAAGTGATGCTCTGACACTAAACAAAATGGCGTCTCGCCGCCGCATTAGGCATGGTAACCAACTTCACAGCGATCGCGTTTCGTTTCACTCAAAAATACGTTTGCGAACATAGTGGTTATTTTTTAATATGGCTAAATATTTTAGGCAGGGGACTGTATACAAATTCTGGGGACAAAGTTTACTGGACTTTATTAAATAAATAACCAATTAATCAGACCTCGTTATACTACAATAATATAATTTAATAATTCGATTGTTTTGATTTAACTGCCGCTTGTATTTAGTTTTAATATTTTTTTCGTAACTTTCACTTCTAGGTGGGAAGACAGTGATGGGGACAGCCAGGGGACTGTATTTTTAGAGCTGCTATTACGTGTAGTAAAACGCTTAAAATAGTTATGGTTATAAAAATGATGGCCCGTAAAGATTCGAGGTTAAAGTTTTATTAGACGTGCTTATTATTTAAATAATTGAAGTACTTTTTGAAAAAATCGGCCAGCCGATTACAAGCTTACAGAGAATAGCCCAATTATATCTGCTGTAGCATACAGACGGAAAGACAGACTGACGGATACTACGAAACTATAAGGGTTCGGTTTTTGCCATTTTGGCTACGGAACCCTAAACATAAGCTATAAATGAAACTTTTATAGTCAGCCAGGCATCAGGAAAAATATCATTTTTGTATTTTCTTTAATACTCTCATACTTCTCATAATGGTTGAATAGGTATGTTTGCTCAAATTATCATTTGGCATAATTTTACTTAGTCAAATTTTATTTAGACAAAACTTTATTTCGCAAATGTTTTTAATGGCAAAACTTATATCCCAAAAACATGTTTGGTAAAAATTTGAAAATATTTAGGCATTTGCATTTTCATTTCTACGGGATCCCTTTAATTTACTTACCAAAGATTTTTTTGCCAAATTTAACTTAAAATCTGTCAAATGATAATTTCAGTTTTATTCCCAAGTGCTTCACTTGGATAAGAAAAGTTTGCTCAACTTTATTTTTGTCAAATTAATTACTGGACAAAATTATTTTGTCAACTATTTTTTTGTCAAAAAATGTTTCTACAAATTACACCATGCAAAACAACGTTTGACAATAAATATTAAAAGGCATTAAATGTAATGTAATAATTTTATTATTATTGTAACAGAAAACTCGTGTGTGACAGAGTCAGTTTAGGTGCGACGACGAGCGAAGCGAGGAGGAGCGTGTAACAAATATTTTGTAAAAAGTAAATATTTTGGTAAACAAATACTTGCCAAAAAAACTTTTGCTAAATGTCAATTTGCGATAAGTAGTTTTGCCAAACGTTTATTTGGGAAATGATAATTTGGGAATAATAGTTTGGGATGTGAAACTTTGGGAAACGTTTTTTGGCGAATCGTCAGTAAACCGGTTGAATGCTTCTATTTAAAAAAAAACTTAGTGTCTAGTAGAATTTCACCGAAATGTGGAAACTGTGTAGGTATAATTGTATTTATATTAGAACAGTTTTCTAAGAATGTAAATTTACACAGGAATATAATAATATATTTATTTATGTTGACCGCTGTCGTTTCAAGTACCTTATTATCTCTCAAGTACATACTTGCAAAACTACAAATCGTAATAAGCATCCAATCAGGCCAGCTCTCGATCCACGTTGGCCCACAAAGGCCGAGCTAAACCCGAAAAAGGTCAATTAAGACAGATCGCCGAATTGTGAACAAACAAAGCCTTCCAAAGAAATACAGCTGCGGAATTATTCGGGACAAAGTCGAAAGAACCTGTAATATCTTTGTGGTTTCCTGCGATACCCTAATCTATTCCCAGTCTGTCAAAGCTAGCCACAGATATAGGAAGGACGAAGACCGGACATGCCGGGCAATTAGTTTTGTATACGCCTTTACGCCTGTCATTTCTGAACCTACATACACACTAAGACGCACTTGTATTAGTAGTAGTACCTAGTAGTAGTAGTAAAACACTTTATTGCACAAAACAATAGTATAATTATAATTTTAGAACAAAACGGGACGTAATCGCATAAACACTTAAATCTATATTTGGCATTTACGCGATTAAGTCCCGTTTTGTACTAAAATTATGAGTGCAAATCGTGTTAGTTTAAATCAATATAATAGTATAATTATATTACATAAAGTACGTACAGTGAATATAACAAATGTGTACAAAGGCAAACTTATCCCTTTAAGGGATCTCTTCCAGCTAACCTTTGAGCAACTGAGAGAGGAAAATAGGAAATGGTAAACAAACACGGCTATTTATTTTGTACAAGACGCCAAGAAGAGCTAAGGCTCATGAAAACTAACTAAATATCGGAATATAATATACTTACAAATACCTATGTAGTTATGCATCTTTACGTATAAAATGCTTGTCCTGTAGATGGACGCTACTATTTGCAATACAGTCGCATCATTTCCACATGCGAACGACCAGCGAGTCGTCTCATCACGCACGCACACAACGACAACTGGAGATATGCTGAGCTGACAACTGCGACACTTCCGCACTGGGTACGTAGCCGAATGGCACAAACGGTCACGAAACGGAACACTCGTAGATATCTATCTCTATCGCTCTTGCGTATTGGCGTGACAGAGCCAGACTACCTCTCGCGGCGTTTCGTTTTCGTTTCGCGTCGCAGAAACGCCATTCGGCTACGGCACCAGGCCCCGTAGCCGAATGGCATTTCTCCGACGCCAAACGAAAGCGATACGCCGCTGGCTCTGTCGCGCCAATACGCAAGCGCGATAGAGATAGATATCTACTAGCGCTTCGTTTCGTGAGCGTTTCGTGAGCGATTGTGCCATTCGGCTAGCCACCCTGGTGGCTCTCTAGTCCTATTTCCTCTGAGTTTATCCCCTAAAAGTCCGCTCACAGAGCCAATTTGTCCCTAATTATTTCGAGCGCAGACGAGACTGTTTGATCTAATCAGAGATTAATTAGAATCAAATTTACTTTCACGGCGCAATTAGACAATTCAAAGAATCCGTCGGATTGTTTTCCTGACGGCATTGAGATTTGATTGCGATATTTCCGTTGTCTTTGTGCTCTCAAGTTTGGTGAGGGCCAATTCGCTTTGTTTTGAATGATTTGGCATTGTCTTATGCATAGATATTGTTCTGAGGTCGCCCGAGATAGATGACACGTCTTCTTTTAACTGTATTAATGACATAAGGACGGGTGTGTGACATCATGTGCTAGGCCTACTGGTTCCATAGGAATGGAACTGTGCCTATAATATTAGGGCCATTTGCAGCAGCGAAGGAGGGTTGACCCGAGGTTTAACCCACCATTTTATATGGAATTTGACAGATGACAGTCCACTAATCCTGAGTTAAGTGGTTGGTGCTAGTGGGCTTTTGAGGGTTAAAATAAAAAATATACTAAAATCACCAATTTTATTCTAAAATTGTTGCGTCATAACGAGCTGTAAGAAAGAAAACGCAAAAGGACTTATTATAATAAAATGAGATTATTACGTACACTTTAAAAGATTTACATACATACATACATACAATCACGCCTGAGTCACGCTATTTGACTCGGTCTTGAGCTGTATCGCGCCAGAGCACATCAAACTACTCGCCCAACGATATTTTGGGTGCCCAGCTCGTCCAATCGGTCTCCTCAAGTAGGTTCAAAGATTTATTACGATTAATAAGACACGGATACTTTGTACCTGTACCTACCCATAATACACATTAAATATAGGTACATATAAATATATACAGTGTGTATTTTTATATTACCGCATTTGAAAGAGTTATTAGTATATACCCTACGGAACATAATATTTTCATTATGATTTAATAAAAAATACTTTTTTTTATTTTTTTCATACAAAATAATTGAGCGCGCAATATAGTGCTACTTTATTTTTGTTCAATACGTCGTACTTAGCTGACCTGACGTATGAAGTTGACACTGAAGTGTGTTAGGAAATGTTAAAACTGTCAATTAGTTCCGCGTCTTCCAGATGTCAAATAGGTGCACGCAATACATTGCTACTCAATCTCCTTATTTTTTAAATTAATTAATTATACTTTGCTAGTTACGACCTAACCTATCATTATTTTGTTATTTTTGCTTTTGCGCTACAAAGATGTGCTTAAGCGCCACATGCGGAGATGTGACATTGAACCATCGCACTGGGAGACTTCGGCACAAGATCGGCCGAAATGGAGGCATACAGTGAGAACAAAAATGCAAACCTTCGAAGAACAGAGACGAGTGGAACTTGACGCCAAGCGCGACGAGATAAAGGCCCGACCACCTGCAGCCATCAACTATAATTTCATCGGAGGGGTGCTGACATGCAGTTGTAATGGTATTAGGGGACCTAAAATGGGTCTATATTAATTCGCATAACTGAATACTCCTAATATGAATTGGCATACCGTTTATTACGCATAACGTTTAATACGCATATCGTTATTTCGCATAACAGATTTCGTATAATGCTAATGCGCATAATGTAAATTGTTATAACGATGAATTGGTATAAGTATAATAAGCATAACTTTGTTTTGTAGAATGTTTAAATTGCATACAAGAAAATTATATTTTCACCACACTAACGGGTAACGGCTTACTTTTCTGTTCGAAAACAGATAGCAAAATTGCATTTTATCCACAAGAGTGCAAAGTAATTTCATACAAATTTTAACTTAATGTCTTAAGCCAGCTGATAGAATTTTACCTATAAATGATGATTTTGAATCATAAATATTGAAGAAATCGATGGATTTGATTTAGTTTGATGTTTTATAGTCAGTATTTTGTTCGTGTTGGGGTGGTGAAAAATTTGGTTTTCAAACTCGGTGGCAATGTTTAACGTGAAGTACGAAGGTTAATGTGCCTTGAAACCCTCGCAACGCTCAAGATTCCACTTTTTGAATATTGGAATCTTCCGCTTGCTCGGGTATCAGTATTGGCACGTGCTATCTGCGAAAATCTGAACGATGAAATAATATTATTTAAATACTATCAATTTTCAATTTCTTTCTTTTTGCCTGTGTGGTGACGGGTTAAGAATTTCACCACCCCCTTTCTTCCCGTGGGTGTCGTAGAAGGCGACTGTGGGATATGGGTTAAATTATGGCGTAGGCGAGAGGTTGGCAGCCTGTCACTGCAATGTCACAGTTTCGGTTTCTTTCAACCCCTTATTTGCCAAGAGTGGCACTGAAACGAGTAGTTTCATGTGCTCTGCCTACCCCTTCATGGGACACAGGCGTGATTATATGTATGTATATGTTCAATTTCTTTAGTAAGCTACAGCGGGGCAAATCTAGACTAAAAGGCAATTGTAACTAATCATTTTTTTTCATTATTACACAATTTCCATTACTCCATTATTACATGTCCACTGAACACGCTTACTGCATAACTGGTAGAAACTCTATTTTCTGAAAAACACTTATGAAAAACGAAAAAACTTTATAAGTAATGTATAAATAAAATAAAGACTCCTTAACTCAAATAGTCTTTTTAATTTAAAATTAGCAGATAAGTTCATAAATGCATGTATGTTTCTTAAAAATAAACAGTTTTTTTAAATAATGCAAACATTGTAAAACATGGAAGAAATTGAACAGTTATATTTGCCCCTCACTCGAGATTTGCCCCGCTGTACCTTATTTACCCCTATTTTTTCATGCTTTATAAGTGAGACAGTATAAAATTAAACACTCAAAATCGAGCGCCCGAAATTGGAAAATCAGCCCCTGATTGATCCAATCGCTTGCTCCATACAGTTAGTAAGTATGGCAATTCATTTTAGGATAATTAAAGTTATACGAAATAATAGTATGCAAATTTCAATTATGCAGATTCATTGTTATGCGAAATAAGAATTATGCATTTTTAATATTATGCTTATTCAATGTTATGAACAATTATGTTATGCCAAATCTGTTATGCGAATTCAAATTATGCGAATTAATGATAGGCGAAATAGAGGGCACCCATTATTTTAGGTAAATACCATGCTGAAGGCTTTAGAGAATTAAATAAATTAGATTGATTAAGGTGTAGATGAATCTAAGGAGTCTGAGCTACTATATGGGGTAGTTGTAAGGAAAGGCACATGGCGATTTATAAAATTGAAATATATTATCGCAATTTATTAAGGTATAGGGCGTTCCTATCAAAGAAATCTATAAGGCATTCGTTATATAAAATGAAATCAATAATCTATGAATGCAAAATTGAATACACTACAGAAATACGTACTTGAGGAAAACAATTTAGGCCTTTATCACTTGAAATATTTATATAAATTATAAGACAAAAGTGTATACAATACAAGTCAACCTATAGCCCATACCTTTGCGGGGACAATCTATTAAGTCAATGGCTCATGAAGTAAGGGAAAACCCGCTAAAACCCTTACTTCGCCTTATTAATGTAACATCTACATACAATGTCTACATAACATCTATATGTTCTAGTTAATACAACAATACAATTATAATTCATTAGGAATTGTAATAACAGAATTTCCAAGACAGTTTACTCTAAACACAGTTTGAGTTAAGTATAATAAATGCACATGTTGTTTAATCTGTAGGATATAACCTACGGGGAATTCCTGGTGCTTACAAAGTCAGTGTCTGTTTAATGTGGCATGTAAAAAATGTAAAAAAAATCTAATTAATAACTTAATGAATATATGTTGTACTTAATTAACTAACTTTATTTAAACTAGGTACATGGAACTGTAAGTTTTGTTTCTAATTTTAAGTTTATATTATAATGTTGACATGTAAATTGGCTTTATGAATAAATAAGTATGAAGTATGAAGTATAACAATATAATATCGGTCGTCTCGTTTCAATCCTTTACGAAGTGTATTTAGGTACATTAGATATCTCAGGAACTCGAATCCTGGTTTCAACAAATATATATGGAACATACAGTACCGGCCAAAAATATATCACATTTAGGATTTTTTAAGTAAAAATTTTTATGGTTAGAAGTATAGTTATTTTTCTAGAATACATATATTACTTACTGGTTTACAAAGTTATATAATGAATATATATTTATAATTATGACAAGATTACTGTATACTCATAAAATAACTTAACACGACCTCACCCCAACTAAGTGAAGTTGGCTTTAAGTACCTCTAAAAATGAAAATAACTAATAATTATACATAATATTTAATTTATATAGTGCAAATACATTAGTATTTTGTAGCAAAGCCTTTTGCATCGATGACTGCTTTACAGCGTCTAGGCATAGACTCCACAAGAGCGTCAATGGTGGATTGAGGGATTCTTTGCCATTCTTCCTCGATTTGTGAAAACTTTTGATTGGCATTAGTGGCTCTTTTCCCTCTCAACCGCCTTTCTACCTCTTCCCACAGCGGTTCAATTATGTTTAAATCGGGGGATTGACTTGGCCAGTCCATTAGAGTCACACGTCGCCGCCCGAACCATTCTGTGACTCGTTTCGCACGGTGTTTTGGATCGTTATCCTGCTGGAAAATGAATCCACGGCCCAGAAATTGTCGTGCGTAAGGTAGCATCACATTTTCCAGAATATCTAAGTATTTATTCTGGTCCATTATGCCCTCAATTCTGTAAAGTGGACCCATTCCTTTCGCGGAAAAAGCACCCCACACCATAACAGAACCTCCTCCGTGTTTTACAGTAGGAAGTTGATACTCAGGATTGTATCTGGTGCCGGTAGGACGACGGATCCACTTAATACCATCACTACCAAACAACATAAATTTACTCTCGTCACTCCATAACACATCGGCCCACTGTTGCGGTGTCCAGTGCTCACGTGCTTTACACCAAGTTACGCGTATCTTTCTGTTCTTCTCAGATATAAGCGGTTTCTTGACAGGACGTCGTCCGTGTAACCCAGCGTCTTGCAAACGACGTCGGACAGTCCTTATAGATGGATTTGGCTGCCCAGGGGTTGATATTTCTTTGACAATGTCCGTCGCTGTTAACCGAGGATTTGCACGAGAGACACGCAAAATATTGCGGTCGACTACAGATGTAGTGCAACGTGGTCTGCCGCGTTTATTGTGACTAATTGAACACCTGGGAGACTTTAAACGTTTGAGTAACTTCGTTACCGTCGATGTTGATATGCCAAACTGCTGCGAAAGCTCTTTATGGGTACGCCCCTGTTTGTAGCCAGCAAAGATAGCTTTTTGTTGATACGCTTCTAAATTTTTCGACCCACGTGTCTTCGGCATCTTCAGTTTCTTATACACATTAGGTTTTTTACGATATTTTAGAGATAATTTCGGGTTTACATCCGATTATACGAAACCGTCATACTGTGTCTAGGAAACAAAAATTACAAAAACCTAAAGAACTCCCTTTATTTGTGGCCAGGTTCTCTTATCGCTCGCCCAAAGAGTCTAGATACTGCCTATTTCATGATGTAGGACGGTAAAAATGGTTTAAAAATGTACAAAAAAAGTTTTGCCCGAAAAACACAAATGTGATATATTTTTGGCCGGTACTGTATTTAACATAGTGGCGAGGCTCGAACTCGCACTAATATTCACCAATAAAGTGTCATACAAGATATGTAACACAAGGCTGAAAGAAACTGAAGAAGCATTATACAGTTACTTTAAAATACTAATTAACCGTCACAAGGTTATAGAACCTGTCCCAACAATAAATCCAGATTATAAAGCAAGAGTTGAACTTGCCTTGCACTTGACAAAGATAATTAAATATTTATGTTGTGTTACTTAAAATACAACTTGAGATATTTTGATAAAAGAGGTACTTAGCTCGTTTATCGCCGGATCCGGAACCACTGGCTTTATTTTCTACTATAACTACTAATAACCGATTGTGGTGCTTGCTGTGTCAAGCCCTACGGTCGGTGTCGCGTCACTAGTTGGCGCGGGTGGAGCTGTCAGAGGATCGTCCGCCATTACCGCGTCGTGCTGTGAATTGTCCCAAGCTACGCTCTGTTTTCTAAATGTTATGTATTAAAACCTGTATTTCATGATGTCTGGTGTTTTCCCCTTTAACAGGTCAGAAGTGAGATCCGTGAACTACACGTGCAATATATTGTAATTGGCGTAAAAGCCGTATTTGCCTACTCATTATTGTTCACGAAAGTAACGCCGGTTCTTGTGAATTTACTATACTTCTGGCACCATTCATCATTGAATACTGAAAACAGATAATCGGTAAAGCCTTGGTAAGGCATATTTTCGAGAAGAAAAGGTTAAGTAAGTTACTGATGATCCAGTACGTGATTGAAGGCCATGTCGTTATACGACTTGGATACAATACAAAAAGGTGGTAGAATTACAGAGTACCTATGGTAAGCTTTATCGTGTCGTTTCAATTATTGGAACTATGTTCAAGTCACGTAAGTTATAATTTATATATGTTGTGACAAGTTCAAGAACTGAATGTTACTGTATGAGATCTTGAATCAAGGACAACTTGTGAAATGTTATGTTATACACTTGTTAAAGAAGAGTTTTTACCTATTGCGCATAAGATCAGATATTGTGATCTTATATTGTTAACTATTTGCATGTCGTGTTTTCGACTGAATACTGAAACCTATAAAACTTGTTGTCATCCTGTACCATACGTATTCTGGCAAATAAAGAAATTCTATTCTATTCTATTCTAAGCAGCAGTCTTAATTCTTATCTTTATTGACATGGACTGATGTCATTAATAATTTTATTGCCATTGACTCTTAGTCTACTCTTCAAAATATTCAAAGAACAGTAATAATAATATGGACTATGAATGCCAACTATGGCAGCTAGATGACTACAATAACATCATAGTCAGGCACCATAATAATTGCCCTGGATCCTAATCATATAAAATCCATTCATCGGTAACCAGCGCAGAAAGTTCTGTAGTTGCGTTGGAAATGCTTATGATATTTTATCAGTTAAGGTTTTTGATTTATTATTGAGCTTTATTAGAACACTTTGTCTATGCCTGCTTTGTCTTTGTCTATGTTTGTTATTTTGCCTAATGGTTTTTACTGGATTCTATAATTTAACTTCAAAAAGTATTGGTTATTAATTACCCCATAAGTTACCATTATGAGAGTTTGGTGATTTAATATTGAGTACCTATTATTGTCACTAAAAATATTTTAAGCACTGAATGAAGGTAATTAGTTGAGAACTACCTGTGTGGTGTGTGAATATTACTCCTTGGATGTTATTATTGCAATTAATAATATAATGGAATCTTAAATACCTATTTATGCATTACCGGCATTGCTGTCATGGGATATTGAACAGCATGTTTCTCTTTTCACAAAATTGAGTGTTGTGTGAAGTGTGGCATTATTAATTATGCAGGCATGTTGGTAATAAATGTAATTTCAGGAAAAGTTGTTGCTTCAATTGTATGTTCACAGAATAAACATGTTATCCTGAGGTTATTATTTAGCAGAGATGAACAAGAGGGATGGGTGTCTGCCAACCTGCACACCCATAATAGAAGACTAGTTCCTGCAAAATTATTGCACAAACATGTGTAATATTGTTGTGTGTAAATGGAGGTACATAAAATATGATAAGCGGGATAAAATTGAACATGGTAAGGTCAAATTATATCATATGAGGTTTCACTTTTATGTGATTGACATTCACATATGTAATTTGAAGTAATAAATAGTATAGCAGAGTTAAAATAATGTCAATTTATGATTAAAATATAATTGTTAAAATATAAAATTCACATACAAATGACTATATTCTGAGCCTTTTGGACTCCCCAAGGGATATGAGTGGACATGGACACTGAATAACTAAAATAGAGCTAATGTGTCAATGTTTTAGAAATAAAATAGAACAGGCTAGCATGACCACCAAGGGCCTGTGATGTCCAAGTAGAAGGATTGAGGTGATATGTATTGTTAACAAGATCATGTCACTCATGTCATTGATTTATTATACTGTTTTGCTAGAATGTGGCATACGGATATAAAAGAGTGTGTGAGTTGACTTATCCTCACTTTTGTCATCTTTGAGTCAGGTACCAACTGTTAATGTTGACAGTGCTATATCAGGCAGTAATATGAATGAATAAAATAGACAGGGCACATGATTATGTTATGATTTTTGCAGAACATCTAAACCTTAATTGTTGGTCATATGATGTGATGGAAAATTATTATTTCCTTTTTGTATGAGAGCAAAGTCTTGATTAGTGATGAAAATTATTGGGTTATCTATAATCACATTGCCCCAGGGTAGATGATACATCTAAGTTCAGCTTCAAGCGTTCATGAGAGAATCAAGTTAATGAGTGAAGGGAAATAATGTTACTTATTTAATTTTGACAAATTATATTTGTATCTAATTTATGTGAAATGTTATATGTTGTTAGAATTCAAAATGGCTTCACATTGCTCCAGCTGCATGATGGGAGTTGTCACCAAACTGTATGGTGCAAGGAATTATTGGCTGTGAAGTAAATATTTGATGAGAAGCAACTGAAGGTAAAATGTTAATGGTTGCCAAGTTTGATGATACAGCATCAAAGACTGACACAAGTTGAGTATTTTTAACTAAAGTTCTTTGTTTGAATAATTTGAAGTATAAAATTGTCAATGTCATGGGACAAGTGCAACGAATGTACTACTAACTGGTAAAAAGATAAATACACAATAAAATATTGATGTATCAATTTGCATAGAACAATTACATGTCTTGAAATGAATGTGATTTTAATATTACAATAATATCTTGGTATAGCTAAAGTTGGAATACCTAGAGTCAACACTGTGAGCACATGTTTAAAAAAAAAAAGATATCAATAGTCTTGATAGAGTATCTGAATTTGAGTACCTATCTCATGGTCGTTCATTGGGTTGCATAGGTATCAATCTGTTCGAAGCTGTCATCATTATTACACCTATAAAATGCTTCATAGATGAGCACAGGTCGCTCTCCTCGAGATTTATTTATTTATTTATTATTATATAATTAATTCTAAAGAGACAGATAAATTACATTTATAAAAAAAAAAAATATTAAGGGTTGAACCTTACCTGAATTCGTGCGACTAATCTAAACATAGTATGTTGTGACGAACACAGTTATTGCCTAAGAATTGTGGTTACAGAATATACTGGCAGGAGTCTGCTCGCCTATGCGGCGGTGCGAGTCTGCACGCCTGAGCGGCGGTGCCAGTCTGCTCGCCTATGCGGCGGTGCGAGTCTGCACGCCTGAGCGGCGGTGCCAGTCTGCTCGCCTATGCGGCGGTGCGAGTCTGCACGCCTGAGCGGCGGTGCCAGTCTGCTCGCCTATGCGGCGGTGTGAATCTGCACGCCTGCGAGGCGGTGCAAGTCTGCTCGCCTACGAGGCGGTGCAAGTCTGCTCGCCTACGAGGCGGTGTGAGTCTGCTCGCCTGCGAGGCAGTGTGAGTCTGCACGTACCACGAGCCTATGACACCAATGCTTAGCGAGCCTGTAAGACGTATCAGCTTAGCGAGCCATGATACGAATGATTAACAAACCTGTGAGGAGTGTCAGCTTAGCGAGCTATGACACCAATGCTTAGCGAGCCTGTAAGACGTATCAGCTTAGCGAGCTATGATACGAATGATTAACAAACCTGTGAGGAGTGTCAGCTTAGCGAGCTATGACACCAATGCTTAGCGAGCCTGTAAGACGTATCAGCTTAGCGAGCCATGATACGAATGATTAACAAACCTGTGAGGAGTGTCAGCTTAGCGAGCTATGACACCAATGCTTAGCGAGCCTGTAAGACGTATCAGCTTAGCGAGCCATGATACGAATGATTAACAAACCTGTGAGGAGTGTCAGCTTAGCGAGCTATGACACCAATGCTTAGCGAGCCTGTAAGATGTATCAGCTTAGCGAGCTATGATACGAATGATTAACAAACCTGTGAGGAGTGTCAGCTTAGCGAGCTATGACACCAATGCTTATCTTGCCATGATACGAATATTTCTTAGTGAGCCCAATAAATAAAATTATCTTAGAGCCCATGTTAAGTATCAGCTTAAAGAGCTATGATACCAATGCCTAAAGAGCCCCATAAATATAATTTAATTTAAAGAGATATGAGGTATCAGCTTAAAGAGCTTATGATACTAATGCTTAAAGAGCCCCATATATTTAAATTAGCTTTAAGAGCTATTATACCAATGCTTAAAGAGCTCCCATAAATATAATTTAGTTTAAAGAGATGTGAGGTATCAGCTTAAAGAGCTTATGATACAAATGCTTAAAGAGCCCCATATATCTAAATTAGCTTAAAGAGCCCCATATATAAATTAGCTTAAAGAGCCCCATGTGTAATTTAGCTCAAAGAGCCCATATATTAATTAGCTTAAAGAGCCCCATATATAATTTAGCTTATAGAGCCTATGTGAGTTATCAGCTTAAAGAGCTTATGATACTAATGCTTTGGGAGCCTATGTGACGTATCAGCTTAAAGAGCTTATGATACAAATTCTTAAAGAGCCCGTGATCTTAATAACTTTAAAGAGATTGTTGTACAAAACTGTTTGTATAGCAACTTAAAGAGCCCAAGTTCTTTTGCTGGTTGTTTTTGTTTTAATTATGTTTCTTGATGAAATAATAATAGTTGTCTACATGAAGCTTACTCTAAAAGCAGAGTATTATCTACATGATGTTTTCCTTTTAGGCCAAACACTTGGCAGTGGATAATATCGCATCAGTTGAAAAAAAAATACCACACTGTAGTATTTAAAGGGCCAACAGTAATAAAATCGTAACTCTGATGTGGCCTCAACATTAGGAGATTACTTTCGAAGTGAGAGATGCCAATTGGTATCGTTTTCGTTTGTCTTAGAAGCTATCGGATATGCTGAGCTCCAATCGGCTGCGACACAAGTCTGATGGAACGACTTGGAAGGCGCAGAAGGTGCAGGAGTTCTGTGGTGCTGCTGCTGGTCTTCGTGGGCGAAGAATTCTCATCAGGGAGGCCGAGCTAATAACCGATTGTGGTGCTTGCTGTGTCAAGCCCTACGGTCGGTGTCGCGTCACTAGTTGGCGCGGGTGGAGCTGTCAGAGGATCGTCCGCCATTACCGCGTCGTGCTGTGAATTGTCCCAAGCTACGCTCTGTTTTCTAAATGTTATGTATTAAAACCTGTATTTCATGATGTCTGGTGTTTTCCCCTTTAACACTACTAAATTAATCTTTAACAATTAATACAATTATATATATGATCAGGGAACAAATTGTAACAAAGTTGGAAAGACTTGGGTCTTCCTTCGAGTCTAAAATCAGAGTGTCCTCAACTCTCATCCCTCGTGTTGACTGAAATCCCTACTAAACCAACTTACTTATAGTTACGATAATATCAACTTTATTAACAATAATATAAGGATTGCGCAAACGCTTCTTCTATGGGACCTTATCCCTTCCAAGGCTCTGGTTGGTGCGCTGTCTCGCTCTCTCTTACTGCAGCCGCGGTGCACGTTGTCTCTCCCGGCGTGGTCAGGGCATCAGAGGGACCCCCCGCTGTCCCTTTTGTAACGAATGGTACGGTCATGGTCAAATGCCTTGACACATGGGCTCCAGATGCCCTGGAAACAGTTTACCAAGAAGAGTAGACTTTGAATGGAATAATATACCATATTAGAGTATGATTACGTTATAGGTTTGGCGTACGGTGTGCATTGTGCGATAGCGGTTTTTCTGTTGTTCCAGTAAACTCATAAATAAATCTAATAATGGGTTTTGTTTTTAAATTTCTATAGAATATCTTTTAACTAAAATATTGAGCAATCCGAGAATGGGAAACAGCCTGCTTTCTATTTTTATTGCCGCCCTTTTTTTTTCGGCTAGCCATTTTAAATTTATTACTTTTAACCGATGGCAATTTTAATCACCTATTTATAACTACTTAGTAAAGCATGTATTCACGTATGTGGAATACGGGTTGCCATCTCACAGTGAGTGTGGTCGTACATTTACTGCAAAAATAGGCTACGTCAGCCACCTGAGAGCTCACGACCGTCGCTCTCAATAATAAACCAATACCCAGTCGCTGAGGCCGAAACCGGTCGGGACAGGATGATGATGATGATGATTTTGTTATATCGGTTCTTATATAAGTAGCACTAAAACCTGGGCATGGTTAAAGTTTGCGGTAATATCAAAAATACACACTGTATATAAATATTTAAAATATTGCTGTTCAAGAAAATCTCCAAGTAATCTTGCACGCTAGCAAAGCAGCAAGCAACTCTGAAATAACCTAGAAAGTACCAAAGTCCAGCGCACTTCCTTAATTGATTATGTTTCCACATAATATGTTACTCCAACTCAGAATAAGCCGCCCAAAGTTGGTTAGGTTTGCTACAAACTTAGGCTCTTTTGTCAGTAGTGCAACTATCTAATGGATTACAATGTCAGAGCACCAGAGTTGGGAGTTCCAAGTTCGAGTTGGACACTAACGAGTGGTGGTGAATTTCTGAATACTTGCGGACCGTTGCTATCGAGTTAAGAGTTGGTCTTGAAATGTGGCATAGTTTTCGTACTTTCTGCTGGACTCGTACCGTGTGGATTAGGGACATCAAAAGTTATCGAAGGCACTCCATACTCGAACTTAGATTGATATTGACATTGACGGCCTCAACTGATAACAGAATGAATAATAGAACTTACGTACAGAAAGGACACTTCTTGCAAAACCGAAGCGATCTTCCAGGGTCGAATAGTGTTATCCCGTACTAATTAACAGATGGCACTATCTCTTTCTATTATTTAGGGTTGTCAAAAACCACAAATAATCTAATCTGTGGTAGCATACGGGACGTCAAGTTGTGAAGATTCTAATAATTGCTACGTAGCAATGCGAGCTAGAATCGCCCGATCAGCACAATATCAGTGGACCATTATGATCCTAAGTACAGCCAGCAATACAATAATGATCATTATTCAGCTCTATGTACAGTCGAGTTCATAAATATGTGGACATTTTTTCACTTTATTGCAACGAGTTAAGATGGAGAAATGTACCTATACATATATTTGTGAACTCGATTGTACTTAGGATCAGACTAAGGAGTACAGAATCAAACAACCATCGCCATTATTTTTATGTAAATATGAGCATGGTTTTATAAACAGCTCAAGGGATTTTCATGAAACTTTTGATGGTCAATATTTTTTGCACTTTATCATCTTTTATTCAATAAGTTACTCTAGAAGTATCTCAATAACAATAATGAACTTTGAATAAAGTGAGACTAAAAAAGTTTCAGAAAATCCGGTTGAAAAATCGAGTGAAAATTAAGTGACATTAAGAAAGAAGCTTAGTCAGCTCGCAAATCGAGTAAAGATCGTGGCAATCGGAAAGACGCGCGT
This sequence comes from Leguminivora glycinivorella, assembly GCF_023078275.1. Taxonomy (NCBI): domain Eukaryota; kingdom Metazoa; phylum Arthropoda; class Insecta; order Lepidoptera; family Tortricidae; genus Leguminivora; species Leguminivora glycinivorella. Next base: position 7,421,016 of record NC_062984.1, read on the forward strand.
CTTGACTCGTAATTTCTTTAAATTAAAGGTTAGTTTTGACAAATCAGTGCGACATAGTGAATGACACGAATATTCTCCGGAATACTTTTGTGCCATTTCACACGAAATTCCGCCGGCAGTGATTTCACGACGTCTCATGACATAAGTGAGTGAATATTTAGTCTAGCGTGAAATCCTTTTAGTACCCACTTCGGTATGTTTCTAGTCGTATTGGAACTGAATCTTACGTATGAAAGAGTTAGTAGTGGGTAGCTTCGTAAGTTTGAAACAATATTGTAGTGCGACATGAATTGGTATTCAGTGCTTCAATAAACCTAAACAGACACACACAGCGAAGAGAGTGTTGTGCGAGTCCCTAGGAATCGCCGGCACCTACGTTCCTCACCGGAGAGGAGATGAAACCGGGAAGAAGAGCCTTGAAGACATTATGAAGATCGTCAAGGAGTACAAGGACCGAATTCCGGAGTTTCTGGCGACAGATATCTCCATCATTCCGTCGTGCGATCCGGATGACGTCAACGTTCGCAGCTTGTTAAGGGAAATCGTGGCCCTAAAAACAAGTTTAGCAAGTTGTGGTTAATAGATATCTACGTAAACAAGTTGTGGTTAATAGATATCTACGGACGCCTCGTAAGACTCTGTGTGGTACTGCGGAGCCGATTACTTCTGGTCTGCGAGTTGCTACACCGAGTAAAGCGCTCTACGTGTCGCGCTTGCATTACTCCGCCGGGGCTGATGAGGTGGTGGAGTACGTTCGCCGGAAGACTGGCTACACGCTGAGGGTGCAACAGCTGCAGTCGCGCCACTACTTCACTTCATTTGTTGTGCGCGTGCCGCGCACGCTGCAGGACACCATCGCGTGCGCAGACTTCTGGCCGAAGGGTGTGGTATTTCGGCGGTTCCGGGGCAACCTGCCGAATCCTACACCGAGTCAGACGACGCAACGGAGCCACGCTGTTACGTCGTCGCCCAAATCGAATGTTTAATTTGTATTCTTTTTTGTAATATTTATCGTTTATGTCTTGTTTTGTATTTTGTAGTTTCACAGTGCCTTAGTGTAAACTGTAATGCTGTGTTACTTTTTTGATTAAATAAAATAAATAAAATAAAATAAATTTTGAATGATCTGTTACGATATTTATTTTTATGGGGGGTTTCCTTTAGCTAACGCCAAAATAAAAAAAACCAACAACAGTTGAAGAGGAACCAGGTATTTATTTGAATTCAGGGAAAAAAATCTAAATTGTTTATGCTAATTTGTTATCCTAGATACACGGTAACAATTGTTTGCCGAGGGCTAGCTCACGAGAACAATAATGTTGAGTTTATATTTTAAGGGAACAAACGTGGGTCAGCGAGCTCTAAATTATCATTACTGGTAGAAACGGATACAGCGGTCAATATATATTAAGGTAGTTACACGGATGGGCGCCAGAACCGAAAGGCCGGTTCATTCAGTCAATAAGTAAACGTGGAAAGATCTGACCTCGAAACACCACAACTGCCACGTCAGCAGCCTTGGGGTGAAACGTCGGGAGTAGGTAGAACAGCAGCAATCTGCTGCCCACAAGTTACCGGGATACCAGGGGAAGCTCTCGCGGCCGGCGCGAGGTTTAGGCGACGCGGCGTGAACCCGTTGATGGAGAAAGGGCCAGCAGAGGGCAAAATTGCACCTATTTCGACATCCGGGCACGCTGGGCGTCGCCTATTACATGATCAAACGAACTTACCTGAAGTGAAGTTCGATCATAATTATCCTGTCTTCGCCGAAGAGATTTAATCTTTGACTATGTAGTAGTAGCCTATGCTACGCGCAAACCTACTCGCACAAGTTTTAGAGGGTAGAGAGAGAAAAAACCGCATTCTTTTCTCCCTCCACTATCCCACCCACAGACCGGACATTCCCAACTGCCAGGCCAACCTCATTCTTTTTAGAGCACGAAGGGGTAATAGGAAATAGTAGCAACATTGATAATTAGGGGAAAAGTGAACAGGTAGCGACAGCAACTTCCTGGGTAGGGTGGGTAGTTAAATCTCTTCGGCGAAGACAGGATAATTATGATCGAACTTCACTTCAGGTAAGTTCGTTTGATCATGTAATTATCCTGTCTTCGTCCTCAGAGATTTAATCTTTGACTATGTAGATGTTCAGAGAGCAATCAATGTTGCTAAATAAATCAATAGTACATAAATCAAAATGACCATTTATTCATTTGTTCGCAAGGACAAATCTAAAAGAAATCAAGGTAATAAGTACTCTTTTTCAATAATAATTATGACAATCTCATCAATTAACATATACTTATAACGTATAAAAATAACAATTATGTAGTACCTATATATAATAACAATTATAAGTATGGCCCTATTGTGATAACAAAGAGTTAAATAAGCTGGTTTCAGAATTAACTATAGGTCTATTATAAAAATTCGCAAAGGCAGTTGATCGCTCGGTCCAGCCAGCTGACTTTCGAATGACATCGACGCTTAGCCCAGCGCGCGAGGCAGCCGAGGTTGCCGCGTGCCTCGTGCTGTGGGCGGTAAAAACAGAAGTGTCGATGCCACTCTCTGTGAGGGTCTGCTTTATCCAACGCCCTAGACTTTGTGATGAAGCTGACCTGTGCGGCTTCTTATAGGTCAGAATAAGGCTCTCCTCGGTATTAGATCGTAAAGATGATGTTACTAAGACATACTTTTGTAAAGTCGACGCTGGGCAAACACCAGGGCGAGAGCGGAAAAAGGTAAATTTAAAATTGGCTGAGCTCTGCCAATTGACGAGGTTTTAATTAAGTTAGTGATAGTTATAAGTAATCGATCATCAAATTCCTTTATATTTGACATTTTTATAAATGATAGAGTTTGCAATCTCTGTCCCGTGGCAAGGGCTAGCAACATAACTAACTTTTTAGACAACTGCTCTAAATTAATTGCATCATTATTCATGTCCTCTAAGTAATTTAGAACAATATTAACATCCCATGTACAAACATACCGTGGAAATGTTGGTTTTAATCGAAAAATCCCTCTGAAAAAACGTTTAAGACTTAAATCATCACTTAATTTATTTAAAGATATTAAAGAAATAGCTGACCGATGACTGTTTAATGTGCCATATGATGACCCATTTTGAAAACAATTCGTAAGAAATTCTAAAAGGGATGATATTTTGAAATCATAACAATCTAAATGCCTTTGGGAACAAAACTCCCACCATAACTTCAGGCTTGTAGTATACTGAATTCTCGTCTTCTCTGAAATTGACGATAGCATGACCTCTAATGCCGTCTCAGGTACGCATTGCCTACGGAATCCTTCCCGGATAACACACACGCTACCAGGGAAAGGTGACGGTGTAACGGGTGTGTTGATCTGAAAGGAGAGGAAACGAGATATTTACTAGGTGGAAATATTACAGTTTCTTTGATACAAAGAGACATGTAAAATGGGTACCATGGTTGAGATGGCCATTGGGGAACGACAACAATACCTGTTGCTTTGTCCGAGACAACTTTTTTCAACGTCTTTAAAATCAAAGCAAAAGGAGGGAATGCGTAAAAATAAAATTGGGACCAATCCACCGTAAACGCATCAATGTTGTATGCAAAAGGATCTTTTTTCCAGGATATGTATAGGGCACACTTTGCATTTATGCGAGAGGCGAATAAGTCTATACCTGGCTCCCCAAAACAGCGTACAATTCTAGCGAATTCTTGTGAACCTAACTCCCATTCCGTGTCAATATTTAATCTTCTGGATTCGCTGTCTGCCTCGACATTAAGTGATGACCTTATATAAGAAGCATATATAAAAATTTTCCTTGCCTCACACCAACTCCAGATTTCCCTAGTAATTTTGTTTAAATGAGGGTACTGGACGCCCCCATTCTATTTATGTAAGAAACTGCTGTTGTGTTATCTACGCGCAAAAGTATATGACATTCTTTTTTATTATTAGCAAAAGTCATCAGACCAAAATAGGCTGCCAAAAGTTCGAGATAATTTATATGATTGACTCGTTCTGTGGCCGTCCAGTGACCGCCAGTTTTGTTAGTACCACACGCTGCACCCCAACCTGTTGTTGAAGCATCAGTGTAGATTTCAAGCTCATAGTTTTGATCTCTGATTGGATTAATTGCGACTAAAATGTTATTCTTCCACCACAGAAGATCATCATATAAATTGTCCGCAACTTCCATGAATGAATCATAATTTTCATTATTATTGAGTAAAGCTAAGTACTTAGCTCTTTCTAAAGACTTTGTGTGCAGCCACCCATATACAATTGCTGGACACGCCGCGGTAATGGAGCCCAAAATACAAGCAAAATCGCGAATACGCATTCTGTTTGACGTAAATAACCGAGTTATTAGTTGTAATATTGTTTGTCTCTTTGTGTCTGGTAACTGTATAGACATTGTTTTGGAATCTAATAAAAAACCCAAGAATTTGCATGTAGTTTGGGGTGCCAGGTGAGACTTTTCGTAGTTGATAACAAAACCTAACCTAGTCAAGCAATTAATAGTAATATTTGCATTTTCTAGGCAATCTTTAGCTGAGCTTCCTAAACACAGTATATCATCCAAATACCTAACCGAAATTAGGCCTTGAGATCTTAGATATGTTGCAACAGGTTGTAAAATCTTCGTAAATATATATGGCGCCGAACAGAGCCCAAATGGGAGAGCAACAAATTCAAATAAATTGTCTTCTAAAAAAAAATCGTAAAAACTTTGTATGACTTTCATGTATAGGCACTAAAAAATATGCTTCCTTAAGATCTATATTAATCATGTGACAGCCTGGAAACATTAGCTTAGACGCTGTTCTTACATCCTCCATTTTGAAATGTTCTGAATAAACATACTTGTTCAACTTTTTTAAATTTAAAATAAATCTTTTGCTACCGTCACTTTTCGGAATTAAAAATATATCAGATATAAATTGTCCCGCCACAGGATCACAATGCCTTATAGCGTTTATTTGTAGCAAGTGTTGTATTTCATTATTTATGTCAGATAGTTCGTTAGACGTAAAAGAACGACGTGGATAGTCAGAGACGTTTTGAACAGGTTTCATAATAAAAGGGATCTTATAGCCTGACACAGCGGATATTATAAAATTGTCCTTTGTAATTAATTTCCATTCATCAACAAAATATTTTAGGCGCCCTGCATGTACCTGATATTGCGCAGTTAGGTCCGCCGGTTTGTTGAGGATCGCTGCGCAGGAGGAGGTGGTCGTCGTGTTGGAGGTGGAGGTGGAGGCTGACGGCGACTCGGCGGAGGCGGCGGCGGGGGTGCTCGCCTGCGTCCTTGGTATTGGTAGACTGGGGCCTGATATTGGTATGTCGGACCCGACATCGCTGCTCTCGGCCCACCGGGTCTGTGTTGATACGTGTGGCCCCCTCGCTGATATCGCGTTCCCCGGGACGTCGATGGACCTCTGGCATTTAAATTAGGAGTGGTTGATGGTGGTTGGATTAACTGGCCTGTCTTTTTTATGCCACAAGAGTCCTTCACCAACTCACCCAATTTCTCTCCAAACAGAAAAGTATCCCTTTTTCTGTCTTTAAAAGGTTCCGCTAAGGATTTATCTATTAGCGGCATAATGACTGAGCGGCGGGTATCAGTTTCAGCGTAATGAGAATCAGCTAAAATAGTACCCGCGTCATTGAGTGTCCGAATAATATCTGGGATATCCGGAGTTCGTTTCAAGAGGCCAGTCAGAGCCTTGCCTAGCGCTGAAAGCGCTTTGCCAAGTTGGTCCTGCTTTGCAAGCAGCCGTTTATCTCTCAACTTGCATGCCTCGGCCAGCATGGCTCCAATTTCCGGGTTTAGAGACGGGCTTTTTGCCAGAGGAACGTTTTTGGGAAATGGGTATTTTTTCAAAAGCTCCTCTTTCTTTTCTTTTTTAAGGCCGTCCAGCAAAATTTTCTGGAACCTCGCAGCTACTTCGGCCTGCAAATCATCACCGAACTCCAGAGGATCCGCTTCTACATTTCCTAGTTCTTGTAATAAGCTAGGGTCGAACTCATCTTCTACCAAGTTCTCCTGTCTCTCACCAGTTGTAAAGGAACACGGGCTGGTGCACGCTGTGGTTTCAGTGATTTCACTAGCGTCTCCGTATACGACATGCTTGTACGTGTAATCGTCGTATTCCACATCGCGCGTTTGCTGCTCTTCGATGTTGCAGATATCTCGCAAGTCCTCAGTTTCATTAGGTTGGTAGCCATCAAATTGTATAGCTTCATTGTGCTCGGTATGCTCTGGAATCCGAGCGAAAAAAATAATTAATAAATTTAATAAATTTCTACTGAGGGTAGATATTGTCGCCCAATGAATGCAAAGGGCTTAAAAAAGGAAGTTATATGTGAATAATATAAATACGGTATTTCCGATGAATGCAACGGAAACAACAAGATGCCCGATGAATGCAACGGGTTTTTGGATAAAACAAATAAATTAGGAATTATATCATCCGAAGAATGCAACGGATATAAAATAAAATATTTCCGATGAATGCAACGGAAATATTTGGCTTAAGCAAAAGAAATAGCTCGATGAATGCAACGGCTTTTCCTTTAATCAAAATAATATCACTTTTAAATAGAATATTTTCGATGAATGCACCGAAAATACTTGACTATAAAAATAAAACAAATCACCTTCGTTTTGCACATCCTGCTCATTTGGAGCTATGTTTTGCGACTGGTCAGTGCGCCGTTTACGTTTTGCTTCAAGTTTTTCTTCGTACATTTTTAATTTTCTCATCCATCTTTCTTCTCGAGATTCACCATGCGGTCGCTTCGACATAATTCACTTTAACTTTAACTCAACTTCACTTTTATTGCACTTGTGCGAACGCCGCGCGCGCACGGACAAGAATGAGGTTGGCCTGGCAGTTGGGAATGTCCGGTCTGTGGGTGGGATAGTGGAGGGAGAAAAGAATGCGGTTTTTTCTCTCTCTACCCTCTAAAACTTGTGCGAGTAGGTTTGCGCGTAGCATAGGCTACTACTACATAGTCAAAGATTAAATCTCTGAGGACGAAGACAGGATAATCACCATCAGAACATGGTTTTATTCACGTCCGATTCCAGGGTCAAACGGGCGATTGCGCCCGATTTTGGCCTGGGCCAACGATATCCCTTCATCTCTCTCTCCGGCAAAAAGAAATCCCATCTCATTCGCCATTTTGGACGGGACTAGTGTTGCCAAGCCTAAATCGGCTCGCACCGCAAACAGCCGGCTCCGGACGTTCAATGGAAATTAAGTCAACAATAAAATATAATACTAAACTTTTCGCGATTAACGCGGAGCTTAAAAAACCCATAATTAAGTCTGGTTACGAATAAAAGGAAGGAAGGCAAACGCCCGATGACGATTTACTTCTATTTTTCAAAATGGCAACTATGATCCACGTAAGTCCATAGAGGAATACAAGAGTGCAGCTATCCCACGCTAGATGGCGAGGAAGGCCGATCCAGGATCAGACAGCTCACGGTCGATGACTTCCTGCCGATTTCCGACAGAGGGCGGTAGAAGGCGTAACCTACGCCTTGCATTCTTAAATTTATTACTTTATTAAGGAGAATGAAATTTTATTGTTACAGATCTTATGAATAATAAGTACCTCTAGGTAAGTAAGTAAACACTTTATTGTCCAAGGAAAGAATACAACACATAATATTTCAAATAAAAAGTTTCAGTACAAAGGCGAACTCATCCGGGATCTCTTCTAGTAAACCTAAATAACATATTCCTCATACTTAAAAATACTTTGTTCCAGGTAACGATGGTCTCATAAGATTTATTTTTGTTTTGCGTAAGACGTCTGTCCAAAATGATAAGTGGAACGTGAAATGCGTGGATGGACAGTTATCAAAATTATTCTTTCTGATTGTTGCTCAAAATTCAGGATACATTCTTAAAGCCCCATATATTGGATTTCATTACATACAAAGCTTAGTCGTACAAACTTATTTGTGCTTAGGTCTAATCTGTATGGAATGTATCAAATATTACTTTAAATATAAGTTCTGGAACCACCTAAACTAGCCTAACAAGTAACAACATTTTGTGGCAATGTATAGTCGCTACATGATATTTGAGAGCGGGAAAAGTCTTCTTAAATATCGTTTTTAACCCCCGACGCAAAAACGACGGGGTGTTATAAGTTTGACGTATCTGTCTGTTTGTCTGTCTGTCTGTCTGTGTGTGTCTGTCTGTGGCATCGTAGCTCCCGAACGGATGAACCGATTTAGATTTAGTTTTTAGGGTTCCGTACCTCAAAGAGGAAAAACGGAACCCTTATAGGATCACTCGTGTGTCTGTCTGTCCCTCTGTTACAGCCGATTTCTCCGAAACTACTGGACCGATTTACTTGAAATTTGGCACACGTATGTAAACCTGTGGCCCAAAGACGGACATGTAATTTAATTAAATGAAATTTAATCATAGGGGTCACTTTTGGGGGGTAAACTTGAAAATTAAAAATCAAAGTTATTAAAACTATATTGTGTTATATATCAAATGAAAGAGCATTTTATGAGCATTTGAAATATATTTTTTTTTAATTTTTAATTTTGGTATTTTAGAAGCAATTTAAGAAAATAGACAAAAAATGACCATTCCCCCCCCTTATCTCCGAAACTACTTAGCGCAAAATTTTCAAAAAAATACACGAGATAGGCCTCTACCTGTAGATTACAGGAAAACCTATTAGAAATCTACAGTCAAGCGTAAGTCGGACTTACGAGAAAAAAACTCAAATTAGGATTTTCACCCACTGACGCTGCAAGCAGTTACTAAACGTCTTAAAATTTTGTAAGCGTGATGGACAGGTAGAAATAAATTCATTTCTGTCTTATTCTTTTTAGAAATTGTTCAATTTTTTTTTTCGTTTGCCAAAATGACTTAAGTTCCTACTAAAAAGGAGGCGCTTAAGACCGTTTGTAAGTGGACTGAGCAAAATTTTGTTCAAATCGGTCCAAAAAAAGGTCTCTGTTGACGAAAACATAGAATTTGTGCCAACGACAGCCCAAATCTGAAGTCCAATTTGCTCTATCTCTTATCGTTTCCGAGATATATACGTAAAGTCTTGAAAGTGCGAAAAGTTAACTTTGCCATCACAGTCGTTCAGGCGCTCATGAGTTCTTTGTATGGAAAAGTCGAAAACCGACTCGCACTTGACCAATGTTCATAGAACGTGTTGTGGTTTTTTACGCGGGTCCGCGACTGACGACGTTCGAATGTTTTGTTCGGAAATGTTTGAGGATGGTTTCTTTGAAACGTTGCCGGCGGCGGGTGGTTCGACGGGCGAAGGTCACACGCCGCCGCACGCGACGGTCTGTATTCGTTTTGTACAATGGACGGCGGGTGGCGTCTTGATATGGAAAATGACTGACTTCACTAAAGATAATGATGAACTCATTGAGGTAATACTAGAGAGGACACTGCGAGCAAAACGTTTGCGCTACAAACATAAGTCCATTGGACTTATGTTTCTGCCTGCACGCAAATAAAATGTAAAAATGCCTTCCTGCGCAACAAGATGCTGTTTAAGCCATACGAGAAAATCGAATAAAACTGACGTGTCACATTTAATCAGTTAGTATACAGATACACGCTATGTTAATCGATCTTTATTTAAGTAATTATTTCAATGAAGGGACGCGCTCACTCGCTCGTTAACTCGCTTCTACTCATTTCCTCAAAGGTTGACTGGAAGAGATCCCATTAAGGGATAAGTCCGCCTACATTGTATATTACTGACTCTGTAACTGTGTCTCTTTTGTTTCCTTTATGTACAATAAAGCTTATACATACATACATATGTATGTATGTATGTACACACATACATACATACATACATATGTATGTATGTGTGTCTTCGCGTTTGAGGAGCGTATGTACGCTCCTCAAACGCGAAGCTATCGCTGCCATTTTGTTGAACGAAATCATAGATTAATCGCATCATAATCGCACAGACTTGACATGTAGGTAATGAAGTATAGTAATTGTGATTATATTCTGTTTGTAATATATAAAAGAGAAATGTTAAATTTATTTCACGTTATACTTATGAATACTACACAGTTCTAACACGAGTTGTAATCGATATTTTCATACAATAATTACCTATGATTTTCTTCAAGGGCAATTAAAGTAGGTATATGAAAAAAATCAATAATGTATTTTTATTTCACTTAGTAGAACTTAAACATAGCACAATGTATGATAGTGCTAAAATTAAACTACTTACCCCCTTATTCATAATTTAACATAATCACATTTCTATCACACCAATACGCCGAAAAGGGACAAACGAACTTTATCGGCTTGATAACTTTAGTGTGCGTTTATGAATAAGGGGTTAGTATTTTACAAAAAGTATAAAAAAAGGTCTACACTAAGAGTGTCGCGTCTAGGTGGTCATTGGTCGTCTTACTCTAATTTTAATTTTAATATACCATATAATAAGGACTGTATCGTTAAGTATAAGGACAAAACAAACCTCGTCTAAATGTTGACATGTGTATAATTTTGTATTATTATGTTCCGAGAGTATGATCTTAAGGTATTGGTAAGTACTATTTGATATAAGAAGGTCTGATATTTTTTTTATTTTAGGGACTTTATGGTACTTTCATTAAGGTCTAGCAAATAAATTTCGGACAACCCCTATCTGGCTTAATTTGAGAATGTTTCAATGACTCTTTGTACGATTTCAACAAACAAAGGTTAATATGCTGCCAAAATATATTCTTTAAGAGTCCTCTTCATGGTTTTTCCAATTGGGTACTTGTAGAATAAATGCGGCGAATTTATATAATTTAAAAAACGCAATTTTGAGCAACGTTCCGGATTGCCGTAAATTTTTGATGCTAGCAGGATGAGAGAAACAGATAAAAAAATTAGCCATAGGCCAAAGTCTAATTGACATTCATGGTGTTTGAACAGTGCTTAAACCAGATCGATATAAGCAATGTATGATAGTCAAATTCGACATCAAAGTCGGAGTTAGAGTAAGCACCATGCCACATTCTCTAAATGGCCGCCATACACAGATCCTGAACTATATTTTTTAAATAACAGTGGCTAGACTATGTCCAGATATTCTGCTTTGTGGATCATGTGTCGTTGAGGTTCGCACCATACAATTTTTTTTCGCAATCGTATCGTCTTTTACGCACTTTGTGAATTTTCTAGTAGCATTTGTCCGGAATCATAATTGGTACTCGGGAGGATTAAGTCAATACTGTCTAAACCATATGCTTTACGTCGAGTTTCTAGGACAAAATGTGTACCTTATTATGTGCCTTATTAAGCCCATGGCTTGTTATAAGAAAAAAATATAATAGCAAATAAATACGGCTACTCAATGTTGTCTTCATACTTAACGATACAGTCTTTAATTATGTACCTAAATCAATTGTGACGTGTAATATGTAACAATATTATAAATAAATGAGTATGAGTATGAGTATGACACGGTACCTCCCCACGCATGCGCCGCGCGGTGCCGGCCGGAGCACAGACTTTGTTTGGGGTGTAATTTCTAGTATGTTAGTACATAGTAATTCAATGGATGAATGGTACTTCTGTGAACTGTTTTCGATATACTTAATCGAATATATGATGTAAATTTTTCTTTACTACAATGCAAGTGTTTGAGTACCAAGTTAAAAATTTCACTTTCTTTTTGCCGGTTTCATACAAAAATATCGTTTGACTGTCTCTTTTTTGGGTAATATCAATATTTATATGGAAACGGATTAAGTCGCGTATAATCTTCTTCCTCTAAGAATTACAATGTAAGTATTTTTGCATTCATTTTGATCAGAGCACAACACAACAGTTCAAAAATCAGTCTACCAGAGCTTCTGAGTTCCGTCGCCGACGACGGGTGACCAAGGGTCAGAAAACCCACGCACCCGCGACCGACAGCGTGTGGCACAGCGGCACACGCGGCTCACATCCAAACGCCGCCGGGCGCGTGTGACGGGCCAGAGAAACCAGGGCCTTAGGGCTAGGTGATTATCGCCGCGCCGCAGAGGACGCGCTGAGGGGGGGGGGGTGCCTACAGCAGTTGTAGTTGTATGCATACCTAGCTCACGCACACAGACGCGTCCGCTGGCGCCGCCAGGGGCGGCTCACTCCGCTATCCTATCGCCGCGCTACAAGTATATACTTATTAAGAAGATGGAGAACATCGGTATAAGGGGCACGCCGCTACAACTTTTCAGCAATTATCTCCAAGATAGAAAGCAGTCGGTAAAAGTTGGAAATTTACACAGTAATGAGGAGAACATAGAATACGGAGTGCCGCAAGGCAGTGTTCTTGGCCCAACCTTGTTCCTTATCTATATTGATGAGCTATGCAGACTCAATGTTGAAAACGCCGAAATATTTGCAGATGATACTGCTATCTTATTTCATGGTGAATCTTGGGAGGAGGTTAATAAACTAGCTCAAAATGGTTTTAACCAGGTACATGAGTGGCTCTCCCTAAACCTTCTTACGTTAAATTATGCTAAAACGAAATACCTAACTTTTAGCATTAAAAACAATAAGCAAGCGTTATGCAAAGACGTGTCAATTAAGGTACATTCTTGCCAAGGTCAAGCTGTTTGCTCAAGCTCATGCCAATCTATTTCAGAAACATCATCTTTAAGATATCTAGGAGTTTTAGTTGATAAAAACCTCAGTTGGCGTGAACATATCTCTAATCTGGCGAGTAAAATTAGAAAGTTGATATTTATATTTAAAAATCTTAGACATGTATGTGATAAGAAACTTTTAATATCTATCTATTATGCCCTCTGTCAATCAGTGACTACTTATTGTATTACTGCTTGGGGAGGAGCATCAAAAACTTCCATGCTTACACTGGAAAGAGCTCAGCGTACAGTACTAAAAGTTATAACTTTCAAAAATTTCCGATATCCAACCACCACTTTATATCAAGACACCTCAGTACTATCGGTAAGACAACTCTTTGTTAAAATGTTGCTAATAAAACAGCACAAACACAGCCCAGACCTCTCTGCTTCTAGAAGGAGAGATGACAAAGTTTACTTAATCCCACCACATAAAACGAAATTTCCAAAAAAATTTTACAACGTCATAGGCCCCACTATATACAATAAAATAAGTAAAGATATAAAACTGAGATCACTAAATTTGTACTCTTTTAAAAAGCAGCTGGAAAATTATCTACGGAAACATGATTACGAAAACACAGAAAAATTGCTAAAAAACTTAGTGTAACACACACACACACACACACACACACACACACACACACACACACACACACACACACACACACACACACACAAGCGCGCGCGCACGCGCACGTACACAAACACACAATTAATATATGTACCTATATATATAATTGTATACATAACTAAAATCTTATAAATATTTAATCTTATGTTTTTGCATATACTACGTGTTTACTCCAAAGACGGCCCAGCAACGGGTGTTGTTCACTATTCGTTTGTGAAATTCTTAACTGTTATTTTATATTTGGTTTACCTTTGTTGTCATGTTATAATGAAGTTCTTATTAAGTAGGTAGTTACGTACTTTAATGTAGTGACTAATTAACAAATTCGGCAAACTTATAAAGTAACGATTTTGTATGCACACTAGTTTGGATCTAAGTGTTATGTCATTAAGGATTAGTTTAGATAATCCTACAAGTGACTGGTACATGGTTTATAATTATATAAATACATACGTAAGGACGGTGAATCCTGACCCACCGTAATACAGTTCACACTAGTACGGGGATCAGATGACACTTATCTTTTGGTTTTGTACCATGATAGTAAAATGTTAAAATTGTAAGTAGAATTAAGCACCTCTATTGACTCAATAAAATATCTTTTATCTTTTATCTTTTATCCTGGCGGCCGCGAGCTGTGGCCGCGAGTTCGCGGCCTACTCAGGGGTGGCGCACATTCTCACGGAATGCACGTTCGCACTTTCTATTGTTACTTTACGTCGCGAGGTTTTTTAAGCGATGTCCGCGGGTGGAATGGCTAATAATACTTAATTAAATAGACATATTGAATAAAATAAATACCAAAAGATATTCTTATACAGATCTACTACTGATTAAGTCCCACGGAAAAGTTCAATAAGGCTTGTGATGTTGGAACCTTGAACAAAAATATATAAATACAGCGTATATACCTAGAAAGTACTCAAGACTTAAATATAATAATATAACATTTAATGTGAGTATTAATTCGTTTGGATCCATTGGTAACCCTATCACCGGACGCCGCGCACGTGCGGCTCGTTTCTTTGTAAGAATGTTGTAGGTATTTAAAAAGGCGGCATTTCGGAAACATCAAAGCAGTGGGCCTTCTTAACTTGTGCTATTATCTATATAATATAAACGGCAAAGTCCTGAGTGACTGACTGACTGACTTAAATCAACGCACAGCCCAAACCGCTGGTCCTAGAGATTTCAAATTTGGCACGTAGATTCCTTATATAGTGTAGAGGAGCACTAAGAAAGGATTTTCCAAAATTCACCTCCTAAGGGGGTCAAATGGGGGTTCAAAGTTTGTATGGGGAAACAAAATTAGTTTGACTATTTTATTCGAAACTTCACAGGAAGATTCCTTAAGGACATATGACTGACTACGTGTTTCAGGTTTTTTGAAAATTTAACCCCTAAAAGGGTGAAAAGGGGCGATAAAGTAAAAAAATCAATATGGGTATCGTTTTTATGGTTTATCGGGTCGCTGATCACGATAAATACAACGTTTTTAAAATCTAACGAGGCGGAAGTGAAATACCTTCTCCCCTGTTGTGGTGCAATGGATAGGGATAGGGATAGGGATAGGGATAGGGATAGGGATAGGGATAGGGATAGGGATAGGGATAGGGATAGGGATAGGGATAGGGATAGGGATAGGGATAGGGATAGGGATAGGGATAGGGATAGGGATAGGGATAGGGATAGGGATAGGGATAGGGATAGGGATAGGGATAGGGATAGGGATAGGGATAGGGATAGGGATAGGGATAGGGATAGGGATAGGGATAGGGATAGGGATAGGGATAGGGATAGGGATAGGGATAGGGATAGGGATAGGGATAGGGATAGGGATAGGGATAGGGATAGGGATAGGGATAGGGATAGGGATAGGGATAGGGATAGGGATAGGGATAGGGATAGGGATAGGGATAGGGATAGGGATAGGGATAGGGATAGGGATAGGGATAGGGATAGGGATAGGGATAGGATAGGGATAGGGATAGGGATAGGGATAGGGATAGGGATAGGGATAGGGATAGGGATAGGGATAGGGATAGGGATAGGGATAGGGATAGGGATAGGGATAGGGATAGGGATAGGGATAGGGATAGGGATAGGGATAGGGATAGGGATAGGGATAGGGATAGGGATAGGGATAGGGATAGGGATAGGGATAGGGATAGGGATAGGGATAGGGATAGGGATAGGGATAGGGATAGGGATAGGGATAGGGATAGGGATAGGGATAGGGATAGGGATAGGGATAGGGATAGGGATAGGGATAGGGATAGGATAGGGATAGGGATAGGGATAGGGATAGGGATAGGGATAGGGATAGGGATAGGGATAGGGATAGGGATAGGGATAGGGATAGGGATAGGGATAGGGATAGGGATAGGGATAGGGATAGGGATAGGGATAGGGATAGGGATAGGGATAGGGATCGGGATCGGGATCGGGATCGGGATCGGGATCGGGATCGGGATCGGGATCGGGATCGGGATCGGGATCGGGATCGGGATCGGGATCGGGATCGGGATCGGGATAGGGATAGGGATAGGGATAGGGATAGGGATAGGGATACGGATACGGATACGGATACGGATACGGATACGGATACGGATACGGATACGGATACGGATACGGATACGGATAGGGATCGGGATCGGGATCGGGATCGGGATAGGGATAGGGATAGGGATAGGGATAGGGATAGGGATAGGGATAGAAATAGGGGACGGGGACGGAATAGGGATAGGGGCGGAGATGGGGACAAAGATAGAGATAGGGATAAGATAGGGATTGGGGTCAGAATAATCGGTCGGCAATCGATATCTAGGCAGTGTAAAATGCAGGTGGCTCAGTGGGAAGGGATTAGTATGTAGGCATCGGCGAGTATCCTGCATCCGTAATAACTATTACAATGTGCTGTAAGAAGATCGTTGTTTTGCTTGCCTTTTATATGTTTACGTTTGTAATAAGTATAAGCAAAATGGAAAAAAATGTAAGGGATAATGCAAGGAAGTACTTTTTACCCTACCGACCATAGCGTCGAGATACTGGCTATGTGGGTTGTATGAAGTTTCCCCAGTATAAATATTTATATAGGTAAAATACATACATATTCGTACCTACTACCTACGTTGTGGTCGCTGTGTAACAATTCTATAATCATTGCGAAAATTTCTTTAAAAACAATAGTAATATGTGTAAGGTACAGTCAGCCAAAACCGGATCGTACAGCAAATAGATTAGTTACAATGGCCCCCCAGTCGAGAATTGCCCCGCTTTACCTTAATCGAAATAATCGCGGACAGATGTACCTACAAAGAAACCTACGGATCCAAATGAAAATCTTATTTTTTGTAAACGTTTCAATAACAATACTTTTATTACGCGGGCGAAGCCGCGGGTAAAAGCTAGTATATTCTGTGGCGCCGCGCCGGTGTCCACGTGCGCTCTCTGCAGTGTGCGCTGCCGCTGCCACGAAACGTTTACCTACTCCGTGTAATATTACTGATAAAAGAAAGTATTGACATGAATTCACACGTTTCGGAAATGACTGTAGGTATTTTAAATATTTTAGCACAATATGTTTTTTGCCTCTTGTTGCCTATTGTACAATATATACATACTTACTATGGCAACTCTATCACAGCGCAGAATATGCAGAAGCCACATGGTGGTCTGCGACAGAAACTCAATAGACATTTTTAGAGTTTTTAAAATAAGTACCTAAGTAGGTACGTGAAGTAACATGGTAAATTAAAAAAATATCATTAGATACTTATTGCGAAGGTGTAAACAATTTCCTTCGTTTTGCCACATATCAATAATTACCTATCTATATTAAATTCATTAATCCGTATTCATTACATTTTTACAGTACGGTAATACTCACCCCGTTATTTATAAACGTACACAAAGTTATCAAGCCGATAAAGTTCGGTTGTCCCTTTCCGACGTATTGGTGTGATAGAAAGGGACAAACGAACTTTATCGGCTGGATAACTTTAGTGTACGAAGTTTTACATAAAACACCTACTTTAAAATAAAATAAAAGATGTTGAATTTGGTTAACATTATAAAAGACCTCACGCAAGCTGTGCTAATTAGTTCGCGAATTCGTCGAGAGGTGGCGCTAAACACAATTATGCTCATTAGAGAACCTATACTTCTAGCCTAGCCCAGTCTTTAGACTTATGTGAGTAACGTAAAAGTACCTAATAGTTTTGTAGGTACGGAACCCTCGGTGGGCGAGTCCGACTCGCACTTGGCCGGTTTTTTTTGTCTGAAATGTGAGTTAGTCGGGAGTGTTCTTAGCCATGTTTCATGAAAATCGGTCTACTATGCCACGGTCGGGGGTGTTTTCAAAAATTTAATTTTGTGGTTAGGTTAGGTTAGTTTAAAAACGACGGGGTGTTATAAGTTTGACGTATCTGTCTGTTTGTCTGTCTGTCTGTGTGTGTGTGTCTGTCTGTGGCATCGTAGCTCCCGAACGGATGAACCGATTTAGATTTAGTTTTTTTTGTCTGAAAGGTGAGTTAGTCGGTAGTGTTCTTAGCCATGTTTCATGAAAATCGGTCTACTATGTCACAGTCGGGGGTGTTTTCAAAAATTTAATTTTGTGGTTAGGTTATACACGCTTTATCGCTTAGGTAAATAATAGACACGTGTTCCGATTGAAGGCTATGCTCCGGTCTTAAATGAAATAACTTCTTCCTGGGGCCCGTTTCTCGAAAGGTACAAGCCTTGTATTACAAGTGCGCGAACTGTCAAATCGTATGGGTTTCCATGGAAACACACTTGTAATACAAGACTTGTACCTTTCGAGAAATGGGTCCCTGCTCTTTGTTTTATTACAAGACCAATCTTACGCTGAACAATTTGGGTTACAATACAGCCGATATAAACAATACAATACCAAAATTATCACAGCTTGGTATTCGGTTGCTTTTCTAGTTTTTTCTTAATGACTTTTTTAATTCCCGACATCTGTCAAGATTTCTGCGGTTCCCGCTTCAAGTTTTATTTTAAAAAAGGGTCCAACATTATTAAGGCACGTTTATGTATAAGTACTGATAAGTTGATAAACCCCAGCACATACAAAATCAATTAATTAAAATTATGACTTGATATCGAAACCTAACACGATATTTCGAGCATCTTGCCGCTCCGATCCGATGTATCTGATGGCAACTGTACGGCAAGATCAACGGGATTGAAAGATTGAGCCCATCAGCAAAAGAGAAAACTTGCTTTCAGTAAATTGTACACCAGAACAAATTCAACTCTTTTCCCATACAACTTGATCCAAATTTCAGCCATACCGTATATAAACCTCTCTATGTAGACCCGGAAGTAATAAATATCAGTTCATCTCGTCAAAAGGACGAGACGCATTCTTAGCATCCCGCCCCAGGCTTGGCCGGGCCACTACTCCATAAAAAAGACATTACTTTTACTAACAAACGACTTTTAAAGTGTGGGTATATTAAAGCCGTTTCACATACATAATCTTAAAAAATCCGGACAAGTGTGAGTCCGAGATTTCCGTAAATTTTTACTTTTTTTAATTTTGTTAATTTTTGCATGTCTTGTGTGAATTTCAGAGTTGTATTTAGAGGTCAACGGGAATTATATTATTAATTTAGATACTCTAAGAGCGCTGGTGGCCTAGCGGTAAGAGCGGAAGCGCTGGTGGCCTAGCGGTAAGAGCGTGCGACTTTCGATCAGGAGGTCGCGGGTTCGAACCCCGGCTCGTACCAATGAGTTTTTCGGAACTTATGTGTGAAATGTCATTTGATATTTGCCAGTCGCTTTTCGGTGAAGGAAAACATCTTGAGGAAACCGGACTAATTCCAATAAGGCCTAGTTACCCTCCGGGTTGGAAGGTCAGATGGCAGTGGCTTTCGTAAAAACTAGTGCCTACGCCAAATCTTGGGATTAGTTGTCAAAGCGGACCCCAGGCTCCCATGAGCCGTGGCTAATGCCGGGATAACGCAAGGAGGATGATGATGATACTCTAAGAGTATATTATATAATTGTAGGTATAATAATAAAATAAAATATAAGTACTTTATTTAACGTCAAATTTGACAAATACAAGATAGATAAGATACATACAACACAAACTAGATGCTGAATGGGATCCCACACAGCATATTGCAATATTGCCACGGAAGGCCGAGGCGCTGATTTTCAGTGGAGATCAAGTGCCTATAATATATAAAAATGCACGGATGTCGCATGTCCAGGCGGTCCTATAAGATTTTTTCTTTCTCGAGCAAGTTTGAGGAGTTAGGACCTTCGTCCATTAAATATCAGTGAAATCACATTGACTCGGGCCCATCGGGTGCTTGGAATGTATTACACGGCTGAACACCGACGATTAGATTTGATTTGGAGGAGTTTGCGGTCGGTTCGGTGGTTACATGAACAGGGGTATTCAGGGACAGTTCGGTAAAAGGATCAGTAGGTCACGGACTCGTAAGCAGGTACATACTATAAGGGCCACTTGCACCAACGAAAATGGTGGGTTAACCTGAGGGTTAACCCATCATTTTATATGGAATTTGACAGATGACAGCCCACTAACCCTGAGTTAATTGGTTGGTGCAAGTGGGCCTAAAAGTAAAAACTCAAAGTCACCAGCACCACCTAATTATACGGAATTATTTTCGTTATTCCACGGAAACCTAAAACACTAAAGTAAATCTCAAGCGAATGACAAGCGGTATACGCGTATGCGACGCTCTCCTGACACACGCCATATTTGAAGCCTAGGGATGTTCCACGCCGGTAGTGATGTTCCTTTACACCGTGTCCAATAAGTCCGAATACTCACGTTTTACCTCAGTTCTAAAGATATAGGGATCACAGGCCATCAAATTCTTATTTAAACTAAAGAGTATATTCCTCTTAATAAAATACAAGCACAAACTCGGCACGCATGTGACGAGTTATTTTTTATAAGGAGAATCTGTATCTGATAAAACAGACGCCACGTGTCCAAAATAAACTATTATGGGTACCGAGAATAGATAACGTTCCAGGCAACTAGAAAAATGTGCCTAGGTTCCAGAGCTCACCATCGGCCCAGGTGTGGGATGCAGTATGTAAGCGAGGTAAACTACCTTCAGTACTTACAGATAAAAGCATTAAAATCAACGTTTCTTTCTTTAAAACCAAGGTTTTGGAGAAAAAAATGCCTTAAAGTTAAAAAGGATGCTTGGGAATGAGTATCATGTGTCCCAACAAGACGCACCTCCAGCACTTTCGGCAAATGGTATTCTAGCGTAGTTTCAGACTAATTTGGCAGTTTTTTATCCGAAACATGAGTGGCCACCCAGGCCTCCAGGTTTAGGCGTATTAGACTATTTTGTATGGTCATACATGCTTTGAAGACTAAATTTTTATAAAATCATAAACCTAGATCATTTCAAAAAGGTTATCGAGAGTATTTGGGACGAAATGTGAAGAAAACGGTGCGTGCCGCGTGTGATCCGTTTGAGAAGCGTTTGAGGCTGGTAAACAAGTTAATGCTGGAGTTATTCCAAAACATTTGTTGTGAATGTAGTAAATAAGAGTGCCATTCATAAAATATAATAATAATGTAGTAACTATTTGTTCATTTTGTTTTATTGGCTATTTGTGCTGTATTCAAACTTATTGGACACGGTGTACATTGCCTATCTTAGATATAATTATTCTTTGAGTAACAGTAACCAACAAGGTGTATAATGGGATATGTTCGAGTCCGCGGTAGGTAGATAAAAAACAACAGAACTTAAAATAGCTTATTTCACTTAAAGCAAATATTAATTTATTTTAAAGGAGACAAATATGGATATTTTTTTTATAATAAGATTGTCGAGTGTGAGTAGTGCTACATGTCATGTTTCTAGGATTTTTTTAACATAGAATAGCGATTTAGAAGGCATTTTCCTACTAGTAAACACATTAAATATGAATGATATTTACCATTCTAAAATACTCCCGCTATAAAAAATTATTCAATACAGAAGCGCCAACATTCCTAATAGTTAGTTCAATAAGTGTCTCTTTTAAAAAGCGAATTTTGTACCTCACATTTCCATCGCAAATAATATCAACCTACATGAAAAATAGGACAAAACTGACATTAGAATCCAACCTCTCTAGAACGGCTCGTCTAACCGGGAACAATACTCACTCAGTACGGTAAAATGGAGATGTAATATAATTCAACCTGTGACGTCATATTCTCTGTTTTAAGAGGAAAAGAAACGGCCGCTTTTCATACAAACGTATTCAGCATTTTCTTTATGGATAATATTTTTCAGTACAGATGGTATTTTTTACGCACTAGTGCAAGAAGTGGTTCATTATATGTCAGGTCGAAACTTCGGATGGCTATCTGTACTGAAAAACGTCGTACGATACACATACGTGTGAAAAGGAAATTCGTAACTCGTGTCGATTTAAAACACTGCCTTCGGTCGTGTTTTAATTTATCGACACGAGTTTCGAACTTCCTTTTTTCCGCACTCGTAATGTAACTATTTCAGTACACAATACACATGGTGTTGTTTTCCGCACTAGTTCGCAAAGTATTACAGTTCTTGTCAGGTCGAAGGTTCAAACTGCCATATGTACTGAGAAACGTCGTACGATACACGTACAGGTACACATGCGAAGAGTAACTTCGTAAAGTAACTCTTATCGATTTAAAACATTCCCTTCTGTCGTGTTTTAATTTATCGCCTCTCGTTTTGTACTTCCTTTTCTCTGCACTAGCATAGTAATGTACTAAATATAAAATTCGATGTGTTTAGCTCTGCCTCTACTTACGTTCTAAGACTTCTAAGTATTAGGAGCAAAAAACCTTTTTCATACACATTCAATTCAATTCAATTCAAAACCTTTAATGTCATAAACAACACATGTCAAAAATACAAAAATAATAATACAATAAATAAGAAAAAAAAATCATAAACAACTCAGTCAAAAAATAATGATAAATTTAAATACTAACCATAATCATATATATATATATAAAACACAAGAAATTAAAACAAAATGTCAAAGGAAAAAACACACATTCATAATTTTAAATTAAAGTTACTATAGAATTCACGGACCGTAAAAAATGCCTTGTCAATTAAGAAGTCCTTTCGCGAGCCTGACTAATACATATTTAATATCACGATCAGTCTTTCTCTGGTCAGGTTGACGTAGCACATATTCATTCTTGTGTCGATACATATATTTTGCCACTTCAAATATGTATAGACATGGCACCGTCAAAATTAAAAAAAAAAAAGTTGCAACTTTTACTGTTATCATAAATCTAGCTTTTTCTCGCGGCTACGCTCGCGTTAGAAAGAGACAAAAAGTAGCCTAATGTCACTCTCCATCCCTTCAACTATCTCCACTTAAAAAATCACGTCAATTCGTCGCTCCGCGTTTTGCCGTGAAAGACGGACAAACAAACAGACACACACATGCACTTTCCCATTTATAATATTAGTATGGATTTACAAAATTAACGTAGGGCCATAGCTGCTGTGATCAATATGCATATATCAAAATATTTTCAATATTATTATTATATCCAGGGAGGAAAAAAAATACACTTGTATAAAAAGGCGAATTCACACGGCCCTTCGTCTTAATGAGAGAAGGCCCTTTCTGAATAATTTCTCATTTAGCCGACTTGGCCTTGCATCTCAAGAAATATGTAGACTACGCGCTGAATAATGACCTTTTTTTGGGTATTTCTAAAAATAAAGGTGTACTGTATTTTTTCCAGATTGCAGATTTTATAACCTCAAAATGTAGTTAATCTGTTCTACCAAAGGAATATCGGAATAACTGCTATGGCTCCATAGCAAAGCGAAAATAATATTATCGAGTAACATATTATTATTCTAAAACGCCAAAAAGGCATGGACGACTTTAGTGTCGTTTGCATATTTTACCACTTGCTTTTCGGTGACGGAAAATCTTGGGAGGAAACCTGCATAATATATCTAGAAAGGTGGAGAGTTAATTTTCCAAAAACTTTGAATAAATATTTATCTTAGCGTGATAGTACAGTCAGCAACCAAGCTGTGAATACAGACAAAGTACCAATAACCCATACTAATATTATAAATGGGAAGTGGCTTATTTCACAATAGTGACAATTGTCGCCCGACAGTGACACTTCGCCGTTCATTGCCTGTTCAACAAGGAAATATGGGCGCTGAGCGGCAATGTTACTTCTCAACCCAGATTTCTGGGTTCCCTGCCTATTTAGGCAGGAAATTGTCAGTGTCAAGTGTCACTGTCACAGTAGTGAAATAGCCCACTGAACGTAGGTACAGGTATTAAATTCTGTATACATATTTTTGTCACTTTGGCCGTATTCATAGCTTTGTTGCTGACTGTACTGATAGTCAACTTTTCCCTTAAACGTTAACCCCAAACCTTGCTTCACCTAAAGCTATAAATTGCGCCATCAATTAGGGGAAACAATGACTATTCAGCACTCAATTGAACCCTCGTCAGTTTATAAACAGCACTAGAAATATAAATGGGTGTAATAGAAATTTAATCCGGTAGGTACCTGTGTAAAAATACTTCTGGAAAATTCTACGAAATTATGAACTATATCATGATGCCTAAATCATTTGCCTTTATTGTTACTTATGCCCGGTAATTAATGGACAACCTTTTAACCACCAAGAGGGCACCTTATACTGGTCCAGAAAATCGACATTAAGGTTTAGTGAAAGTCGACTGGTTTTCGTGATTTTCACACTTTTTAAAATTTTAGTTAGTATTAAAATTAATGTCGATTTTCTGGACCAGTATAAGGTGCCCTCTTGGTGGTTAACTAAAGAAAAAAAATTGTCCATTAATTTACCGAGGTTCCGCTCTCGAATCTTTCCTCCTTCAAAACTTAATCAATCGGAACGTATCTGACAATTTATTTACCGTCACCACGGAGCAAACGGGCATTTTAAAAAATTGGGACCCAAAGTAAGTGACCTTATTTCCGACCGCCAAGACGGAGCAAACGGGCATTTTAAAAAATTGGGACCCAAAGTAAGTGACCTTATTTCCGATAGTTTTTTTATACTACGTCGGTGGCAAACAAGCATACGGTCCGCCTGATGGAAAGCGGTCACCGTAACCTATGGACGCCTGCACATGCGCGTTGCCAACCCATTAGAAACTTGTACACTCCCTTTTGCTGTGTTAGGTGAGTTCAGTGGTGCAGTTTAAGCCATTTAAGGTAAAAAATGTAAAAAAAATTATGTTTAAGGGCAGTTTACCGTAAAATTCAAAAAATAATGAGAGTAGACATAGTGCATTAATTTTGGACTGGAGCCAATACCTTGATCCAACGTTGCTGCCAAAACCTTATCGTCACAATATAGTGCTTATGGCTTGGTATCATCTGTGTTTAACTGCAGGGAGGTTCCAAATATGTCACAACATGTGTTAATATGTTTGACGACCGGTTTGACCTAGAGAGAGAAGTGATCCTCCCTGTAAATTCTATGGTCCTGGGTTCGAAACCCAACAAGATTATTTAGTTTGTGTGATACTGATAAGCACGAACATCTCGGGACAATGCCGTCCTTGAAACGACGATAATGAAACCATTACCGAAAAATCATAACACGGGGCCACGTGTAGTTGAAATATGTACATACATAGGCCAGTATGTAGGTAGGTATAGGCACAGTATAATAAAGAGTACTATCGTACAGTATGGCCACTTCCGCTCCCCTCTGAAAGCGCCGCCCAACCCCTCTCGGTTACCTCACAGTTACCGCCTGTCAAAAACGCGAACAGTCAACCTGTCATATCTCACTCATACACGCATGTTACGCGTTCACCTACACGAGCTTAGAATGTGTGCTAGGAACGCGCCTCTTTCATATTATTTGATCGCCAGTGTCCGAGATGTGGTATAGGTATTAATCAGTCGGATGGCCGAGGTTCGAGGTTTCATAATGATTAAGTCCCGTTTATAATACTTATATATATAAATAGGCAATAGTTGATGCTCTAAAACTTCACAAGAACCTTCTCGATAATGGATTACCGATAACAGCCGAAGTTAGGACTCCAATAATCCATACTAATATTATAAACGGGAAAGTGTGTCTGTTTGTTTGTTTGTCCGTCTTGCACGGCAATACGGAGCGTCGAATTGGCGTGATTCTGATTTGTTAAGGGGCTCCACACGGTTTTCATTGATTTTTGACAAGTTGAAACTCCTAAATTTGCACTACAGATAGAATTAAAAAAACAACGGCCATCGGTTCTTCAATCTTTTATCTCTATTCGTAAGACCTTTAATGATTTTTTTAAACATGGTCTAAAAAAATACTTATCGAAATTTGATTTTAATGAAGGGGGACTTTTATAAAAATTCAAGGGAGATTTTAATTTTATAGTAATTAAAACAAAAGTTATGACCAAAAAGAAAACAGTTTTTGTCCCTAAAATTATTTCCTTCGATGCCAAATATCACAGAAACAATTAGCTGTGAAGGAATTATGAGATACTATTTTGTTTAAAGACGATGCTGATAATATGACAGGCTTTAGAAACTATCATAATATCAATGAATTCAAATCGAAGGTCATTGGCGCAGGGAACGCCCTTAAGTGGAGATAGTTGAAGGGATGAAGAGTACCAAAGGCTACCTTTCGTCTCTTTTTAACCCACACTTTCCTAAAATGGGGAAGTTTGTATGTAGGATACAATTTTCGAATGTAGCGCGAGCGAAGCCGCGGGAAAAAGCTGTATAACTAAGCAGCAAATATTTAGCCCCCAATCAAATTATCCTCGTTTAGTGGATCGAAGATTCGTTATCGGATCATCTCGGGCTAACGACTGCCCCCACCAAAACAGGAAGAAGTAAGAATATAATACTTATATGGAGTTACCACTCTTATTTTTATTGGTATATTTATTGCCCAATAAACAAGTGAAGAGCAATAAGCTGATTAGTGACCGTTTGGAAAAAATAATAAATATTTATTGATAGTATTAAATGCTTTTGTGTCATAAGATTGAAGTCCAATAAGTCCAATTTTTTTACCTGTAATATTTATTGTAACAGTATAAAATGTATTTTTAGAAAATCTATTAGTTTTGATTTGTTGCCTTACAAAAGTATTACAAAACCAAATCTAGAACAACAATTTTTAAATTGATGTAGGGAACAAATCAAATTTTTTTGATTAAATATTTTTTGATTTGTTTTTTTAAGTAGTAACACTAATAAATTAAAGGCGCCTAGCCTTCAGAGATAACATACCTACACTAGAGAAATTTCGACGGGTACCTCGGCGGTCGGGGTGGTGTAGCGGTTTATCACGTCAGCCGCGTTAGCTGGAGACCCGGGTTCGATTTCCGGCTTCGCCACCAGTGGTCTTGATCGCTTTTTCTTTAGTGTATGGTATCTATTTCAGTTTATAATTTTTAAATTAGCGTATTTTGATGGAATGTTTGATATCTTCACTTAGTGGAGCTTTAAAGAAAACCTATACCTGTGAGCAAACTGAATGTTAGCCACATTAAGGAGAAATAAAATATGTAAGTATATTTTTCTATATCTAAGTAAGTTATACACACGGATCATTATTATAATTGTGTAATCTCGCGAAAATTCAAGGTTAATATTTGTTTTTCTATTTCCCGGTATATAAAGTTCGTGGCATCCACCAGGAATACGTAATGAGCCTCTTTCGGGCCGGGTCTTTTTAATTTCCTGGAGATGTTTCAAATTATATTCTTTCCATGATAAGCAAGCTTCGTTTTGGTTGGTATATTTATCTCCCTTAACAATTCAAATATCGCTTTATTAAAAAATGAGATACGCAGGTAATAAAAAATGTCTAAACATGTCATTGATCTTAATAAAGATCCTGTAGATAACAGATACTTTTATAAGATGAATTACTTAATATAAAAAGAAACACTATTACTTAGTGCCGTAATCAAATCATGAAAAAGATTGGTGGAAATGGCAAAGTTTGTCTAACCTTCATGTCTTGAAACGTTCACAACGCTCAAGATTCCACATTCTGAACCACTAGCTACGCTCGCGGTCTGCGGCTCGTGGACTAAAGAGTTCACGTCTTTAATAACCTAACCACAAAATTAAAATTTTGAAAAAACTCCAGACCGCGACATAGTGGACCGATTTTCATGAAACATCATTTCATTTCACTTACCATCAGGTGTGATCGTGGTCAAACGTACTACCTATTCATACTATAAAAAAAAACATGGCTTAGAACACTCCCGACTAATTCAGTTTTCAAACAAAAAAACTAAATCTAAATCGGTTCATCCGTTCGGGAGCTACGGTTCCACAGACAGACAG